>NC_132782.1:104354161-104657192 GCF_048418805.1 Vulpes vulpes
GCCAGACAAGTAGGACTGGAGTTTATTCTGAAGGGTCTGGGTAATTTTTCTGAAGTGCTGTCCTCTTTTAATGTATGTTTATTGCATCTGATTTGGAAGGGTGGGAAAATCACCCTTCTGTGACTTGTTAATCATTAAAGAAGAGTGAACATTGGCGACATTCCAGGAGAAGCCCTTAGCTGGATATTTATTTCATCTTACCATGGGTATAATTCACCAAAATACCAAGGGTTTAAGCAACTTCATTAGCTACACGTTTCCATCCATTCCTTTTCTGTGTCAAGACATAACATCATCAAATTGGAGGAATTGGCTCATTATGGCCACACTATTATTATCATTCTCATATGGGAGTGAATTTAATGTACTTGGGTTATTCTGCTGATATGTGTATTGCCTTGGTTTTGTTTATAAACAAGACAGTCATGAGTACTCTGCATTGAGTTAGGTCCTTTATTGGAAGTATAATTTTGCACATTAGGTGGAAAATAGATGAGCTACATATTTTACATAGGAGCGAAGCACTGCCAGCTCTTCTGTGAAATGTTGATTTTTATCTCTAAGAAAGATTGTTTTTTTCCCTGGAGTTTAAAAAGATCCCCATTCGAATAGGTGGGTGATCAGGCTGCAACATCTGCCATCCAGGACTGCCAGGTTTGACTCAGACAATCTGACTGCCAGCTTCCTTTCTTCTTTATAAGGCATTCTGTGGGCAATATAGGTTAAGGGTATGGGATTGGAAGCTAGACCTGGCTTGGAGTTGCATCTTGACAGCTCCCTGCATGACCTTGGGTAAACTATTTCTCTACCTTCCACAGAAAGATGTCATGAGGATTAAATCAGTGCATAGATTATTCTTACTTCTGCTTGCCTTGCATATTTCTTCTCCATCTTTTCTACTGGTTATGGTTCTTGTTTCCTTTGGGAAACTTATTCCATAGTGCCCAACCTTATGCAGGGCTGGGCATTTGGTCAAAGAAAGCCCACACAGAATTTTATCTATAAAATTTTTTTCACACTTTAAAGATATTATTCCATTGTCTTTGGGCTTCCATTGTTATTGTGGAGAAGTCATCTATAATTCTTTGAAGGTAATGCTTCTTTTTCCTCTGGCTGCTTTTAAAATTTTCTGATGCCATTGGATTTTGGAAGTTTTACTATGATGTATCTAGATTTAAATTATATAATATATATAATTCTGTAATTATATATATAATATATAATTATTATATAATAATTATATAATAATAAATAATTATATATATATATATAATTATTATGCCTGCTTGGGACTGATAGAATTTCTCAAAGCTGTGGTTTGATGTCGTAAGTCATCTTTGGAATATTCTTTTCAAAATTTCTTCTCCTGCCTTCCACCGTTCTTTCCCTCCTCCCTTACTGGGCATCCAATTACATGAATATTAGAACTTTTCCAGAAGTCTCATATACCTCTGATGCTCTGTGTTCCATTCTTAATATTTTCTACTGATGTATCTTCAGATAGACTAATTCTCTGTTATTTTGGTTTAAGCAGTTATTAAATTATCTACTGAGTTCTTAATTTTAATTCTTGTATTTTTAACGTTCTAGGGCCTCTGTTTGATTCTTTGATGTAGATTGCAATTCTCTGATTAAATTCTTCATCTTGCTATTTTTTTAGTAGATTAAAGTTATTTTAATTTCTGTAGTTGATAATCTAACATCCCATTCTTCCTCCTTTTTATCTCATCACTTGATGTTACTGGTATTGTTTTATTAAATGCCAGAAAAATGTATGAAACACTGTAAAAATTCTGGATGATGTAATTGGCCTCTAGAAAGGACATAGTTTTGATTTTAGAAGGCAGCAAAATAGAGGCAGATCACCTTTTTTCTGGGGTAAGATCAACCTGAAAAGAAATTGGATTTTCCTTTGTATGGGATGATCTATATTCAGTTTGCCCAGAATTCAAGGGTAGACTGCTTCAGGGCTCCCAATGAAACCTTGGGGTGTTTACTGGAAACTCTTATTTTTGGCTAATCCTGAACTTGTGTTTTTGTCTCACCATCATTGTGAGACCACTATAACTCTGCTTAGCCTCACAGGATTTTAGGATCTGCTTTTCTTTGGCTTCTCAGCCTCCCAGCAGCTGGTTACAAATGTATAAAGGCCTCAATAGGAAATGCAAAAGCCAAATGTCAAGCTTACTTTTATTTTCTCCATGACCTTGGCCTCTCAAGTTATGGCTACTTGAGTCACCATGAATTATACTTTTATTCAGCTCCCTAAGATTTCCAAAAGAGTTGTTCTTCCTTTTAACCCTCTAGATATTACTTTCTAACTAAATTCTCACTTTTAAGCTGCTTCCGAGTTGGCAAATGCCTCAGTGGGAAACTTGGTACAGAATATTGAACTTTTCCTTGCATCCTGGCCACTTTGGTAGATTTCCAATGGCTTCAAACATGTATAAAAAATTTCCAGCTTTTCTAGTCATTCTCATTGGAAATATTGGTCTAATACAAATGAGACCATTATAGCCAGAAGCAGTACTCTCTCTTGGAAATTTTAATTTTGGTCTGGGTCAGAAGTGGAAAGGCCTTTGGTAATTTCCAGGGAATCAATTCTCAGACTTCTTCTGATATGATCTCTTGTGATACCCTAGCTATGGCATTTCCCTGAGACTAATTGTTCATCCTTGCCTTGAATATATTATCCAGCCACTATATTTTCAGTAAAAACTTTCTCAAACCTAGTGTGAGTTTCTGTATATTCAAATAAACCATAAACATAAAACACATCTGTCAGCCATGTAGAATGAGAAGACTCATTTGTATTCATGCAAGAGTGTAGTTGTGCAATGTATTTGGTCGGGGGGAGGGCAGGGAGGAGTTTTAAAAAGAACTCTGTGAGGTACCTGGGTAGCTCAGTCAATTAAGTGTCTGCCTTTGGCTCAGGTTGTGATTCCAGGACCCTGGAATCTAACACTGTATCGGGCTCCCTGCTCAGCGGGGAGTCTGCTTCTCCCTCTCTCTCTGCCCCCCTTCCCTGACTCATGCTCTCTCTCTCTCAAATAAATAAATAAATAAATAAATAAATAAAATCTTTGATTAAAAAGCACAACTCTGTCACTAGACTCCTTAGCGAATTTGGAGAATTCATCCCCTTGGGTCTCAGTTTTCTTATCTATAAAATTTTGTTTGGACAAGATTACCTCTGAAATTCTTTCAAGCTGAAAATTTTGTTCTTTTTAATTTGTAGCTAATTGATCCCCATAGGAATTGAATCCACAAACTTTCCCTTTTAAACGCTTGGTCTTACCAATTGATCAAGCTAATATTCTATATACAAGGTTCCTTGTTAAAAAAAAAAAAAAAAGGTGGGGGTGGGGGAAGGTAGCTATAAAACTTTCTGTCCATGTAAAGCAAGGTGCATCTGAGTAGGAGTAATCTTTGTTTCGATAACATTGTGCAAGGCATAGACTTAGTTGGAAAGATCCCTTTGATAGTGAATGGCAGTGATTGGTTCTATCTGACTTAGATATCACTTTACAACCACACCTCAAGGTGTTCTTTTAACCTGAGGACTTTACAAAGAAAGGTACTAAAAAAGTTAATTGGGGAGATCAATCCTTCCATTTTGGAATAGCTCTATATAGTTACTTCTAATTAACATAAGCATATATATCCATAACTTTATAGTTATATAAATATATCCAACATATACAGCAGAATCTTTGGCTTTTCTAACAGGATGTGAATTATTAGCTGTGCTTCCAGCTCAGCGAGAAACTATGCATGCCACTATTAGCTCTGTGGATGTCATCATCTCAGTTCTTGGTAAATAGTTTAAATTTGAATTCTAGGCCCCCTTGAAAGCTTAATAACAAGATACATTTGTGAAGTATTACCAATCTAATTTACAGGTTCTTGAAAACTTAGATTTTATTGAAACTGACTTATTGGGGGAGCTGCGTACCTGGCACACTTTTTGCCCCTTGGGGAGAATTCCTTTGGCCTTATGATATACAACTATGTCAAATATGCTCCCTTATGTCCATACTCCCATCATCACCATAGGCCAAAATGCCATCCTTTATCATCTAATATTATGTCAACACCTAACCTCAACTCCTGGCTGATTGGTCTTCCCATATTCTCTGTGGGTCCCCTACAATCTATTCTCCCGTAGATACCAAGTGATCTTTTCAAAATAAAGGTCTGATTGTTTCATCCATTTGCTAAAAACCCCTATGTAGCTTTCCATTGGTCTCAGGTTACACTGCTTCATCATCTGACCCCTGTCTATCTGCTCAATCTCTTAATCTACCACACTTCAGCCCCTTATCTCAGCCACAATGGCTCAAATTTACCATAACAATCTTCTTCCATGAGGCAGTTACATGTGTTATACCTTCTGCTTAGAACAAACACTTTTCTCTGTGTCCAGGAGAAGTCTACTCAGCATTCAGATCTCAAGTCAATCAACCCCCTGGTGGAGATTAAATCATCAATCATAATCTTTTATGACTGCATGCATTTCTGCTTCACTGCACTTAGACATATTCCTGTGTCTTATTGACTTGTGTCTCTGAATCTCTCTTTAGGGGCTAAGTTCCATGTGAACAGAAATTTTATAACTTTCTATTTACCACTTTTTTTCACTCCCCAGAGTACAGCAGCATGCCTGTAATATAGTAGATGCTTAATAAATATGTTCAAAATAAATGAAGGCAACAACTAGTTTATATTCATCATTTCATTTATTGCGAGGATGGTTTCGAGGTTGTTTCCATTAAAATCTCTCAGTGAGCACACAGTGTTGAACATTTTCTCTGGTTTCACCCCCTGAGATGAGCTACCTCAAAAATAATTGATTATTGTATTTGTTTCTATTGAGACTTAAGTAGCTGGCAGTTTTCCCATTTTGCATGGCTTTTAAGCAGGCCAGAGTGAAATTTAGCATTGACTTTCAGCTGGTTATGTTCATTAACCATGATCTATTTACTTAGCAAA
The DNA here is from genome assembly GCF_048418805.1 of Vulpes vulpes. NCBI lineage: Eukaryota > Metazoa > Chordata > Mammalia > Carnivora > Canidae > Vulpes > Vulpes vulpes. The sequence continues at coordinate 104,359,154 of NC_132782.1, forward strand.
CCTTTATTAAGCACTTGCAGTGTGGAAAACACCGTCCCAGGTGCAAAAGGTACAAGTTTAAGAAACTAAAAGGATGTGTAAACTGTCTCTAGTTTTCTTCCCCAGAGGCAACCACTGTTAAGAATTTCTCGTATAGGGGATGCCTGGGTGGCTCAGTGGTTTAGCGCCTGCCTTCAGCCCAGGGTGTGATCCTGGAGTCCCCAGATTGAGTCCCACATCAGGCTCCCTGCATGGAGCCTGCTTCTCCCTCTGCCTGTGTCCCTGCCTCTATCTCTCTGTGTCTCTCATGAATAAACAAATAAATAATCTTAGAAAAAAGAATTTCTTATATATCCTTTCAAAAGTTGTTTCTATGTATCTATCTCTCCCTTTCTGTAAATCAAATTATAACATAGTACACTTGTTCTGCACATTGTTCTCCTCACTTAAAAATACAGAGCATTCTGTATCAAAACGCAGAAGGTTGCATCATCATTTTTAATGAATGTAGAGTACTCTATTGTATGTATGTACCATAATATAGTCTTCTTATTTTTTCATTTAACATTCTTTATTTGGATGTACTATGCATATATGTCTATAACCCACCTCAAAAGCTTGGAATAGATTAAAAGGCAAATAACTAAAACTAACATATGGGACCTCATATCCTATGAGAGTTCACTTGGAAGACCAATTGTAGGACCTGGAAATACTCACATTCAGAGAAGGAAACATATCTTTTCTTATATGACCCTATAGAGTCCAATCAGTGATGGATAGTCAATGTATTATGGCTGGAGGACCAGGGCTGAAACTCTTGTCATTTCATCTAAACAAGGCAGAAGTCCCAAGGCAATTTCAGAACCTATTTAATAGGATTTCAAGGGATCCATTTGACTACATACAAAGCTCTCCAAACTTTGGTCCAGACTTTCTTCATTGATTTAATGTAAAGCCTAATAAAATTCTATGGCTTAAAATAAAACAGCATGAACTTGATTCAGGCTCAAAGGCAACAGTGTCAGTGCCTTTTTCTATATCTTTATCTTTGGGAATTTAATTATCTTATTAAGTCATGGTTTAATGGAGCCCAAGGACTGAAACTGTTCCTGCCTGGTTGTGTTACAAAGTGAACAGCTGACATTCTTACAAGATGAAGAGCTGCTTCGAATGCTAAAGACAGAATCTTGGCTTCTCCCCTGAGACAGCCTGAGTAGTCATGATTCACACACTGCGGGCACCAACATGGAGCTGGGCTGGGGTTGGGATGCTGGTGTTTCCTCAAGCAGAGCCTCCCTGGGTTCCTTCTTCCATCCTTTCCAAAGAACAGATGCTCCATGCCCAGATGCCATGAGGAAACTTGTTCTCAAATGTAATGCAGCTCTGTGATTTCTATTTGATTCTGTATGAAGTTATGTGGATAGAGCCTAGATGTGGTTTTTTTTTTTCCTCAAACATATTTTACCAAGACAATTACCACCTAGAATTACATTTATCTATCTATTTATTTATTTTAGAATTACATTTAAAAGGTAGCAATCAGGCATAGTATTTTATATTGTCCAGTGTCCAGCTTAAAGTGAAAGCACAATGCAAGTCTTGGAATAAGCTCTTTGTTGTCTGGGGATCAATGGATTGAGGTCAGGTGATTGGTACCTTGTACAAGATTCACAATGGTTTTAGGTTTGTTTCCGTTCACTTTCTCTTTGGAAGAGAGAGAATTGTTGAGCATATGTCGACTACGTTATCCAACACTGCTCAGTGAAGGTATTGAATAAGATACTCGTTATTAGCAAACTGAATTTTTAAGTTGGTACAGTGTCATATTGATGTATTATATGGAGATGGTCATTTCTCCTTTGGAGTTTATATTGTTGATAGCCTACTGGTCTTGGAATCTATCCAAGACACAATGCTTCATAATACTCTACTAGGCCCCATATTTTTCATATATAAAACAGTCACAAGATTGTTGTAAGGACTCTGTAGAATAGTTCATGTAAAACCCTTGGCACAGTGCTGACAACAAAGTAGTCACTCATCCAGTGTATTTTCAATAAACATCTAATGAATGCCCTGCATGAGTTAGATGCTGTTCAGGCTACCAGAGACATATGTACAGACCAGGACCATTATGCTTACATTTTGATTTGGTAATATAAATAAGCAAATAAACAAGATATGTATGAGTCTTATGAAGATAACTACTCATATCTACTAATGTAATTGAAATCGAGCATTTGAGGAGACATAGTAAGATGAAATGGGGTAGTACACTAGTCTTGGGCTGTTTGCTCTCTGATCCATCTTTTCCATTTCCCTGTTGTAATCCTTATGGTGTGTGTGTGTGTGTGCACGTGTGCATGCATTGTAGCAGGTGTTTCCCAAGATCCTATGTCATCTGGCTTCCAGATGGATTCAGCCACTGGGAGACACTAGTGGGAAATTAGAGGACCAGGGAAGAAAGAAACCAGGATATTTCTCCCCCTCTCTCTGCTGACTGGGTGCCTAGCAATGGTTGTGTTTCTTCTGTGGCTCTAGCTTCTGCTAGACTGGTCTAAAGCTTCTTCCAGCTTCCACTTAGTAATCCTGGCTCATGAGATCTAATAATATCACTTCTTTCTTTTGGCTTTCCAGGCTTGGGTGCATATAGTTTTCCTGCTTCTGTAAATATTTGGGTAGTCATTTATTGTGTAGCTCCAAAGATTATCCATCATATGTATAACTAATTGCCTATGTTAAATTCCCTCTCTTTAATATACTTAGAAAGATTTCTGCCTTCCTGGTTGGATCCTGGCTTGTACAAAGTTAGAGGAAATCTTTCTGTTATGCCATTTGAGATAAAACCTAAAAGACAGGGAGGGAGCTAATCATATGTTCTGAAGGAAGAACATTCCAGGCAGAGGGAACAGCTTGGACAAAAGCATTGAGATTGGGATGAACTTAGAGCATTTGAGGAACAAAGAAAAAATAAGTATGATTGCAGCATGGTGAATGGTACAGAGAAGTATAGAGAAGAAGCTGAGGCTGGTGGATAGAAGATCTTGTAGGCCAGAGTAAAGATTCTGGATTTTACTCTAATGGGATTGGAAGCCATTGGAATGTTTAATGGTGAAAGAAGGGGCTGATAAGTAATATTATTTATATTTGAAATAAATTGCTCTGGCCACTCTGTAAAGAATATTATAGGTTTATAAAAGTAGGACAAAGACCAGTTAGTGCTTATTGCTTATGATCCAAGCAAGAAATGATGTCAGCTTGCACTAGAGTGGAAAGAAATAAAGAGAAGTAGGAAGATTCCTGATATGTTTTGGAGGAACACCCCACAGAGTTGACTGATGAGAGCTATGAGGAAAAAAAAGGAATCAAGAGTAACTCCTAGACTTTTGACCTTGAAGTTTTTGTTGATAATATAGTTTACCCAGATGAAGACTAAGGGAGTCACAGATTTTCAGAGGAAAGAAAATATTTGATTTTGAATATGCTAGAGATGTTTTTTTGATGTCTAGATTAGAATTGTCACATAGGGAGCTGTAGAACATGTCTGGCTCTCAAAAGAGAAGTCATGGTTAGAAGTATAGACATGGTAATCAACAGCACCAATCCATGGACATGGATAAATTGCTAAGGAAAAGAATATAGACTTAAATTAACCATTATGATTATTGTTTTTATTGTTGCTATTATTATCTTATAACAAGGTTTCATCCTTCTTCAAAGTTAAAGCTTTGACCAGAGCTTGAGGTATGCTGAGTTGATAGAAGAACGTGATGAAAATGTGTATAGTGAGCAGCAAAATGGCCAATTTGCCTAGAGTTTGTTAGAATATTCTTATCCTTTTCTCTGCAGACCAGATGGCTAGCTGGGTAAGTAGTAAGTGTGATGGATGGTCTGGGGCTGTGAGCATTACCTCCATGTGCAAGTTTTCTGGAGAGAGGCCCAGTCTAGTTCATTATAGAGTAGTGAATAAATCTGCTTCATATTCATATTTGGTATGAATAATTGAATCATCCATACCAAATTCCCTTATATATGAGTGTTTCATCAAGAATAAGAGAAATTGTGATGAGTACATTTGGATGTATAAAGATTTAGTTTAGTTTTTTCAGTTTTAAAAAAGAAATTTGAAACAGTTTGTTTTTAAGGCCAAACCAGTTCTTTCCAGAAAATTCTCCATAAAAATCTTAGGAAATACTCATTTACTTCAAAGCAAGAGTTTAGCAAGGCACAGTGAGTTCATAATTTGACCTCCTTCTTCTTAGGTCATTGCTTAGTGAGTCTCCAGGAACCTAACTGACCTGCTGCTGGTGTTCTTCAGTGCCTCTTGGGCATATGTATGGGGAAACCTTGATAAGAGAAAATGTTTTGAATATTCACAGAAGGTAGAATTAGGAGTGACCTTGGTGCTACCATATGGAAGTCAGATATACCCAAGAATAACACCAAAAGCAGAGTCTACAAGATGTTGTTTATTCACTCTTTATCCAAGTCTTAATTTAATGCAACATAAATGCATGGTTAAAAACCTGTTTTGATTGTCCATTTCCTAAATTGATAGAGTATGGTTGGCTCTATTGATACAAGGATACATAGTGTGACCTGATAAACAGCAACAAGAAGATGACCCAGAGTGATATTTCATCTTCTCCAGTGCCAAATTCAGAGCATGCTAGCCCTGAGGATGGTTTGGCAATCTCCATCATATTAGTGATAAACTAACTTACACAGTCCTAAATTAGGCTAATCAAATCTATCAGAATTCTGAACATCAAGATTTTAGTGCTACCAGGAAGTCCCTCTTGCCTTGGACAGTGTCAGATGGAAGCCCAAATAATAACTTAATTTTGTTTTTACCCATGGATGCTATTTATCTATGGCTCTCTCATTTTCTCTCCTATTTTTATGCTAGTGGACCAATAATACATGATAAATACATGAATCCATAATAATTGCATGTTCATATAGCAGGGGTAGGATGACGGTAAAGACTACAAATCAAGAAATATAAGGCAAACTGAATCTAACAATAGACTACAAATATCCACCAGTTTTGTTTTTGTTTTTGTTTGTTTTCTTTTCTGTTTGTTTGTATTTTGCATACTGGAGGTCCTAAAGTGATTTCTCTTGGCAGTCCTCAGCATGGTACTTCTTTTCAGTTTTTAGTGCTGCTCTTATATCTCAAGACTTGTTATGAATCTATAGTAATTAAATCAGTGTGGTACTGGCATAGGTATAGACAAAGAGATCAATGAACACACTAGATAGCCCATATAATAGAGGTGGTATAACATATCAATGGAAAAGACAGGTATATTAATTAATGGTGCTGAGATATTTGTTGTCTAAATGGAAAAACATTGAATTGGACCCCTACTTCACACACTATATACAATGATCTCTGAATCAAATGCCTAAATGTACAAAGGGAAACAATAAAGCTTTTTATAAGAAAATAGAAGTGGATGTTTTCATCAACTTCAGATATGGAAGGATTTCTTGAACAAGACACAAAAAATCCATAAAGAATATGATCAATAAATTTATCCATGTGGAAACTAAGCATATGCATTCATCAAAAGTGAAAATTAAAAAGTTGGGGATGTCTTCCTTTGATTCTACTTAGTAACGTTAGTATATCAAGACCATCACAAGCTATTAGAATGTTGAAAGATGTCAAGGCTATTCATAGGTGACAACTTATACTGACCTCATTTCTGTTATCCATGATCCTGGCCCTCCTATCAAAGTAATAGAAAGGATAAATTTAGCATAATTGCTATTTCTTGCTTGTTCTGAAGAGTGTCAAAGTACTTTTGAACTACTTGAGTTAGAAATATGCTCTGTGGCTTCTCTCACTGTTGCTAAAATATACAGTTTCTTCAAAGAGCGGGACTTTATAACTTGAAATCATTTGTATGAGTGTGTATTTGTGTGTATGCCTGCACATGTATTTGAGAAAGTCCAGAAGCACTAAAAATGAGTGTCTTCCCCAGAGTTTAAATGTAATATATGGTAATTGTAGAAAAAAAATTTAATACAGACTACAAAAGAAAACTTAAATCACTCAATTTTCCTACTGTCCAGAGTCAAATATTATTAGCATTTTGGTGTGTATTTTGTTCTATATGTGCCACGTTGTTGGCATAGTATTGAATTCTGATAAGTTCACTTAATAATCCAAACTTCCTCTGGGTTGTTATAAGCTCAGTAGAAACATTATTTTTAATGGCAGCCTATGGAAAATATCATGCCATAGGCGCCAGGACCATATTGCCTAGGTATCAATCCTATATTCACTACTTACTAGCTGTGTGGTCATGGGCAAGCTACTAAGTGTTTTTTGCCTCAGTTTCCCCTTCCATAAAATGGGCTAATAATAGTATGTACCACATAGGAAGGGCTGTTGTGAAGGTGAAATTTGATACTTATAAAAATGTTTAAAACTGTGCTTGGCAGGTAGTAAATGGTAGTTGTTATTATTGTATGTTTGAAGGAACCACCAGTCCTACTCAAATATTTGTGCTGGAGCTTTTCTTGGTATCTTCTCAATACTCTCTGTACACAGAAGACCCTACAATCTGGATTGAGCAGCTCATGAGTGTCCTAAAAGGCAGTTCAAATGGGGTAGTTTGGAGGTCTTCAGAGGCTCAGGGCACAGATGATCTTCTGTTTGCTAGGGAAAAGCCACTGGAGACCTTCAGGGAGCTAGAAGGCCCCCATTGACATCAGTGAGAACTGCTCACTGGGACTCAGTGTGCCTGCCCTGAGCTGGGATTCCTCCAATGGGATGTTTGGCTTGTCTCTTGATGCTGACTTTTCTTCATATGGTCCCGATAGGTCCATTCTCTATTCCCTTAGCCTCAGGTAGCATCCATGCCCCAAGATTATGCCCCATCTCTCCTCCCAATCAGGAAGAGAGATGAGGGGGCATGATCGCCTACATTTTTCTTTCCAGCCAGTTATTTTGCATAAAATCCATCAGCCAGATTTCTCCAAAAGTTATTCCTTGTGATCATCAGGCTTATTTTGGAAGTTACAAAGACTGGATGTATTTCTTTCTTTCCATTCTTACCCTAATAATCCCAATTTCCTTCAAATGCCTCTGATTAACTAGGAGAAGGGTCATGTATAATGGAATGCAGAACAAAAAAAGCACAAAGATTAATATTGTAAGATGTTAGTTCATCATAAATGAATGTATCATAATTTGCTTAGTCACTGTCCTATTGCTGGACATTTAGATTATTTCTAATTTTTTAGCTATTAAAACGACACTGTGATTAACATTGCTAAAAACCCTTTCATATTTTGGATGACTTAGGATGAATTACCAGAAGTGGTGATTCTGGGCCAGATGATACCAAAACATAATAAATGCTTTAAGAATTTCCTTTTTTGTGTTAGGAGTAGATTACATTGAGAAAATTAAGCATAGGAATAGTTTTTTTTTTTTTTTAAATATTGCCATTTAACTGTCTAGATACCTGTAATATCTATTGTATTAACTAAAGGAACCCACAGCAGCTTGTTGATGTCTGTATTTGTTCTCTCTTTAAACTATTAGTAGCCTTGGTAATAGTGAAAGTTTAAAACTTTGCACTAAAAGAAAGACTACATTTTACTGGATTTTTAACTGAGAATTGACTAGTGTAGATGGCATGGCTAATGGGAAAAGGAGGTAGGTAGTGCCACAGGGTGTCACCTGTGGTATTGGAGGGGGTTCCTGGAGGAACCAATAACCAAATTATAATCTGCGAGTCTTAATAGGGAAATGAATTATAATATTCCATTTCCATTATAATATTTTCAACCAGAGGATAGCAGATCACCAAATAAACACCAAGAACAGAGATATCCCCTAATGTTGCTTTTGTAGTGTCCAGTCTCATGGATAGACTGAGCTTTGTCCAGTGAAGGATTCTGTAAGGGGTGCTATGAGTCTAAGCCTACCATAGACACCAGGACCTTGAATGAGACACCAGGACCTTATCTGTCTGTAACATAAAACTCTTTAATACAAAAGAGTATTCATTGAAAATAAAAGAGGTTATGGAATATTATAGGCAATGTCATTGTCCTTGTGACGCAAGCATAATTATAGATAACAAACTAAAAATGCTATCCGATAGGCTTGTAATTAACATCCCGTTGATCCTCACCAGGAACTGCTGAGAGATTTAGCCAGTGTTTTTATTCTTATTTGATCTGGATTTTTCTTTCTTCTATAAAACCTCTAAGATCTGTGAATTATTTTCTGCATATCTCATGTTCTTTTTGCCTTATGTGGACCTCTGCTGGAATGCTTGCTTCCCTGAGTTAGAGAACTTATCACCAAAAAGTACAGGAAATCTTCAGTTTCTGAAAGTGTAAAGGCTCAACATTTAGTTTAAATATGGAGCCATCATCAACTCTGTTGCTATGGAGATCCTTCCTCCCATGTGCTCTGAAACATGTCTGCTGCCAATTATCCAGAAATAACTTCTCTATTTCTATGGAATTTTCTGTCTTACCTACTGCTGCCTCTGTATTCTGTTTGAGCTTTGGTGGAAGGAGGAGGGCTTTTCATTTTTATTCCTTGCAGGCAGGAAAGATAATTTTCAATGTGTCCAAGCTGAAAAGGATCCCCACTGTGTCATTTCCTGTGTAACACTATTAAACATCCCCATTAGCTGCAGTGGATGAAGGTTATTTATTTACTTTTATGCATTTCATACAGTAGAATAGACTACCATGTTGGTAGCAGTGGTGGGAAAGGTGATTATGGGTCAATTGTACATTATTAGTCAACCTAATGTGACAGATACTCAGGTCTGTCCCCAAGCCCCCGGCCCAGGAGTTTGATGAACCATACTATTTTTCATATGAGCTGCCACTCAGATACTCCAGTGAGCAGTTAGGAGTTAAGGATGGGGTTTCTCTACTTCTCAATCTTGATCTGGATCATTCATGCTTGCTTGGGAACTAAAGAGTCTTCAATGTCACTTGGGTAGATTTGAAAGCACTCAGTCTATAACCACAGAGCTAGATCCAGTTAATGACTTTACAGAGCAGCAGGATTTCAGTTGCTCAGATCCCTATCTCACCTCTCTCTGTAGGTCAGGAACTTCTGCTGCCACTAAAGGAGCATCCTTTATCTGCTGCTTCATGCTTAACCCTGGTGGCATCTTTGTGGTTGACCATTGCTTTCCACAGGCTTAACCAAGTGGTATTCCAAGAACATCTCAGATTAACAGAAGATCTCCGTTGTATTTTACAGACTTGCTTTTAGAGAGTAATTAAATGAACACAGATCTGTTCTGAAGTCCTGAGTTTCCTGCATTCACAGCAGGGATGGAGAAACAGGGATAGTTCTCTGAACACTTTGCCTATTGGAAGCCTATATATAAAAGGAAATAAAAAGTTTGTTTGCCCCCATCCCTTTTCACCATTTTTGCCATAAGTCTTGGAGAATATTATGGAACAGATTCCAAGTATCACTGGCAGGGTCTGTGACAGAGGTGATAGATAGCAGGGGAGGGACAGTGGGAGACTTTCCAGTTTTGTACTGCTTATAGGTTAATCTACAACTTCCCAGACCAGCAGGTTCCGAATCTTTAAAACCATTGACATTTTCCTAGACCAGAAACCCTAGAGAAGCTGCATATAAGGGGCTGCAGATATGATCATTGAGCTTTGGTAGATACAATGACTGCCCACATTCAATGGCCATTTAACACGATAGAAATCACCATGCCTCTTGATAGCATCACCCAAACAATTTTCTTCCTCCTTTCCAAAACTGTACCAAAAGCTATCGTAGAAGAATAGGGGTTGCAGGAGGGGAATACTAGGCAGTGCTGAGGAGATGACAATCTGCTAAAGTGCTGGCTATAATGCACAGACGGGCATTTTTCTCCAGACATAGCTACAGATAGTCCATGTAGATGAAGATTTTTACTTTCTACTGGATGTGTTATATAAATGCATATACTACTTATATAGTAAAGTATTTTTTAAAATGTCATGAAAAATCAACTCTTCATATTTGTTTATGAGTTTGCTTGATAGTCCAGTCCAAATCACGGGTAAGGATCATGTCTATAGCACACTTTGACAGATGCCCTCAGGTCACGCAGAGTTCTCAAGTGAAAGCTCCAATCTAAAATGACTTGAATCATGATCATATGATTAAGAGGATAAACTTTTACATGCCTTAATTTCCCTTTAAGAGTAAAGGTATTCATAAGCTTGATGTATGTATCAGAAACAAATTACACGAGATGCAATGTTTTGAAACAACATGTTTGAGAACCGCTAATATTGATGGGCAGTCACTGCATTTGGGTGAGATGTACTAAGGATTGTGTGTGATACCAAGAAGATCAAAGTGTCATCTTTAACCTCAAAGAGGGGAATTCTGTATCACAAGACAGCTCATGATGAGTTTCTGCCTTCATTTGAGTGTCTAGATATTCTTGCAGCTGGGAGACTGGGAGATGTCTTCATGAAGGGGGTGTCTCCCCAAAGTGGTCTGATTAAAAGATCTGGAGGTACTTGTAGGTGGGCTGAGGCTGGGGAGGGCTGTGGTTGGCAAAAGTTGTCTTTAGAGGACATTGCAACCTCTCTGATGACAAGGGATTTGTTTCATCTGCCACTCTATACTTAATGTCTAGAGCCAGCCATAGAAAAGGTGCTCAGGACTACTCACTGTGTAAATAATGAGTCAAAGGGAGCATCAGCGGTAGAAATTGAGCTAGTCTGGGATACAGCCTCGGAATCTCAGTGCCATGCTGGTAAAGCCATAGCTGTTCTAATTTTCCTGGTGTGCTGGGTTCCTGGGAGCACTAACAGAATCAGTCCTTCAACAACAGCCTTGGAGATTGATTATTTCTAGGGTCCAGAGCCCCTTACCGGTTGCTGAGCAGGAGACAAAGAAAGAAGACAAGATCTCTGCCAGGAAACAGTTTACAGATTCCTCTGTGTGACCGGCTTTTAATAAGTTGCACATTTACAGAGCTCCAGACCCTTATCTCTGTATTCATGTGACCCTCACCCTTATTCCTGAGTGTTGATGGATGACTTAAATTATCATTTCCCCTTTTACAACCGCTTCGGGATCCTGAAGTGGAAGGACTTGCCTCTGGTCTCCCAGCACAGGATTGCAGAGCCGGAGAGAAAATCAATGTCTCTCTACCTTGCTGCGGTTCTTTCCTCTTGCACAGACTGGGACCCTATGAGGCCTCCGTGAGCTGCCTGGTAAGTCTTAGGAGGCCCTGCCTGCTACTGTAATTAACGTGTGGATAATAGATTTCCCCTCCTCTGGGAAAGAGGAACAAAACAAAACAAAGCAAACAAACCAACAAAACCCTCTGAGGTTTTCCCTCTGCTTTGTGCATTGACTTGAAGGTTTCAAGGTATAGTGAGGCTTACAAGATTTAAGATCTGTGCTTTGTTTGAGTTTCTGGCAATCCAGGAAATGAAATTTTCATTTTCCCACCCCTGACTGGAATTCTTGTCAGATTTCTTCTGTTTAGTTCATCTGCATACAACCCTCTTTAATTTACAGTGAGTAAAACCCATCCTTCCATGTCTATTTGCACAATAGTTCCTTCTCCAAGTGGTCCAAGACCTTTGGGCAAATAAGTCATGGAATATATAGGCTGAGCTGTACTGGCAGGGCTCACCCTTGGGATAATCATGAAGCATTTGTCCATCTTTGGTTTCTTCCTTTTGTTTTTCATGCTCCCAGTCATACCCTCACATTTTCCCTTTTTTTTCCTCCATATATAAATATACTCTGTCACTCCAGAAAAATGTTTTAAAACAATTGGATATTCCATTCATCCAACAGTATTGACCTCAGGTCTGCTATGTGCCAGGCACCTTGCTATCTGTATCAGCTTTCTATTGTTGCAAAAAACCAAAAATACCACAAACTTATTGGCTTAAACTCATTTGTGAGCTTGTACTTTCTGGGTTCAGGAATCCAGACATGGCTTAGCTTTAGGTCAAGCTGAAATCTGGGTGTCAGCTGGCACTACAGTCTTCAGCTGATGCTTGATGTGCTGTTCCAAGCTCACTGGTTGGTGGTAGAGTTCATTTCTTGGTGGTGGATGATGGAGGTCCCCTTTGTTCGTTAGCCATTAGCTGAGGCCTACTCTCAGCATCCAGAGGCTATCCTCAAGTCCCTGCCACATGGCCTTCTTTCATAACATGGGAGCTAACTTCTCCAAGACACCAGGCAAGCACCTGCTGCTGCTTATCTCTCCGACTTCATTTAAAGACTCACCTGATTAGATCAGGAGCATCTCCCTCTCGATTAACTCAAAGCCTATTGATTAGGGTCCTTAATTGCATCTGGGGAATATCTTCATCTTTGTATAATGTAATTTTGTCATGAGATTAATGTCCCATTACACTTATGAGTCCTGCCTACGCTGGGGGCAGGAGGGGATTGATTGCACAGAATGTGTATCCAGGGGGCAGAAATCTTGGGGGCCGCCTCAGAACTCTGCCTACTTAAAGCTATGCAGGGAAGGCGTAACTGTGAGTACAATAGGCCTCCGTTACACTTAGATTTAGTGGGAGAGCCAGAAAATAATACATAGGTATTTTTAATTTGTGATATGTTCTCTGAAAGAAAGAAACATTGATATGAAAAATACTATGCACAAGTAGCATTTACATGGGGTAACTTTTCTGCAGAGCTATATGAAATGAAAAGGAACAGTCACCACATAAAGATCTGGAGAAAGAGCATTCCATGCAGACGGACCAGTGAATTTGAAAGCATGGGGGTCAGGAAGACCTGTTCTGTTTTTGGAGAATAGACAGGAGGCTGGTGTGGTGGGAGCAGAGTGCAGGAGGAAATGAGGTCTGATAGGTAGGCATGGGCCAGGTGAAGCAGAGACTCAGATGTCATGGTAAGATGTTTTGGAGTTGAGAAGCTAAAAGTCATTTTAACCAGGGTGAAAATAGGATCCGATTTAAGATCTGCAATATTGTGATTTCTAATAAAAATATATTTGATTTTCATTCCAATTTTTTTTTGACACAGAGCTTCTAAAACTCTTAGAATTTGCTTCGTGCAGAGAAAGACAAAACTGTCAATTGTTTGTTAATAAGGTGACTTTTGACCTTACCCAAGGATGGGAGCTTGTTGCCAGTGGAGTCAAGTATGTGATTATAGGTTAGAACTTTAAGTCCCAATCCCACCCCTTGATGTTAAGGGAGAGGAGAGGTGCTGGGTTTGGAGTTCAATCACCAAGAGCCAATGATTTCACCAATCACGCCTAAGTAGTGCAGCCAATATAAAAGCCCCAAGATAGGAGATTCGGAGACCTTTGGAGTTAGTGAACATGTGGGGACTTGGAGACAGTGGTATGCCTGGGGAGCGCACCGAAGCTCTGTGCTCCTTCCCACATACCTTGCCCCACGCATCTCTTCCATCTGGCTGTTCCTGAGTTATATCCTTTTATAATAAACCTATGATGTAGTATGTAAAATGTTTTCCTGAGTTCTGTGAGCCACTTTAGCAAATTAATCAAACCCAAGGAGGGTCCTGGGAACCTCCAGTCTATAGGCAGTTGGTCAGAAGTCCAGGTGACAACCTAGACTTTCAATTGGTTTCTGTGTGTATGTGTGTGTTTGGAGGACAACCTGTGGAATCTGACATTATCTCCAGGTAGATGGTGTCAGAAATGAATAGAATTGTAGGCCACCCAGCTGGTGCTGGAGGATTGCTTGGTGTTGTGGGAGAGCCTCCCACATGTTGGAATTGGGTGTGTAATTATAAGATCACTTTATGTGAAAATTGAATCATAGAAGTCCAAGGGAGGGAGCAGGGAAACCAGATGAGACAATTTTAAGAGTCCAGTAAAGAGACGATGGAAGGCTGCAGTTGAGTGTTGGCTGTGGAGATAGAAAGAAGGAAATGGAGTCAAAACATATTTTAGAGACATTCAGAAGGACAGGAGTTGCAGATGGATGGGACGTGGCACCCAGCAGGGGCATTTCAATTTTAAAAGGTTAATCACTTCGCTTGAGGTCACACAGTTAATAAGCATCTGCCGGCAGTTGTAGATGTGGGTAGTCCAGCTCCAAATACACTATCCTCTCTTCATCCCTCCAATTCCTTAGTGGAACCACAACTCAAGCCAGGCAGTAGATGCCATTAACTGAGATGGCTGAAAATATGCTGCAGATCCACTTTTTTTCCCCCTTAGAAAATGTAGGTAGAAATAGTGGGGCATTGCTTTATAAACTCAGCACATACTCAATTTTATTGCAAACCAGAGTAAGATGATGCTGGAAGCCTTGGTCTACCAGAGTTGAAGATCTTTTTTCCCTGGAATTTCTCCAGAGGAACGCATCATGGGATCTTGGACACTGGTTGGTTACCATTGTGTTGTTGAAAACACTTTTGTATAATGATCAAGGGAAGAAGGCAAAGAGGGAGTAATTGCAGTAGATTTGGTTTATGATTTTGGCTTTTTTATTTGTGAGTCAGGTTTGAAGGCTGAGATGACCTACGGAGGCACTCAAATGATCATAAAAACAAGCTCTCTCTCATTGCCTGCCCTCCTGACCACCCCATCCAGAGGTCCAGGGGAAGACAAAAACATTTGCATAAGCGCCAGACTGAATGATTTGGTGTCTATTAATCTACATACTAGAGATAATAGTTTTGTTTTTAAAATGGCCATAAATTGTACTAACACAGACAGGGCCAGTGAGAAATAAAGGGTCTTATAGTGTTGAATAAGCTAACTTTTTAAAATTTAAATTCAATTTGCCAACATATAGTATAACACCCAGTGTTCATTCCATCAAGTGCCCTCCTCAGTGCCCATCACCCAGCTATCCCATCCCCTCACCCACCTCCCCTTCTGCAACCTTTTGTTTGTTTCTCAGAGTTAGGAGTCTCTCATGGTTTGTCTCCCTCTTTAATTTTCCCCATTCAGTTCCCCTCCTTTCCTTTATAATCTCTTTCACTATTTCTTATAGTTCACTATGAATGAAACCATATGATGATTGTCCTTCTCCAATTGACTTATTTCACTCAGCATAATACCCTCCAGTTCCATCTACATTGAAGCAAATGGTGGGTATTGGTCTTTTCTGATGGCTGAGTAATATTCCTATATATATATATATATTGTGATATGTATATATCACAATAGCTAAACTGTGGAAGGAGCCATGATGTCCTTTGACAGATGAATGGATAAAGAAGATGAATGAGCTAACTTAAATGAGTATTTGTAACACAGTTTTTTTTTTTTTTTTTGTACCACAGTTTTTATCTCAGGATGTCTGAAAAGCTCTTGGTTTCTTTTTCTTTTTTCTTTTTTTTTTTTTTAAAGATTTTATTTATTTATTCTTGAGAGACAGAGAGAGAGAGAGAAAGAGAGAGAGAGAGGCAGAGACTCAGGCAGAGGGAGAAGCAGGCTCCATGCAGGGAGCCCGATGTGGGACTCGATCCCAGGACTCCAGGATCATGCCCTGGGCTGAAGGCAGTGCTAAACCAGTGAGCCACCCAGGCTGCCCAAGCTCTTGGTTTCTAATGGAAAACAACGAGATATACCTGTAAGGATGAGAAGGTGAGAAGTTCTGCCCTATTCTGAACAATATCTGGGCAGGTGTCACACAAGATGAGCGTCACTGAGGATGGATACCAAAGTCCTCTTGCTTCTTAGAAGGGCCAAGAAAAAATCCAGGTCTCTGAAAGTCAACAATAGCACCAGTGTTTTAGAGATTATGTTATGAATACATCAAATTAACACTTGTTAAGTGGAGCATAGGGGGACAGATATTGAGCCAAGTTTCAGAAACAGACCATAAGAAGAATTAAAATAGAGAAGTTTATTACTGCAGGCCCTAGAGAAGTACTTGGCACACCTCAAGGAACCACATGGGGAAGTCAAGGCAGAGTATGGGCAGAGAGAGCTAGAACCTGGAACACATGCCTTTAATAGGGTCTGTGGATGAAGCACTTTGGGGTTCCTGGGAAAGGCTGGATTGGTCAATTCAAACTGGAAGAGCAGGATTTTGGTAAGCCCCATGGAGGCCTTATCTAAGAGAGACACAAGAAGAGACTGTTGACCACAAGGGCAGTTGGGGAAGTCATGTCAGGAACTCCCATTTCCTGGTGACTCTGCAGGTTGTTGTCTGGGGCATGTGCTTGCATGAGGGGCTATTGTCAGTTTAAGATCCCTGCAAACCCCTTGGCCAAACAAAATGGATGTTGAGGCAGCACCACCATGGAGCAGCTTAGCTAAACTCTCAACAGCTAATTACCACCTCTATTCATACAATTCATAACAATAATATGATATATGAGAGCTAACAGTTGTGGAAGACTAATCATGGTCTAGGCATTATGTTAATTGTTTTACATGACTTATCCCATTTAATTCTTATAATAATCTTGTCTTGCAGATAATAGTATTATCTTGTTTAAAAGGAATGGAGGCTTAGAGAGATTGAGAAACTTTTCTAATGACTCATAGTGAATGGCAGAGCTAGTATTAGAATACAAAAGTATTTCACTCTGTGTTTAGTGCTTTTATTTGTTTATTTAATTAAATTAATTAATTAGTTAATTAATTAATTAATTTATTTTTGAGAGCATGACCTGAGGGAATGGGAGAGAGAGGGGGAGAAAGAGAATCTTAAGCAGTTCTACACCCAATATGTAGCCCTATGCAGTGCTTGATCTCAGAACCTCGAGATCATGACCTGACGTGAAATCAAGAGTCAGGCATTTAACTGAGTGAGCCACCCAGGAGCCCCTTAGTTTAGTGCTTTTAAATATAAATTACAAAAATAAAATGAATGCCTTGGATGCTGGACCTCCAGAAACTGGCATGTCAGTTCAGCCCCCCTTCTGTCCCTTCTCTCTATCCTTTTATGGGTGAGGACATTGTATTTTACAGAGGTGAAGTGACTTACCTGATGTCACTTACTTGTGTCAATAGTCAATGATCTGGAAGTCTGAGAGAGATTTAGTTGGCTAGGGAAAATTTCTGAGCATTATTGGCATTCTATTGGTGTTGTCCATGAGAGAATTAAAGAATAAAGGGCTTTGGATACCTGCTAAAGAAAACAATGTGGAAGGACTATAGCTATGTTCGTTTGTGAGGTGGTTTTAGTCTTGATGTGCAGAAAATCTGCTTCAGTGGAAGAAAACCTTCTATTGAAATCTGAGAAAAAAAATGTTAAATGAAACAGTGATTTAAAATCAATAGTAAATGATTTTTTAAATTGCTTAGTGACACAAAGGAGTTTATCATTTTATAACATTTTAAAATCCAATTACAATAGAATCTGTTTGCTGTTTTTCAGGAAATAGCTCCTGAGATGTTAATTTATAAATGATCCAGATTTGCAAATTTCAACATATCAATTTTTTCCCCATAAAACTTCTAAGTTCTGGCTAAAGATTGTCATTCTCTTGGTGTTCTAAGCTTTGTTTGCTTAGAGCAGCATTAGCAGTTGGATTTTGTTGGATTAGACTTTCTTTTCTTCAGAGTAACATCTTTTCATAACTCACAGGAATTACTGCATCTTTGATGACTAGTCGATGGCAGTGTTTGGTGGTCAATAAAGTCCATTCACTAATTACAACTCAGAGAGGCATAATGAGCTTATGGTTGCTCCTTCAAATCATAAATGGATCAATTCAAATAACAGATATTCAGGACAAGTCATAAATTTTAAGAATCAAGAAGGGTAAATTGCAACATTTCACTGTTTTAGCAAAATTAACCGTTATTTCTGCTTTAATTAAGCACACACTTTAAAATTAAAACCATTTGAAAAGAGAAACATTCCTTTTAGCTAAGGTACTTAGGGGAGTGGGAAGCCTCTCTTTCTAGAGTATGGAGCTATAATCCTGTTTCCATCCCTCTTCAGCTTGTCAGGATTCTTAGCTGCAGACCAAGTTTAATGAGAGAAAAGCTTAGAGGTGTCTGGCCTTGCAAATCCATACATACAGTTTCTCTAACTTCTGTGATAATGGGGTACTTGTTAAAAATAGATATTTTTTTCCTTTAGGAATTCTCATCAGATAGGACTAAGTGGAACATAAGAGTCTGTGCTCTTAATAAATACTCCAAGCTATTCTTATCATTGAGGAATTTTAAGAAATCCTGTGATGTGAGAGGAAATGCCACTTTTTTGCCCAGATTTTGATGATTTCAACAGGAGGAAGATTCCAGCAGAAATCTAATAGACCCTCAAACAAGTTCTTCATTGGAGATGCTGTGAATCCTTCTTCCTCTTTGGGCACTTGGTTAGCTTTTGAAAATGACTGCATTGGTTTCCTCCTCTTATAGATAACACACTATCTCCTCCCTTCCCCATGTTTATTAGAAATAAGGAAGATATATTTAAATAAAAAAATTGAGCCTCTGGAAGTGAATACTGTAATTTCTGAGATGAAAAAACATACTGGATGGTATTCACAACAGATTAGATGTTGCAGGAAAAATGATTAGTGAACTTGATGTAGTAATAGCAACTATCTAAAATGAAATGTATGTAGAAAAACACTGGGAAAAAAAAATAAACAGCCATGAATGAGTTGTGGAAAACTTTAAGGGGTTCAATATATTTGCAATGCCAGAGTAGAAGAAGGGATGGGCAGAAAAAGTATTTGAGGAAATGATAGCTGAAAACATTTTAAATTTGGTGGAAAGTATAAACTGAGGTCTAAGCTGTTCAGCAAACTGCAAACACAATAAATATTAAGAAAATTCATTTGAAGGTATATCACATCAAATTGCTTAAGACCAAGTGATGAAAGACAATCTTGGCAGCCGGAGGAAAGACAGACATTGCCTACAAAGGAGCAATGTTAAGAATGACAGCCAATTTCTTTGACACTGTGCAAGAGACGTGTGGAGCAACTTCAAAGTGTCAAAAGAAAAAAGCCATCAACTTTGAATTCTATACCTCGTGAAAATATCTTTCAAAAAAGAAGGTGAAATAAAGACTTTTGTGGCATTTGTAATGGCTGATTTTCCGTTTACAATGAGGACATAGTTTTTGGAATCTTTTTTTTTAAAAAAAATAGAAAACAGGGATCCCTGGGTGGCGCAGCGGTTTGGCGCCTGCCTTTGGCCCAGGGCGCGATCCTGGAGACCCGGGATCGAATCCCACGTCGGGCTCCCGGTGCATGGAGCCTGCTTCTCCCTCTGCCTGTGTCTCTGCCTCTCTCTCTCTCTGTGACTATCATAAATAAATAAAAATTAAAAAAAAATAGAAAACAAAGTCTGTCCTTTAAATAATTTTTATTTTTCCTTTTTGGATGATGCTTTTGCAGCTCATTTTTATAAATGAGAGGGGGAAAATGAATTTTGGTAAAGTTTGAAGGAAAGAAAATGTTTGGTGTCTATACAAGTGTCCACCAAAACCCGAAATACATTCTTTAGATTCTGCTCAGATCTCTGGTGAGAATACAGATCCTTGGATAAGTGGTCAAAAAAAAAAATCTGCTGTTACCTATGGGAACCCTATAATGGGGAAGATGATTGTGACCTCTGTAACCTTGTTGGGCTTCAAGCATCCATTCTTTGGGAAGTGGTGGATTCTAGATTATTCAAGGCAGTTGTTAAATAACCTCTGAAGAGATCATTCAGGGCACTGGGCATTAATGGCATTAATCCTGTAACCAAGTAGAAAACGTTACAAGCTAACAGGGAGTCAGGTCCAAGGCATTTTGTGACTCACACTTTCGTTGTAAAATTTTAACATCACTGAAAAACGAGATCACCTCTAAGACAATGAGTACATAGATCTATACATAATCTCAGCAAGCATTTATGAAGCACCTGCAATGTGCAGCTACTATGTTAAGCATTCAGTTTGTATATAATCAGTACAGGCTCTCCTTGAGGAAGTTACAACTCATGTAAGAGGCAGACCTGGAAAATAGTTACAACACTGTCAGTTGAGTATTAAAGGAGTTTATCAAAGAGTTATTATATTAGTTGAGCACTAACTATATACCAGGATCTCTGACAGACAGTGTAAAACAAGACAAAACTCTATAAAGTTTATAACATAGCTGGTGGGGTGCTATGGTAACAGAGAAAAGGAGATTTATCTGTTTATTTACCTTGGTCGCTTTGAACTATGACAATTTGTTTGGCACATGCGACTTCTAACATTCCTTGGGTGAAGCTAAAGTCCTTACTACTTCTGGATTTTTTCACCTATTTTGAGAAGAAACACTTCTGATGGCTTCAAAGAGAATCATGCACATAATAAGTGATGGATGACTTATTTGATACTTAATTCACTGTTGTAATGGTAACTCAATTATTTAAGTGGTAGAAACACAGATGCTTGTGCCTGGATGAAATCTTAGTTATTTAACCTTTCCTCTTCTTTCTCTCCCAATCGAAGATGAGGAGAGTGAGAAACAAAGCCTCTCTGATATCATTTGGTTAATGGAAGAGTTGGGAATAGGGTTCCTTGTCCCTTCCTGTAACACTTTTCAGCTTCCAGTAGCACAGCTATGAAGTAGAGGGGATGAGAAATAAGGACAGCAGGTATTGAGACCACAGATTTACTCAAAAAGTCTGAGTTGAAGAAGCCTAGAGATTGAAAGAGAAAGCTTTCAGGGATGAATTTACAGTGCAGGGTACCAGAATACAAATGACAGTCAGAACCACAGACAACATCAAAGAGAGCCCTGGGGGGTAGTTTTGGCTTCAGTAAAGGGAACCAAGAATACTTAACTCCAAAGATCACACCATGCCTTTTTCAAGTAGAGGATTTGTGTTTTTTACTTTAGGAAATTCCATACTGGGTGATGAAGTGGGAATAGCATAGCATTGGGAGATGGAAAATCTGGAGCCAATCCTCACCTTTTACTGACTATGATAATTTGAACAGTCATTTGGTACTTCTGGACCTTAATTTCCTCATGTGTGAAATGTAATAAAAGTAAAATGTGACTTTCAGAGGCTCTGTAAATATCAAGTGCGATAATTTACTTGAAATGTATATTTGAAGTAATAGATTACTATGCAGTCTTTTTTATTTTTCTGTATACACTTCCTGGTGTGGTGTTTCTCATGGTATACTGGGGACCAGTATTTGGGTCTTCTTGTCTTCTTTTGATTCTGGGTCCCCAAGAGTTTATGGTGATATATTGAACACATTTCTTTATGTCTGTCCTCACGAAATCCTCTCAAACAAAAGTGAAAATGAGAAAAAAAAAAGACAAAAACAAAAACTACAAAGTCAGAGAATCCTAGAAGACATAAAGGTGGGCAGGAAATGCCAACATAGTTTTGTTGCTGGAAAAAAGGATGAACACAGAATAACTAAGGGAGCAGAATGAGGAAGTTGAAAACTAGGTACCTCTAAGGTAAGGGTGGGGTGAGGAAGGCTAACAAGAAGCAAGCATATTTGCAACACAGAAGCTCAAAAAGGTTCAAAAAATAAAAAAAAAAAAGGTGTGGGAATAGACTGGAAGCAGGAAGGCCAAGTAGAAGTTTTTATACGAAGTTAAAAATGAGATATCCTTCCCCCCACTATAGACTTAAGAATAACTTTGCTATGCCTCCCCCTCCACAGAAAAGTGCAAGTTTATTCCACAGGGAGATATAGTCAGAGAGTTCCTAGATGAGATGATCAGATTCAGATGAGGTTGTGTAAGATGCTTCACTAAAGATAAGGCACTGAGAAACACTGAGTAGTGAGGCTTAAACTACTGAGTAATGATTTTTCTTTTCCCTCTTGGCTCCTAGAATGTTGTCAGCCAAACTTATACCACCCAGGTAGGAGAATGGAGAAGTCATCTCTGAGAAAATTGACCATCTGGATAGAGAATATCTACAGACATACTAGTGTTTAGGGGTACCCCCCCAAAATAATTAGGTCCTTAATTCTAGAGTGAAGTCCACAGATTGACAAATTCTGTCTATAAATACAGAACTACCTACCAACATCAGTCAGCATCTTAGTGTCTTACTATTGAATGAAATCCAATTTCAAATGGATTCATAATGAGTCAGTGAAACCTTCAATGGCTAGAGATGTAAAGAAATCCTCTAATATAAACATTGAAAATCTAAATAAATGGAGAAAACGGATGAAGAGGAAAGGGATCACAAAAGCAACAACTAATATTCTCAGAGATAACAGACTATAACCATTGCATTTATGAAGCAAACAAGAACAGGATGTTTTAGAAAAGGAACAGAAAAGAACAAGAAAGAACTCTCAGAAATTAAAATATGAGATGATATTCACCAAATTATAAGGATGTGAAGATAAAGTTTGATAATGATTCAAAATTTTAAAACAATACGATGGAAAAAAGAGAAGAAAATAAGACTAGGAGAGGACCATGAAAAAAAGAACAGAAAACATGGTGAGGAAGAAAATATTGACCTCTCTTCCTCTCTTTCTCTAAAAGGAATAAATAAATCTTTAAATAAGAAAAAATAAAATAGGCAAACTCTTACAAATAGAGTGGAAAGGTGGTTGCTGGGGCTGGAAAAAGCGGGAAATAGGGAGGTTAAGGGGCTCAAATGTTCAATTATGCAATAGAACAGTTTTGCAAGATACATAAGTTGTGGAGATCTACTATACAGCATAGTGTCTATAGATGACAGTGCTGTATTATGTATTTGAAATTTGCTATGACAGCAGATCTTATGTTAAGTGTACTTACCACTAATGATGATGATGATGATGATGATGATGATAATAATAGGGTGAGAGAAAACTTCAGGACGTGTTGGATATGTTTATGGTGTTTATGATAGTGATAGTTTCATGAGTATATACCTATCCCCAAATGCATCAAGTTGTATACATTAAAAATGTACAGCTTTTAATACGTCTGTTATTCCTCAATTCTTAAAAAAAGATGTTTATGGAATTTAGGAAACTAGGGCTCTGCTTTAGGAGAAAACCAAAGGGAATCTCCAGGTTGATAGAAGGGATTTTCAGGATCCTCAAGACCTGTGTAGGTAACTGGATAAAGAAAGACTCCTAAAGGGTTGTCTTCCATATAAGTAGTAAAAGGAAATACCTTTTTATTTTATTTTATTTATTCATGAGAGACACACACACAGAGAGGCAGAGACATAGGCAGAGAGAGAAGCAGACTCCATGTAAGGAGCCTGATGTGGGACTCGATCCCAGAACTCTGGGATCACACCCTGAGCCAAAGGCAGATGCTCAACCACTGAGCTACCCAGGCATCCCAAGGAAATATCTCTTTAAACATTTCTGACACTCTTACCTGCCTCCTCCCCTCCCCCACTGGAGATGACTAAATTCATGTAGTTTAGGAATTCTGAACTTGGTTGACATTCCTCCCATATTAGGAAAGCCAGAAAAAACATTATTACTATTTCAAGCTTCTAGATCCATGGACTTCAGGTCAACTGCCCACTCCTGAGATCTATAATTAAAACATGATATTAAAATTACTCTTCACTACTAAATGCACAGGAATTAGAAACATTCCGTATTCATTTAAAGGTATTATAGAAGATCAAGATGTCATACTCTTGAGAATAAATGAGTAGATTTAGGATTATCCTGGATTTAAATCTGAAGGTGAAATGGTAACAGAATCTTAAAAAAAAAAAAATCTAATAAATACCACTTAAGATTGAGGACTGGGAGAGAAGAAAACTGAAGTATATCGGTTTCTTACTATGTGCCAAGTCTTTGCTCAGCATGTAAACTCTACACATTATGATGTTTTTGTAGAATCGATGGAGATTTAGAATGCCTCCCCAAATCCTTGTGTTATTTGGGTTGTTTTCCCAGCTGGAGAGGTATTGATTCATTCCTTGTTAGGAATTTTGAAGACATGGTAGGTAAGGGCCAAGTCAGAGAGATGACCTGCTTGGAGAGATTATGACTATTCCTGGAAAGTTGTAGGATGTGGGCCTTTTTCTTCACCTATGATGTTTTCCTGTTTACCCAGGAATTATTATGCCTCCCCCTCCCGTAACTCCTCCCCCTCCCCTGTAGGTTGTAATGATACAGAACTTACAACTTCTAAAAGTATTTACCTAACCATAGCTTCATTCTTTATTGGCTCTGTTTTCTTCTGAAGCAGAACCACCATATCTGCCTTGAACTGTCAGCCTCTAGATTTTTATAGGAGAGAGAGAGATAGACATGACTCATTTTAAATCACTGATAGTTTGAATTTCTGTTGTAGTCAAACCTAATTTAAGTCAAAACTAATTGAAGTCCTTTTATTTGCAGTATATTCTGTTATTTTATTCTTTTAATAAATATTGAGAACCTACCAGATGCCTAGCACTGCTGCTTTCTGGGGATAGGATAATGAGCAATAAGAAATACAACTTTAGTGGAGCACCCATTAGGAAATATCAAAGAAAGAAAATTTGCTATTCCGGGTAGTTAGGTCATTAGCTTGTTAACTAATATATAAATGTAGATTTTAAAAAATCATAAAAGCAAAATGAAAGTGGGGCTACTGTGAGAGTGAGATGTGGGGCAGTGAAGAGATTTCAGTGTTGGAGAGCTCTAGACATTCTGTGGGAGTGAGATGTGGGGCAGTGAAGAGATTTCAGTGTTGGAGAGCTCTAGACATTCGGGAGATCAATAAAGGCGGGAGCTACAAGGCAAAGTGGAATAGGGTAGTTGATAAAGACAAATTGTTTCCTTTCTAATTTTGCCTCAGTCTTTGGGTCCACTGACACAGGCTTCCAATGCCAAGTGTGAAGTGAACTTTCCAATTCCACCTGGGTACCATTACCTTTTCTCTCTGAACTTGTCTGAGACATTTTGGGAAGGAAGAGAAGGTTCATTACCTAGGGATCCTTGAATAGCTAGCCTATTATACAGTTCTGGGAGTGCCCATACAGCTCATCTTTGATTGCTAAATAGATGAGATATCACAGGTTTAAAATAACTTCATGCCACCAAGGGTCACTTCAGAAGATGTTCTCAGCCGAGAGCTGCCATTCATCCTATGGCAGAAAAAAATCCACAAAGCTATTAGTAGCACAGGAATAAAGGCAGATGGAGAGAAAGAGCTCAATACCCAGCATCTCCATCTAAAAATATCTACTGTCAGGGTGTTGTTCAGATGGCTATCACCTCAGGGAGGGAAGGAAATGGAGTCAGGAGGAAGGTAGGAAGAAAGAACAGGTAACAACACCAGGTTCCTTGTGTTCTTCTGGAAGCTGATGCTTATTTTACTTAATCCCCACAAAAACTGTGAAAGACATTATTATTATCACTGTGTCTGTTGTAGAGGAGACCAGGGCTCAGAAAATTTAGGTAATCGCCCAAAATTGCTTGCTGCTTAGTAAGAAGCAGAAACAGAATTCTCACCTGGGTCAGTCTGACCCTATTATTTAACTAATTGGTGCTTGGATGAATGTTGCATGGTGTATCACCAGTAAGGTTTGTTCTGGGCTGACTTCCCTCTGAAGCTCAGCACAAACAAAAACAACACAGTATGGGTGGGATCCATACTCATTTTATTATTAACTACAATGAATATTATCTTATCATTTTTAAAATTAATGTATTTATTTTAGAGAGAGAGAGACAACATGTGTTAATGGGGGAGGAACAGGGTGAGGGAGAGAGAGAATTGCAAGCAGACTGAGCTCAATCCCACAACCCTGAGCTCATAATCTGAGCCAAAATCAAGTTGGGTGCTCAACTACTGAGCCACCCAAGGGCCCCTACAGCAAGTATTATTAAGAGGATGAACTTGCCACAATATATTAAAAAATGTTAAAAATCAAAGTCATATAGAAATGGCATCAGAAATGTTTGGATTAGGGGCACCTTGGGTGGTTCAGTGGCTGAGCGTCTGCCTTTGGCTCAGGTCATGATCCTGGGGTCCTGGGATGGAGTTCCACATCGGACTCCCCACAGGGAGCCTACTTCTCTCTCTGCCAGTGTCTCTGCCCCTCTTTCTGTGTCTCTCATGAATAAATAAACACAATCATTAAAAAAAGAGAAATGTTTGGGTTATGCTTTGGTAATTTAATTGTTTGTATTTTATGGTCATGGCATTGGAGTTGGCAAATGGCTACTAAGAATTTTTGCTACTCAGAGTCCATGGTTTAGATCTTTGGATTTTTTTTCCTGACAGCAAAGTAATAGAACAAATTTTATTTTTTTTATTTTTTTTTAAATTTTTTTTAAATTTTTTATTTATTTATGATAGCACAGAGAGAGAGAGAGAGAGAGAGAGGCAGAGACACAGGCGGAGGGAGAAGCAGGCTCCATGCACGGGAGCCTGATGGGGGATTCGATCCCGGGTCTCCAGGATCGCGCCCTGGGCCAAAGGCAGGCACCAAACCGCTGCGCCACCCAGGGATCCCTGGAACAAATTTTAATAATTCAATTGAATCAGACCTGTCCGTGCTATTGGAAAATACTGGCATATGAAGATCTAGCTTATGTTTAAGGGCTTTATATTTATCACCTCATGTAATGTAATGTAATGTAATGTAATGTAATGTAATGTAATGTTCTCAACATCTCTCTGAAATAGGTTTTACTAGCATTATTCCCATCTTACAAATGAAGAGATTCCACCTCAGTGAGGTTAAGTAACTTCCTCCAGACCACACAGTTGACAAATGACAGACCTAGGATTTGAACCTAAGAATTATTTACACCAGAGCTTAGTGTATATTTTTTCCCCCTACCTTCCTCCAATGGAAAAGGAATGTCTTTTGCCTTTAATCTAGTTATGCTAATTGGGAATTAAACAGTAGTTGTTGAATACTATTCTGGGAAGTAGATTTAGAAAATAAAAGATTAGGGCACCTGGGTAGCTCAGTCAGTTCAGTTAAGTGTCTTAGTCTTGATTTTGGCTCAGGTTGTGAAATCTAGCCCTGTGTGGGGCTCCATGCTGGGTGTGAAGCCTGCTTAAGATTCTCCCTATCTCTCTGTCTCCCTTTCCCTCTACCCCTCCTCTGGCTCTCTACAAATTATAAAAATAAAAGATCAATTTCTCTCTGGTTCTTTTTTTTTTTTTAAGATTTTATTTATTTATTTGAGAGACAGCGAGTGATCACAAGTAGGGGGAGTGGCAGGCAGAGAGAGAGAGAGAAGCAGACTCCCCATGGAACAGGGAGCTGGATGTGGGGCTCGATCCCAGGATCCCGGGATCATGACCTGAGCCAAAGGAAGACTCTTAACTAACTGAACCACCCAGGTGCCCCAATGTCTCTCTGGTTCTATTATTCACATCTTCACATTTGAGCATCTTAATGGAAATTGAGATCACAATCTGGTTGGACTTGGGAATCCTTCAGTCCAGGTGACCACAGAGCTTCCTATGAGTGCCAATCGATTACATACTGGTCTTCAGGGTCAGCAGAGCTGTGGCTCCCATAGAGGGACATCTTGGTCCCATTCTGTGCCACTGACTACCATCACGTGCATGGATGGGAACACAGCTAACTACTTCTCTGCCAGGCTGGTCGATTCCATTGTTTTTTCCATTCGTCTTTCAAACATCCAGAAATGATTTTCCCTATAATGCCCTGAATGGGTCAAAGCAAAGCTAAGGCATTTCACTTGAACTTGAGCCTCTCCCCAACATGCCTCCCTTGTTGGGGAGACAATGCATCAGCTCAAGGTAACCCCTGAGGAGGTCTGTTGCACAGATGAGGAGCAGGATTTCACAAACCCCACACACTGGCTACATGTTAAGTGGTTCAGATTGGCTCCAAACCGGGCAAGCTTGGATGTTTTCTGGAGGAAGATGAAGAAAATGATTCTGGACTATGTGAAGAATGAGGGGAGACAATGCTGGGAAAGAGGGGCTTTTATTCTGAATGGAGGGGTCACTGACAGAAAGAAAAATCTGACCTTTTTCAGACGTTGAATAAGAAGTGTGAGCTTTCTGCAGACAAAAAAAAAAAAAAAAAATCTCTTTGTAGTTTGCTGGGTATATCTCTAAAAAGGGTGCAGAGGGTACAGAGGGAACAAAAGAGAGAAAGATGTGAGGTTAAAGTAGAGGAGAATGGGGGGAGAGGAAAAGAGAGACTATAAATATAAACATGAATGAATATGACAAAACCAGGACTTCCAGAACATACAGGAGCAATTATTTTACTTCCCTTTTTTCTGCCTCTCCTGTTTTCCCCTGGGCTGCTCAGGGCCATTCACACAAAATTCTCACCAAAACATACCCTCCTTGGATACCTTCCAGTGTTTCTGATTGCTTCTACCTGTATACCTCTGTCCCCGACCATGCTTGGTGGTCCCAAACATATGAGAACAAAGGAAAGTGCCTTGGGGGGTCAGGAGATATGGGTGCAAATTTCAGTTCACCATACCTACGTTATTTGACCTTGTATGAGTCACTTCCCTTTACTGGGACTCAGTTTCTCCATCAGTAAAATGAAGGAAGGGTATTTTTTTTTTTTTTTGAAGGAAGGGTATTGAATAAAATCTATCATCCTTTCTTGTTGTGAGATTCTATGGAACTGTTTGAAGGGCCACATAATTCCTGTAGGTCTCTTCTTGGTGGCTCCGGTAAATATGCTAGTCTCCTTAGCTTTCTCAAGCATCAGAATCACCTAAAATGTTTGCAGAAGATTTTTTAAAAAGCCAAAAACAAATCCTACCTCAACCCTCTATCCCAATCCACTGCTTCAGAGTCTCCAGGGCTAGGTCCTGGGAAGTGGGGAGAGACATGGGGTGTCCCAAGTGAGTTTTGTTTTCAAGGAAGTTTGGAAAATAAGATGCTAAGCTAATTGGATGTCATGGCTGATATGGTTTGATGTGCTGTTTGTCCTAGTTAAAATATTTACATTTTAAAAAGGGCCTCAAGTGCCTCAACCCAAAGTTTATTAGAGTTAGTGAGAATAACATAGGGTAAGGGGGAAGTATTTATTGAAAGCCTCCCTAGTACCTGGAAACAGCTAAATGTCTCATGTTCTCACCAGCTATGTGAGCTTGGTTACACAAGTAATCAACTTCTATATGACTCTGTTTCCTTGTCCAAAAAATCTTGTACTAGAAGATTGAAAAACTTGTGAAAAAACTTGTACTAGAAGAGTGTGTCGGTTGTAGGGATCATTTAGCTTAGTGACTGGCACATAATAAGCACTCAACATATATTCTTTCCAGTGGACCCTAGGAGAAATATATTGTTATCACCATTTTACAGATCTGGAGAGTAAACTAAATGTGTCAAATTCATCACCAAAATGGAGTTTATAGGCAATTTGTACGTGTTGCAATTGGATTTGAACCCAGATCTCTGCTGACCCTAAAATTTCTGTTCTTTGGTCTATACTATTTGATCACCGACTACTGCTAAGTGGGGAGCCAGTCCTGGCTTAGTCGGATAACTGGTCAATCCAGGATTTTATTTAATCAAAGTCGTAGTTGAAGCTAGGGGGATGATCCATTCCTATGTGGAGAGTAGGCTTTCAGGTGGTGAAAGTTCTTTCTTCCTTGTCATGGTTTAGCTCAAGAGAGTTCTGCTGACTCATCTTTTGCTATGGAAGATTCATAACTTACCATATTCCCCTCCTGACTGGCCCAGCTGCATCAGATTTGATATGCACTTCTAGGGCCTGAAATGGGTGTTGGTGGTTTGGCTTCTCTGGATCCATGATGTACAGTTATGTCCAGATGCAGAATTTACACACTCTATAAATCTCACAATCATCCCGGTATCTCACTTTGGTGGCAGTGGGTTGGCATACTTGCAAGGCTCAACTGTGACAGTCACATTTATAAAGTGCTATGGACTGAATGTTTATCCCCCACCAGATTCATTTGTTGAAGTCTTAATCCCCAGTATGGTGGTATTTGGAGATAGGGCCTCTAAGAAAGTAATTAAGGTTAAATGAGGTTGTAAGGGTGGAGGCCTCACCCCTTATAAGGAGTAGTGTCTTTATAAGAAGAGGAAGAAAATACATATTGCCCAAGAGATGCGTATTTCCAAGCATAAGTTGGTCATTCCATTTCATGTGAAGGAAAGTACTGAACTCATTGTATTCCATGCTCTAGAACCCTTAATTTTTTAACTGGGGGTGGGGGTCAGAAAAAAGGTTCAGTAAGAGGTACATTTGGTAGCAGCATAAGTAGAAAGAGGTCTCAAACTGGGACCTAGGGGACTATATTGGTCCACAAAGATGTGTGTTTTGTTTGGTCTGCATGTTGTTCTTTAATTTTTTTGATTGATTAAAAACAGGGGCACTTGGGTGGCTCAGTCAGTTAAGCATCTGACTTTGGGTCAAGTCATGATATCATGGTTCTGAGATTGAGCTCCATGTCAGAGGGATTGCTCTCCCCGCAGAGCAGTGAGCCTGCTTCTCCCTCTTCCTCTGCCTGCCACTCCCCCTACAGTCTCACTGTCAAATAAATAAATAAAATCTTAAAAAACAAAACAGAACAAAAAACCAAACCCCATATGCTCTTTGACCTCGGGCAATTCACTTTTCTGAGTCTCAGTTTTCTTAGATGCTAAAATATTTGTAAATTTGAGCGCTAAATGAAATCACACATACAAAGTGCACAGTACAAAGAGGGGCACATTCCAGATGTTTAGGATAAAGTAGCTTCTATTAATGAACATAGTAAGTGAGCTAATAAATGTGAGTTTTCCACCATGGAGAGTGTCAGAGTTTTGTACTTGGCTGATTTACAGTGAATCATTTTTCAGTTCGATCAGTTGAGAAGTGTTGCTGATGAATTATTCAATCCACGTAATGGTCAAGTACCAGCCCAGTATGTCCACCCACCAGTTGTCATGAAGGCTTGATGTTGTTCAAACATCATTTGGAGAAGCTGCTCCTCCTTTGAGTGACAGTTCAGAAGCTGTGATGGCTTACCCTGAGGAATGTTGGCTTGCCTACCACTCACTGCCTTGGTCCATATCAGTTGTCTAGGACTTGCCTACCTTTGGATTTCAGACAGTATTTCCCAGGATGGCATCTCATGGCTGAAAATTCTTTTTTTGAAAAAAGAAAAAAAAGATTTTATTTATTTATTCATGAGAGACACACACACAGAGGGGCAGAGACACAGGCAGAGAGAGAAGCAGGCTCCATGCTGGGAGCCCGATGTGGGACTTGATCCTGGGACTCCAGGATCATGCCCTGAGCCGAAGGCAGGCATTCAACCACTGAATCACCCAGGAGTCCCTCATGGCTGAAAATTCTTTGGGAGTGGGAAGGACAACTGTAAGTGGCATCTTTAAAGGAATGCACAGCTTTCCAGAGTCCTCTGTGTGGGAACCATCACTGGCATGCCCCTGTGTGGTGATTGCTTCTTCACTCCTTCAACTTCTGTCTCTAATGTAAGATCCTTCAAGTTTGAATCCATGAGCTACTCCCCTTTGTATCTCTACTCCGAGCACAAAACCTGGTACAGGGGCAGACCCCAGTAAGGGTACTTGAATGTGCTTATGAATAATTATTTTTTAATTGAATCTTTTTATGAAAAATTTCAAATGTACACAAAAATAGAGCTGCCTTATAATGAACCTCCAGGTACTCATCACTCAGCTACAATAATTATTAATATTTGTTACTCTTGGTTCAGCTATTCTCCCCAGTTCTGTTTTTCCCTGCAATAGTTTAAAGCAAACAAGATATAGTATTTCACCTATAAATACTTTAGTATCCATCAGTAATGGATGCAAAACATGATTATAATATTGTTATTAGACTCAAATTTAAGAATAATTCCTTATGTGTTGCCTATGATCTGGTTTATATTTAAAATTCTACATTTGTCTTAAAATTAAGTTCTTTCTTTTCTTCCTCCTCTTCTTCATGTTGTGAATGCCTGTTCAGCTTCATCTTAGAATATTCTGTTTATTGATTCCCTGACTCTCAGAATTAGTTTATGACTTACACATAGGTTGGCTTTGTTCTGTACAGTCTGATTTGGGATATTTCAGGACCTCAAAGTTAAGTATTTCATCACAGTTCACATAATAGTGAATGAAAGCTTGTGTACACCTGTGAATAAAAACAAAGACTCAGAAATTTCTGATAGAAACCTGCCTGTTTGTGCACACGCAACTCACAATGTAACCTACAATTCTATTCAGTTCTGGCACTAACTACCCAGAGTTAACATCAGATATCATAAGTAAAAGGGTAAAGTCCCCAGTAAGCATGCCCTTACTACAGACATCGGTCTCAAGTACAGGCACCCAGCTACTTCTGGTTCTGCACAGCCAAATACAATTTCAGGGCTTCCACCTTCCTTATGTCAGTAATTCCCTGGGACCATCACAGAACTCTGGAGAGTGCTCTACTTACAATGGCCATGTTAATACAGTGTACGAAGGAACAGACAGATGAGGAGAGACAGAGTAGCAGGATTAAAAATGTGCTCAGTACAGAGCTTCTGTCCTCTGCAGTCAAGAATGTGCCTCTTTCCTGAAACATTGATATATTTACCAACCAGGGGAGGTCCCTCAATCCTTCAGAGTTTTTATCAAGGTTTCACTACAGAGGCACGATTGATTAAATCATTGGCTACATGATTGAACTCAGTCTTCCCCTCTCTAAAGGTCAGGCAGGGAAAGAAAAAATAAAAAAAATAAAAATAAAAATAAATAAGTAAATAAATAAATAAAGGTCAGGCAGCAGAAAGTTCCAATTTTCTAATCAGGTGATGGGTTTTTCTGGTGACCAGCCCCCCATTCCTGAAGCTGGCTAGGGGACCCTACCAGAAGTCACCTCATTAGCATACAATGACATGCCTAGCTCTCAAGAAATTTCAAGGGTTTTTGAAACTCTGTGCCAGGAGTTGGAGACAAAGCCTAGGGATTTTTGTTTTTAACTATACCACCTAGTTTTTTCTTGATTTAATGTTATTTTCCTGGTGAATATTGTTGTTACAACACTGTCTTAATATAGAAGCCTGGCGTAACAGTTTGCCATGAAACGGGCTCTACTATCTTTTTGTGCTCTGATGACTCTCAACCTCTTTGGGTCTAAAAATAAAATGATGCCCATGTTTGTTGTGTGTGGGTTTCATACATGTGGACTTTTCTCCCACATTGGTTCTTTCCATGATAATGCCAATTCCATTTCTGCTCATATATAAAACATTAGTGTTGCTGTGGTTGGGTTTGATAAACAACTGTTGAGTCAAATTGAAAAGTTTAAGAAAACTCTGAGGATATAGAGGTATGAGGTATTAGGAAAGTACTCACATTTTTTCATCTATGAGTAATTTTAATATGTAGTTTCCCAGGAAAAAAAAAATTACATTGTCTTCACATCTGCTGTTTTGTTTCTGTCAGTAATTCTCAAGGGGAGCAACGTCTTTAGATCATCTGGGGAGCTTTCAAAAGATTGCCTGGATCTGGGCAAGACAGCTTCCCCCACCTGCCTGGATTCAAATTTAATTGATTCTAATTCAGTTGATCTGGACTGGGCTTTGGGCATTGGTATTTTTAAAAATATGCCCAGGTATTAGTGTGAACTCCTATTTAACTTAATGTAGATACAGAGGTTACCTTTGGAAATATTTATGGATAAATGTATGTGTGTATATATATATATATATATATATATATATATGAATGAATACTAATAGGATATATATATCCTATTAGTATTCATTCATATATTTCTTTCTCTGTTAGTTGATAGGATTTAGAGGCATGACACCCCAGTAGCAACAAGCACTCCTAAAGCTTATATCTTAGTTTCTCCTACCATTCTCTAGTAAATACTGTTATCTAATAAAATATATTAGTGCTTCTCAGAGAAATGGTTGATTCTAAGACTGGGGAAGAAATACACAAGATAAGCCAGAGTGGCTTGGGGTGGCAGGAAGTAAGGAAGTACTAAAAAAAAATCTCATAATGATAAGGATATGTCAAAGGCACACAGGAGTCAATTGAAGGAGCTCCCCACGGCCAAAGCTGGGATGATTTGAGCAAGAAAACAATAAAGGAGTATTGGATTATTACCTGAAGTAAAAAATAAATGTCCATGATGAGCTACATAAATAATTAAATAAATGAGAACAGACAAATCTCTTATGCAGAAGAATTCTGAATAATTATGTAGATATTCCCTCTTCAAGGAGGGGGAGCCTCAGACCTCACTCTTTAAGTGTGGGTTTCACATAGTGACTTCCTTCCAAAGAGGACAGGAAGATAGAAAGAATACAGTGGAAAACCTGGAAAACACTCCTCAGCCAGGTGACCAGGGTTCACATCAAGAGTATCTTTGGGGCAACTGGGTGGCTCAGTTGGTTAAGCATCAGACTCTTGGTTTAGGCTCAGGTCATGATCTTAGGTAAGTAAGATCCAGCCCGAATCAGGTTCTGTGCTGGGCATGGAGCCTGTTTAAGGTTCTCTCTCTCCCTCTGCCCCTCTCTCTCTTTCTTCCTCTCTCTCTGAAAGAAAGAAGAAAGAAAGAAAGAAAGAAAGAAAGAAAGAAAGAAAGAAAGAATATCATTGAAAGCATGTGCCCTTGATATCATGGCACATTACCTCTATGTTCTTCCTTCTATAAACCATCATCCCCAGTCTAATGATGAGAAAAACATTAGATAAACCCCAATAAAGAGACATTCTACACAATGCTTGACCAGTATTCACACTGTCAAGGTCATCAAGAACAAGTTACATCTTAGAAACTGCCACAGCCCAGAGGAACTTAAGGAGAACATGCTAACCAAGTGTCATATGGTATCCTGGAACAGAAAAAGGACATTGGGTAAAAGCCAAGGAAATATGAAGAAACAATGGACTCTAGTTAATAATGATGCATCAGTATTGGTTCACTAATTGTGACAAAGGCACCATATATTAACGTAAGATGTTAATAAGGAAGTCCTGCACATGAGGGATAAAGGGACTCTGTACTATAATCACATTTTTGGGGGGGACAAATCCAAAACTATGATTAAAAGAAGCTTATTACAGAAAACCTACCCAATTATTTTCTTTTTCTCCTTTGCAATGCTCTGGACTAAAGGAAAAGAAGAAAATGATCCTACCTGTTTATCAAATCCATTACTGTGCAGGGTGCTGCTCAGGTATAATTGGATTATCTAACTGTTAAGACTAAGGTGTGACTTTCTAATAAGCTTAACATTTTCAGGTGGTATTTACATTTTAAAAGAAGCTCTTATTTACTCAAATCTCAAAATATAATACCCAGGAGGTATTTCTGAGCTGAGCCTTTTTGATGCTATGTATCTGACTTCCGTAAGCCATTCCATACGGAACTATATTCACAGTCTTCCCAACAGATTTCTGAAGTCTGCATGGACAAAGTTGATGGCCTTTGATGCCACTAATCAAAATTTCAAAAGGTTAAACCAGTAGAGACAAAGCGTGGTGCAATCAAAAGATCGTGGCCACTGGAGGGACCTGTGTTCTGATTCTGATGCCAGCATCTGTAACTTCGTGACTTTGTTCATGCTGCTTAATTACTCTGAGCACCTGTTTCCTTACTTAAATAGAGATGATTAAAGATTGATAGTGGTGCCCAAGTGACATTATATATGTAAAACACAAAGTATGGTGCCTTAGCACATAGGAGATTAAAAAAAAAAAGATTATTATTGTGCTGTTGTCATCATCAGGCATCATGAGTGGTTCCTTTATTTTCAAGCTGAGTAACCTGGAGCAAATTACCCAACATCCCTCAGCTTCAGTTCACTTGCATAAAATGGTGGTTAAAAGCACATATTCCATATAAAGTTGCTATGAAGATTTAAATGAAGTTAATGTTTTTACTGTGCTTTTTCTTGTGCTGTAGCAGAGTGGTGTCTGTATCTGTCTGACCATCCATCTGTCTCATATCTATCTATCCATCCATTATCTATCTACCTATCTATCTATCCATCCATCCACCTTTATATCTATCTATCTATCTATCTATCTATCTATCATCTATCTATCATCTATCTCTATCATCTATCTATCTATCTATCTATCTATCTACCTATCTAATGTTTAAGTGAACAGACTCCAGATTCCCCTAAATGTGGTTAAAAATATAGAGCTAGAAAATTTCCCATAAAGGAATTTGTAATTGTTTTTAACAGTGGAGAGGAATAAGTTTTGGGAAGGCTCAAAGGCCTTCTTTGATATTCATGTGTTCCAGATAAAATTCTCAAATAATGCATATAAATGAAGGGAGCTTTAACCTGCAATAATTAAAGAAAAAATTATTGGTTTTGAATAATATTGAAACTGTGTGCTTATTACATTTCCAGTGCCTTGAATTTGGAGTACAAAATAAAGCCAAGGCCAGGGAGGCTGCCTCTTCTTAAAGGTTACTCTAATTAATAATTTGTTGAATTAAAAAATTGTTGGTGCTTTCTTGCTAGTGGCACCGAGGCCAGCTGAGAAATCATTAATAATTCTGGATGCTTTGAAGCCTGAAGCCAGGAATACTTCTCTCACTTTTCAGTGCTGCTGCTCAGATAGCAGCATCCTTATAAGAAGTCTGTCAGGAAGTATTCAGACTTTATGACTTTATCACACTGTGATAAGAAACATGGTGGTTAAATATCCTTTGTTATCCTGGTCATCCCACTCTCCATTGGCACAGACTGAAGACCACACACTGAGCCTTCCTCAGGTGACAGAGAAACCTAGCTTCCTCTCCTATCCAACTACTAAACAGGCCGACTTCATGGTCAAATTGTCTGATTGAGTCTGACTCTGGGCTCTTTTGGATTAACTGGGAATCCAGTGTGGAACATGGAGGAATGGAAAAGAAGAGGAAGGGGGTCCCAGTGTTGAATCCTGAGCTACGCTGATCTTTGGAGTCAAAGAGGAAGAAGAGTAATAGATGGCTATAAAGCCATGATCAGAGAGAGGGGAGGATAACCGAATGTTCTAGGAGCCAACAGAGCCTAGCACTTCACTCCAGTTTTGTCAATGCCTTTGAGATACTGAGTAAAATAAAGACCAAAACATGGGCACTGGGTGTGACATGTTGGAGGTCATTGGAAATACTGGCAAAAGAAGTTTCTATGGTGAAGGAGAAGGGTAGGGAGCGCAGACGGAGAAGTGAGTGGGACATGAAGATGTGGGGGAAACCCATGCCTTTGTGTTTGAAAAATTTCATAATTAAATAAAAGAAAGCATTTCTAAAGCTAATATCAAAAACTGTATACACACACACACATACACACACCCCTCATATTTCATTTAATGGATGACATAAGATATGACCTCAGGTCCATAGGATTGCCATGTTGTCTGACCCTGCCCTGTACTACCTTTCCATGGCATCACTCTACAGCTCTGCCCAAAGTAACCCCTGTACTTCTTTTCCTTTTCAGATGCCTTAGTGATCAGATTCTTTTGCTACTCTCCTTCTGAGACACCATTTTGAGGTCAACACTATTTACCCATCTTAGGAGAAGCTGGCTCTCAAGACTCATTGCATGGGACAGCAAGGTCTTTCTTTCATTCCTTTCATGTTCCTTAAGGGACCATATTATAAGAGCAAAAAATCCAAGTTTTTTTTTTTTCTGTGATCTACAGGGCTCAATATGATCAGCTGGCTCCTGACCTCTCTCCACAACCCTCTCACCACTTTCCCTGCATCACAGTCCTCCAGCCATATTGGCTTCCTTGTAGCAGGTCCTCAGACATACAAATATTTGCCCCAGGGCCTTTGCACCTGCTCTCCCTTCTGTCTTAGACATCCTTTCCCCAATAGTCACATGGTTCACTCCCTAATTTCATTTGGAACTCTGCTCAGGTGTCGCCTCTTCAGATGTCACCTACCCTAACATTCCATGATAAAAGTGTGACTCCTGTCACTCTTCACTTCTTGCTCTACATTTTTATATTACCTGTTTTCTTTTTTCTTAAGATTTTATTTATTGGGGGAGGGTGAGAGAGGGAGAGGGAGAGGGAGAAGGAGAGGGAGAGGGAGAGAGAGAGAGAGAGAGAGAGGGAGAGAGAGAGAGAATGAGCAGGAGGGAGGGTTAGAGGGAGAGGCAGAAGCAGACTCTCCACTAAGCAGGGAGCCTGACTGGGACCTGATCCCAGGGCCCTGGGATCATGACCTGAGCCAAAAACAGATGCTTAACCAAATGAGTCACCTAGGCATGTCTACTGCCTGTTTTCTACACCATTCTTCCCACACTCAAAAGTGAGCTCCTGTGTCAGTCACTATAGTGAACTGGCTCCTGGTACAAAGTGGGAATTTAATAAATCATTGAGTAAAAAGTATATAGTTAACTTACTCTGATTTTAAAAGGATTTTTAATCCTTTTCTCACTATTTACAAATTATTTTCATTCATAGTTACCCAGTAAATGACCTTAGTCAGTCCTGGAGTCTTGGGAGTTGGTGGAGTCAGGGTTGGGGGGAGACACAGAAAACTTCTAGATCAGAATTTTCCACCAATTCTATATTCATTAGGTGAATTTGTGAAAAACAAAAGTCCAGAATTAAGCACATTTAGAAGATCCTGCAAATTACCCTCTTGGAGACTGTCAATGCAGTCTCTCAACGGCATTGACAAAACTGGAGTGAAATGCTAGGCTTTGTTGGCTCCTAAAACATTCAGTTATCTTCCCCCTCTCTGATAATGGCTTTATAGCCATCTATTAATCTATTAATAATAATTATTATTAATAATAATAATGCTTGCAACACATGTTAACATAGGGCAGATGAGAAGTCCTACCACCAAGAAAGTAGTCCAACTTGAATTAACCCACATTAAGTGGGCAATTCACAAGATATTTTCTTTTAAAATTTATTTTTATTTATTTATTTATTTATTTATTTATTTATTTATTTATTTATTTATTTTTATGAGAGAGAGAGAGCACAGATTAGGGGAGGGAGAGGGACAAGCTGACTGTCTGCTGTGCGTGAAGTCCGAGGCAGGGCTCAATCTCACGACACTGAGATCATGCATGGCCTGAGCCCAAACCAAGAGTGGGATGCTTAACAGAGTAAGCCACCAGGTGCCTTGATATTTTCTGATCATAATGTTTTATTTCTTTGGAAGTTTTTATGGCACTCTATTTGTTTGGAATGCACAGAAATATATAAATGTGCAATAGAGCATGGCGGGGAGGGGCAGTGTGGTGCAGTAATTAAGAGTGTAGACTCTGAGGCCAGGTCTGCCTGGTGAGATCCTGGCTCCAATGGCTTTCTGTTGTGTAACTTGGGGCAAGTTACTTAATCCTGTGACTCAGTTTTCTCATGTGCAAAAGGAGGATAATAATAGTAGGACCTACCCCATCCACTTGTGATGAGGATTAAATGGTTTAATCCATATAAAGACTTAAAGAAATACCTGACTCACACAAGCACCCACTAGCTTGTTATTACATGCATATTTTTTTCAATAAAAGTAAGTGGCAACACAATGTTGGTTTTCAAACTTTTAGACTCCCCATAATTCTATTTTATTATTTTATTTTATCTTATTTTATATTATTTTATTTTAGTTTTTGAGGATTGGGGGTTACTTTTTTAATTTAGATTCAATTAGCCAATATATAGTACA
This sequence comes from Vulpes vulpes, assembly GCF_048418805.1. Classification (NCBI taxonomy): domain Eukaryota; kingdom Metazoa; phylum Chordata; class Mammalia; order Carnivora; family Canidae; genus Vulpes; species Vulpes vulpes. The sequence goes on from NC_132782.1 coordinate 104,398,597, forward strand.
TCATTAGTTTCAGGTGCAATTTTAAAAAGCAAAGGATTATCAGCCTCATTGCAGTGACAAGGAATTCTGACCTCTTTGCCAGGAATTGTTCCAGGGCAGTTTGAAAACCCATCTGGCCTATTTCACTGAACACTTAATAATTCCACATGACCTCTTTTTTTTTTTTTAGCCCCCAATTTTTATTTTATTTTATTCCACCATGAGGTTTTTTTTTTTTTTTTCCACCTCTGGTCAAGTTTTCTGTTATATTTTATTTAATATTCTATATTTCCCATTATTTTTCTCTCTTTTTCTTTTCTCACTTTCCTCTTTGATTTTTCTACATCAACCCTTCCTAAAAATCCAATATGTATTATATTCACTCCCTAATTTATTAAAAAATTAAAAAAAAATTTAATTTCAGTGTAGTTAACATACAGTATTATAATAGTTTCTGGTGTACAGTATAGTGATTTGGCAATTCTACACATTACACAGTGCTCATCCTGGTAAGTGTGCTCTTAATCCTTGTCACTTGTTTCACCCACCCCTCACCCACCTCCCCTCTGGCAACCATCAGTTTGTTCTTTGTATTTAAGAGTCTATTTTTTTGTTTGTCTCTCTTTTCCTTTGTTCATTTGTTTTGTTTCTTAAATTCCACATTGGACTGAAATCATATAGTATTTGTCTTTCTCTGACTAACTTATTTCACTTAGCATTATGTTCTCTAGATGCATTCATGCTGTTGCAAATAGCAAGATCTCTTTCTTTTTTATGGCTGAGTAATATTCCATTGTGTGTGTATTATATATATATATATACATATATATATAATATATATTCTTTATCCATTCATCTATCAGTGTACACTTGGGCTGCTTCCCTAATTTGGCTATTATAAATCTGCAATACACATAGGGGTGGTTACACCTTTTCCAATTAGTGTTTTCATATTCTTTGAGCAAATCCCCAGTAGTGGAATTATTGGATCATATGGTAGTTCTATTTTAAATTTTCTGAGGAATCTCCATACTGTTTTCCACAGTGGCTGTTCAAGTTTGCATTCCCACCAATAATGCTTAAAGGTTCCCTTTTCTCCATACCCTCACCAACACTTGTCTTTTGTGTTGTTGATTTTAGCCATTCTGACAAGTGGGAGGTAATATCCTATTGTTTTGATTTGCATTTCCCTGATGAGGAAGGAAGTTGAGCATCTTCTCATGTATCTGTTGGCCATTTGGATATCTTCTTTGGAGAAATGTCTATTCATGTCTTCTGACCATTTTTAATTGGATTATTTGGGGGGTTTTTTTGGTGTTGAGTTGTATAAGTTCTTTATATATTTTGGATACTAACCCTTTATTTGATATGTCATTTTCAAATATGACAAAGGACATTCTCCCATTCAGTAGGCTGCCTTTTAGTTTTGTTGATCATTTCCTTTGCTGTGAAGAAGCTTTTTATTTTGATATAATCCCAATAGTTTATTTTTGCTTTCATTTCCCTTGCTTCAGGAGGGCAACATCTAGAAAAATGTTGCTATGGCCAGTGTCAGAGACATTACTGCCTGTGCTCTCTTTTAGGATTTTTATGGTTTCAGGTCTCACATTTTGAGTTTATTGTGGTGTAGAAAAGGTTCATTTTCATTCTTTTTCATTCTTTTACATGTTGCTGTCACGTTTCCAGCACGTGAAGAGCATTTGTTGAAGAGACCATCTTTCCCCAGTGTATATTGTTGCCTCCTTTGTCAAAGATTAATTGACCATGTAACAGTGGGGTTTTTGGGGGGGCTCTCTGTTCTGTTCTCCTGACCTATGTATCTATTTTTTTGTGCCAGTTCCATATTGTTTTGATTACTATGGCTTTGTGGTATTTCTTGCAAACTGGAATTGTGATACCTCTACCTTTCTTTTTCTTTTTCATTTCAAGTTTGCTTCAGCTCTTCTGGGTCTTTTGTGGCTCTATACAAATTTTAGAATTGTGGTCTAGTTCTGTGCACAATGCTGTTGGTGTTTGGTAGGAACTCCATTAAATTTTACATTGCTTTGAGTAGTATGGAAATTTTAACAATATTTGTTCTTCCAATCCATGGGCATAGGATATATTTCCATTTCTTTGTGTCATCTTCAATTTATTTTATCAGCTGTTTTATTATTTTCAGAGTACAGGTCTTTCATCTCCTTAGTTAAGTTATTCCTGGGTATTTTATTATTTTTGGTGCAGTTGTAAATGAGATTATTTTCTTTCTCTTTCTGCTATTTCATTATTAGTGTATAGAAACCAAACAGATTTCTGTGTAATGATCCCACATGACCTCTTGATTCCTTTATTACTTGTTACTGAGATATCTACAAACTTAGGAAAACGTACAATATAATATCCAAGTCCTGGCTATAATAGATAAGCAGTTGTCTTTTACCAGTATATTGTTTCCCTCTTTCTCTGCTTCTGTCTCTGCCATCTGTTTTCCATCGTTCTCTGTCTTGTCTCTCTTTCTCTCTCTCTCTAGTTCTCTCTCTCTAATACACATACAAAAACAATACACATGGTGTGTGTGTGTGTTTGTGTGTATACCTGTGTGTCTGTGTTTATGTGTGTGTGCCTGAGTGTGTGTCTGTGTGTATCTGTGTTTATGTGTGTGTCTATGTGTCTGCATGTATGTATCTGCCTATGTGTTGTTTGTATATCTTCCTGTATCTGTATCAGCATGTGTCTGTGTGTCTGCATGTGTGTGTGTCTCTGTGTGTGTGTCTGTGTGTGCATGTCTGTGTGTGTCTTCTCTGTGTGCATGTGTGCATTTGTGTATGCACCTGCATGCATTTATCTGCCTATGTGTGCCTATGTGTGTGTCTGCAGGTGTGTTTGCATCTGTCTGTCCATGTGTGTGTATGCATGTGTGTTTGTGTGGGTCTGTGTGTGTGCGTGGGTCTGTGTGTGTGCACACATAAGTATTTTCCCATACTTTTCTTCCTTTTTCATTTTACAGAAGCCCTTCTCTCACTTTATCACAAGGGGTGGGACTCCAAGAGACGGACCTCATCCCCTCCCCCTGACTTCCAGCTGGGCAAGGTAGAAGATGAGGGCCCCTCCAAAAGGCTCTTTTTCTCTAACTCTGTAAGTTGAATGTGCCAGTGTTCATTTGACCACATGGTCCATTTGAGAAGATTTTCCTTGAAATCCTGCTGAAAAATCACCCATTTCTGTTTCAGTCTTTGCCTCTTTTTGCTTCAACCGCATCTAAGGTCAGACACCTTTCTTTTCTACTTTTCAATGATCTCTGGTTCTTTTTTTCCCATCCACAACTTCAGTTGCTACCTAGCCATTTGAATCAGGGAGGTTAACCTTTGATTTTGGGGAGAAGCACACCTCTGATAATAAATATTGGTTCCCAGGCCCCAGTCTCTGTGTTGTTTCATGGCAGGAAGAAGGAATGGACAACAGCAAGCCAAATCCTGCTACTTCCAGGTAATTCTGTTAATTTCACCCTGAGCAGAAAACTGTGGTCTTTATTTGAAGCAAGGACATTTGAGGCTGGCATTTTTATCACATTTGTCCAAGATAGATGGGGAGCTAATTTTTAAGAACCTGGAATGATATCTAGAAGAACCTGTCACGGTGGGGTTTGTTTTTGTGGGTTAAGAAAACATCCCAACAACTTTTTGACCTATAGAATCTGTCTTCAAGAAGTGATTTCCACATGTGTGACATATTTAGACTGCCTTATAAAAACACAATTTTTATTTGACAGTTTTAATATTTTGAACACTCCATATTGACATTTTTATCAGATGGGTTGTTTTTGTTGGCAGTGGGAGTTTGCAAACTAATGAAGAAAATAAGAAAGGAAATTAGCTTGAAGCTGCTGAGTATTTGTGACCAGAAGGTAAACGAAGGAGGTACCAGTGTCTAGAAATAATTGCCATCACTGCCATAGTCCTCCATTAGCGCTGGCAAAAGACCCAGGGTCTGACAGTTAAATTAAAGCTTGCAGCCCAGTGAAAAATTAGCAGCAGAAAGCTTGAATTCTGGTAACATCACACTGCATGCTATTTACTGTATGGCTTGACAACTTTGCTCCATTCATAATATTCATTGGGGGGTAAGATGGCTTGGGAGCCACAAAAAGCAAATTCATCTATAGCAGGCAGTGTTTACAAAGCAACGACCCAACCAATTTGCCATTAATGTAGAAGCTTGCTCAGAGAAATTCTTTTATTATGTGACACTGCGTGATGACAGGAGTCTGAGCTTTGAAGTCAGACAGACTTGAGTATAAAGCCCAGCTGCAGCACCTACTGGCTGTGTATGCTTGGGCTAGTGACTTAACCCTTCTGATCCTTAGTTTTCTTACCTTTAAAGTGTAGATAAAAATATGACCTACCATGGGTGCCTGGGTGACTCAGTCAGTTGGGCATCCAACTCTTAGTTTTGGCTCCGGTTGTGGTCTCATCCTGGGATCAAGCAGTGTGTCAGGATCTGCACTTGGCATGGAGTCTGCTTGAGGATTCTCACTCTCTCTCTCTCTCTCCCTCTGCCCTACCCCCCTCACATGCACACACTTGTGCTCTCTCTCTAAAATAAATAGATAAGACTTTAAAAATATGTATTTATGACCTAGCTAATAAGATTACTGAGGAGTAAATAAGATAATGCATATAAAGTACATAGTATGATGTTCTTGTTCGAGCAAATGGTGGGGGAGGAGACAGATTACAATGGAGACATCTGGAGGCTTCATGGAAAATGTGCAAGTTGAGCTTCATCTTAAACTAAGAGGAAGGGTTGGACCTGAGCATATGGTTTGGGAGAAAAGCAGTCTAAGTTGATGAGAAGCCTCAGCAAAAATCTGCAGACACACAAGTCGATGGCTTATTCAGAGCATGAGAGACAGATAGGCAGCAGGGAATGATCTTGACCTAATAGTTTCAAAACCACTTTCTCTATCACTCCTTATGCATAGTAAATGACCTTTCTGAATAGCCAGAGGATGTGCTGCTTCAAATTAGATTCTCTTGTTTAGTTCTTCAGCATTCAAGACCCAAGGAAGTGCCACCATATAGGCAGTTCACCCTATCTCCCAAAACCTTCGATGTGTTATCCCTTTTCTCCCTCACCCTGGCCAGTGCTTGCCAACCTGATGATGAAAAATGATATCTCCTCGTTGACTCTTCATTTAGGAAATGGGTACGTAGCTTCAAAACAAATACAATGCTATAATCTTTTAGGAAATCAATGTGGTGGTATGTGTTAGAATTAGATATACAAATACCCCTTCACCCATGAAACCAATTTTGAGGAATCCATCTTATAGAAATAAATGTATCAGTACATAAAGATAAATGTACTGGCATGTTTATTACAATATTATTGAAAGTGGCTAGAAAGGGCAGATGCAAATTCAATGTCATCCACTGATACATAGATGGTTGAATTAACGGGGAAGTTTTCTCACTCTGTGGAATGTGATACAGCTTTTATAGGAATTAATTACATCTCTGTGTCAACATCTCCATCAGCAAGTTGCATCCTGTAATGAGAACAGTGTGATCCAATTGTTTTAAAAAGTAGGGAAAAAAATTATGAGTGCGGTAGGTATGTTGACATATGGTTGTATGAACACAGGGACAAGTGTAGAAACTCACACACCAAACTTAGCTTTGCTTCCTTGCTGGAAGGGTGGCAGGGATTGAGCAAAAAGGGAGAAACTGTTGCCTTTTTCTTTGTGAACCTGATTTTGACTTGTTGCCATAAGCATGCATAGTGTAGCTTGAAAGGAAAATCCAATAAAATACATAAAAAGGGCACTTACCTGCCGAATGGGGGTTATGGTAAAGGAAAAGCTGAGTAAAAGGGAAGGAAAATCGTGGAAGCTGTGAGTAGAGAAAAGGAGAATGACAGGAGCTTTTGTTCATGTATGTGCTGGGTTGGCTTAACGTCTGTCTGCTTAAGAGGGGATTTTTCTCTTGTACAGTAAAGAAGGAAGCTGCAAAGTCAACACATATGGCTCAGCCTGGGATGGAAACTTCCTCACAAGAGGCAGTCCCTGCTCACCTGTCCAGCATCATCTCCCACCTGATTCTTAGGCAGTAGTAACGCTGAGCTCCTTGCCTCACAGCCCATAAGCCATCATAAACACACATGTGCCCACATGCGCGCACACGCACACACACGTCCACAAACATTCATGCTTGTGCTTTATGTTGTTTCTCACCTTCAGCCCAGGGCATGCCTCACATTTCTTCCCACCTGACCAACTTCTATTTTTTAGATTCCACTTGAGAAAGAGTCGCTTACCCAAGACCGGGCTGAGCACCCCAACACGTGTCCCCTCAGCATCCAAAGTCAACTTCCATATACACACAGTGTGCTACCTTCCCCTCAAAATCAATTTTCTTTCTCTCTCTTTCTCTTGCTTAAACCATTTATTTTTAAAAAGATTTTATTTATTTGTTTATTCATGAGACATACACAGAGAGAGGCAGAGACATAGGCAGAGGGAGAAGCAGGCTCCCTGCAAGGAGCCCGATGCGGGACTCGATCCCAGGGCCCCAGGATCACAACCTGAACCAAAGGCAGATGCTCAAACACTGAGCCACCTAGGTGCCCCATGGCTTAAACCATTTTGATTTGATGTGTGTCCCTTTTAGGCAAGATTTCCAAAAGCACTCTGAATTAGGTAAATTTTTATTTGGCCTGTATTTCGGATGAGGGAATAAGGCTCAGAGCAGTTGAGTGACCCCTTCGAAGTCCCACAGTTGAAGTATTGATAGAATAAAATTTTAAGCCCAAATTTGCAGACAACTACCGTGGGGCTTTTCCACTTTACCTCTACTGTAAATTGCAGAAATATACACACTCTGGTGGGATGAACTGGTGACTCTATTACTATTATTCATGTGTGCTTTGTATTCTACATTGTCTCAGAGACTCCTTCTTGTTCATTCAGTTGACTGACTCTCAGCCAGACCATAATCCCTTAATGATCAGGTGTATGAGGGAGGAAGCTTTCACCTGCAAGTAACAGGAAAATCTGACTTCAAAGAGCTTAAACAAACTAAGGAGGTATATGATCTCCTGTAAAGAAAAGTTTGCATTAAGACATGAGCTAGAACTGCGGGCTTCCCATCTTTTCTCTCTGCCGACCTCCCCTTGTGACTTTTATCCTCAGGTGGCTCGCCTTATGGTTATAGGATGGTTGCTGCAGTTCCAGGCCTTGCGTCTGCACACAGAAATAGTCAAATGTGGGGAGAGCAAGAATCCCTGTCCTGTATCTCTTGAAGACAGGAGATGAAAACTCCACCAAGTCCTCCCCTGTGGGTCTGTGTGGTCTGGCCCCAGCTCCTGGGAGGTAACCTTTAAGCCCTTACAGTGTCCTGCCAGATAAGACTGTCTTTGTTTATCTGATGGCCTTGGGCTATGCCCAGAGAGGCCATGTTAACAATGCGAATACTACTCAGCCATTAAAAAAAGAAAAAGAGAGAAAGAAAGAAAGAAAGAAAGAAAGAAAGAAAGAAAGAAAGAAAGAAGAAATCTTGCCGTTAGTAACATTGTGGGTGGAACTAGAGGATATACTAAGTGAAATAAGTTAATCAGAGAAAGAATTATCATATGATCTCAGTCTAGTGGAATTTAATAAACAAAACAGAGGAGCATAGAGAAGGGAGGGAAAAATAAAACAAGGTGAAATCAGTGAAGGAGACAAACTATCAGAGACTCTTAATCATAGGAAAGAAACTGAAGGGAGGGGTTGGGGGGATCGAGTAACTGGGTGATGGGCATTAAGGAGGGCATGGGATGGAATGAGCGCTGGGTATTATATTCAACTCATGAATCACTGACCTCTACCTCTGAAATTCATACTACATTAAAGGTTCATTAATTGAATTTAAATTAAAATAAATAAATAAAAGAAAAAAAACCAATGTGATTTATGGTAGGAGGCCTTGGGCTTTGCTGTGTAGCTGCACCTCTGGAGGGGCTGAAGACTCAGGTCAGCCATGGGGCTGGTCAGTTATGTCAATATGACTGAGCCCCAATAAAATCTCTTGGATACCAAGATTCAAGTGAGCCTCCCCTAGCTGGCATCACTCCATGCTTGTCATCACATGTGGTTGCTGGGAGAGGTGAGCATCACTGGAGGAGGACAGCTGGAAGCTCCAAGCTCAGTATCTCTTCTTCCCTTGACTGATTCAATCCATGTTCTTTCTCTGTAATAAACCATAAAATGGCTGGTATAATTAAAGCGAATTATTGAAACTGAGGGTGGTCTTGAGACTCCCAAACTTGTAGTCAGTGTCGGAAGTGAGAATGGTCAGCTAGACAGTGTCCTTCTCCTTAGGTTTTATTGACCAGAGCTGAGTTGTATTCTTTCTTCTCTGTCAATCACAGGCAAGTGGAGCTGCCTTGAATGGCTTGAATTGAAAAAGATGTTGCCCCTGGAACCATGGCCTATGATTCTTGAGACTTCTCTGAGGAGACTTCTCTGAGGAACAAAAAAGGAGGGTAATCATTGTTTACTGTTTACTGTTGGGAAGCAGCTAACAGTGTCTACAACAAGTTGTTTTTTTACCACTTTTTTCATCCTGGGTGGAAGCAATACAGCACCTCAAAGGGACCTTCCAACTTTGCTCTTTGCATCCATCTATGATTTCTGTGGCCTGAAGAACAGGATAATCTTCATTCCAGACTGCAACACTGATAAACTTGTCAACGCTCAAATCAAGCTGAGATCCAGAAGCTTTTAGAGAAGCAGCTTGACCTCAAATTTTCCCATGATTGGTATTTGTGCCAAATAAGAACAAAAAACATCAATGTAGAGACCTGAGAGAGGTCTTCCTTAAGACCTCTTTTCATCACCGAGCACCTTCAGTTGGTTTTGGCCTGGTGTCCCAACCCCTGCTTTGGGCCTACAAATTGTGTCTAGAGATAGGAGTGCCCAATAAAAACAATAAGTTCTTATAATAATGATATTAATTTATGGAGTGGTATTATATATTGGACACTGTACAGAGGCTATGTATCCATTACCTCATTTAATCAATCTCCTCTTCAAGATTTACTTATTTGAGAGAGAGAGAGAGAGAGAGAGAGTATGAGCAGAGGAGCAGAGGGAGAGGGAGAAGCAGACTCCCTGCTGAGTAGGGAACCTAACTTGGGGCTTGATCCCAGGACTCTGAGATCATGACCTGAACCAAAAGCAGATGCTTAACTGACTGAGCCATCCAGGCAATCCTATTCTCATTTTTTAAAAATTTTATTCATTTATTTCAGAGAGAGAGAGAGAGAGAGAGAGAGAGAACAAACTGAGGGAGAGGGAGAAGCAGACTCTCCAGTGAGCAGGGAACTCAGCATGGGCCTTGATCCCAGGATCCTGGGATCATGACCTGAGCTGAAGGCAGATGCCCAACTGACTGAGCCACCCAGGCACCCCCCTCATTCTCATTTTGAATGTCATTTAAAACAACAGCATCAGGTGGGTTTTGATCATAATTACTTTTTTGTAGATTTTTTTGTAGATAGGAAAATGAGGCTCAGAGAGGTAAAATAACTTGCCCATAGTCAGTGCTATAGTTGGGTCTGGATGCTTATCAGTCAGGTTCTAGAGCTACTGAGCAACACTGATGCATTGTGAGGTCATATTGGCTACTGAGCAACACTGATGCATTGTGAGGTCATATTGGCAGGGAGAGGGATTTTGTCATAGGAGCAGTAGGATGCCACTAAGGGGTTTTGAGTACAAAATAACTTTCTCATTTCGAAAAATGCATTTGGGTAAGAGTAGAGTGTTCCAAACTGAGTAGTCTCACTCAGCCTACCACTGGAGAACTGCATTGGATGCATCCTTGCTTCAACCGAAGAAGCATTTCTCTGACCTGCTGTGTCTCTTGGATTTCATGTTATATTTCATTTGAGTGGAACATTTCATGGTCCTTAAAGAAAATTAGAAATCCATTAATCTAGGTGAGGGTAGATAAACTATGGCTTGTGGACCCAATCTGGGAAGTTGTCTGTTTTTATAAATAAAGTTCTATTGGAACATGCCCATATCCATTCATGGACATATTGCATATATTTGCTTCTGTTGTAAATGGCAAAGCCTAAAATATTTACCATCTGCTCCTTTCCAGAAAACATTTGTGGACTTCTGATCTAGATCAGAGTTTCTCAACTTGGTCACTTGACATTTTGGGTCAGATTATTCTTTTTGGGGGGATTCTGATCTGTGCACTGTAGGGTGTTGAACAGTATCCCTGGTCTCCACCCGCTAGACCCCAGAAGCACTGCCCACAGTTGTCAACCAGCACCTCCAGTTCCAAACCACTGATCTAGATGATATTGTGTTCTTTCCACATCTGACATTCTAGACATTTATGGATTCTTATGCTCATTTTAATGAAAGTGGTCAATAGATTCATGAATTTTTAGAGAGAATCTTTCTGTGTACCATTGTGACCATATAGTTTTCTGGATAGATCTTTTTGGTTATTCAACCTACTCCAAATGGATCATTTCATCAATATATCTTAAGAATATCTCTTTAGCAGATCATGCTTTTGGCCTCATTTTAGGTGACAGATGGTGGCCTGGGGCATGGGAAGGAGGAGGGGGTTTGGTGTTCAGTTTCCTACTTAGCCATTTTGCAGTGAGGCATTGACTGGATAAGTCAGTTCAATTTCTCTGAACTTCAGTTTTCTCATCTCTGAAATGGGAACAGTAATAACCACTTTAGTAGGTGGTTGTGAGAATCATATGAGATGATGTCGTGGAAACAATGACCATTGGAAATATGATATGGAAATTACTGCATATGCATCTCCAAAGTGTACTAAAACATGGAGCCAAAACATTATCCTGGTACCCATTGGATTTCCTGCAGAATAGGAGAGAAACTACCCCGAAGCACTAAAGTTTAGAGAAAGTTTATAAAACAATGATTACATTTTCCCAAATCTCTTTGGCTGGTAAAGAAATGTCACTAGATAACTAATACCTAAAGCAGTGTGGAGTAAAAGCAAGTTGAAAGTAGGCTACATTTTATGACTTGGTGATTATAAACTCTCAGGAGTTGGAATATCACTGGAGGGTTAGACAAGAAAATGATGCTTGATTATAATATTTCCAAGACCCTAGTGTCAGTACCATAATTAAAATAAAAATTCAAGTGTGGGACTCTAATGCTTTCCGTTTTCACAGTTCCTCCTGCTTTTGTGAATTCTAAGAATTCAGAGATCCTCTGTACCTGTATCGTTGTCAAGTACTGGAATCATTGTCTCAAAATCTATTTCATTGTACTAATAGCTATAGAGTTGTCTACAGTTTAGACATTTCCCTGCGGCCAAAAGATTGCACAATGGTGTAATCAGGGAGGCATGTAAGCTAATTATCTGTGGTTGAATTTTGATTTAGATTCAGCTTTTCTAATAAGAGAAATTGTAATTAGGTTTTATGCTACTATGTGGGTGAAACTTTTTTTTTTGTATGTGTATGTACTTGTGTGCAGACATGGGAACGTTAAAGATGTGACATATGGAAAGCTATCCGGGGAAAATGAACAATTTGATGGTCCCCATTCAAATGCTGAAACTACTTAGAATCTTTCCAATCAGCAAATGGATCCTGGGCTGGAAATCAAAAAGTCTGGGTTGCATTCTGCTTTTTTCCAATTATCTGCTCTGTGTCCTTTAGAGAGGAACCCCACCCAAGGCCTCAATTTTCTTCTCTGTAGAATGAGCACTTTAGATAGTACGGAACTTTTGCTGCTGAAGTTCCTACTCCTCCTCTCCATCAACCCTTCTTTGTCCTTTGACCTCCAGCCCCACTTTTAGGCCAATTTAACATATTCACCTCCAAACACTTTCTCTTTTACCTCCCCCATTCCAATCCATTGCTTCCTGCTGACTTGACTTTTAACAGCACTATTATAGGATAATTTTCCCCAAAAGGCAAAATCATGACTACCATAGTGATAACAGAATAAACATGTGTATGTTCACTCGATTGAGTAGTGTTTTCTCAAATTCACGTGTACCCAGAATCTGTGAATGTGATCTTATTTGGGGGTAGGGTCTTTGCAGATGTATCTAAAGTAAGATGAGGTCATGCTAGATTAGGGTGGGCCCTAAATCCAATGCCTGGTGCCCTATGAGAAGAAGGAGAGAAACTGACAGGGAAAATGCCATGTGCAGATGGAGGTGGAGAGCCAAAGTGATCTATCTACAAACCTAGGATTGCCAGCAAGCATGAGAAACTAGGGAAAGCAAGGAAGAATTCTCTCCCAGAGCTTCAGAAGGAGCATGACCTTGCAGGCACCTTGATTTCAGACTTCTACCTCTGGAATTCTGAAAGAATATGTTTCTGTGGTTTTCAGCCACTAAATTTGAGGTGATTATGGCAGCCTCTGGAAACTATTATACAGGAAAATAATTCAATTCAATTTGGCAAACTTTTGCTGAGGTTTCCAGCCTTGTACCAGGTGTGGAGGATTTGTAAGCTGCTGACCAGGAGCTCCAGTCACCATTGATAACTCATGGTAATGGCCACACAATATGGGCTGATTTGGCTTCCTTTCTTGGTCTTCCAAATGGATCCTTCTTTCCATTATAATGTTTGGGTTTTGTCATTGGATTGGATTCCTTTTCTTGTCAACCTACCTCTTACTCCAAATGCTGCTGTGGTGACCAACTGAGAACAGATGTCAATGGTCTTCAACTGGCCAGCCTTCACACTGGACCCTCAGGTTGTACTTCCAGCCTTCTAGCTTCTTGCCTCAGGGCCTCTTTGACACCATAGTGATAATTCAGGTGGCCTGCAGGACCTTACTGGCATTCACTTGGGGTACGGGATGTGTGTGTGTGTGTGTGTGTGTGTGTGTGTGAGAGAGAGAGAGAGAGAATTCATACATGTGTATTTAATGCCCATGGGACTACCCATGAACAATGCATTTCATTAGCATCTTCAGACAAGTACCCTCAACAAGACATCTTTGCATTGCTTTCCTGTTCCTCTGTTCCTCTTCCCTATAATCTAGCTCCCTATAATCACTGCCCAAACAAGCCACCTGCACTCTGGCCCTTGTCACTGGTAGTGCTCTGAGGAGACCCAGGCTGACACAGCATTCCCCTCGCCCCACAGTACCCTCCCTGTCAGTGCCTCCTTCCATATATCCTCAGGCTCCACTCATTTTGTGCAAGTCATTTCCCTTTTTGCTTTGGGACCATTTACCCTCTGTGACGTTTGGATCATAATAGGATGAAAATGTGAATAGAAAGTGAGTGGAGCCAGTTGAAGGCTCCTCCCAGATGTCGGTGTCACAGTAGCAGGTTCCTACATGCCAAGGATTGCCACGACAGCAGAATGAGGTCTTCGTTGTCTGCAGCTCAGATCCCTCAGGTGCCTCTGGGGGCCTGTGGCGGGAAGGTGGGGTGCCATTCCTACCTCTTATTGTTTCTTTCAGGCAGGAACTGAGACCCCTGAAGGCTCCAAGCACAGTGTTGTATGAGTTTCCTATTGCAACTGCAACAGATAGTCACAAACTAATGTCTTGAAACAGTAAAAATCTGTTATCTTATAGTTCCCAAGGTCAGAAGTCCTAAAATCAAGGTGTTGGCAGGGTTACATTCCTCTTGGAGGTTTTAGAAGAATATCTATTGCCTGTGTTTTCCAGCTTCTGGAGGCCATTTGCAGTCCTTGGCTCATAGCCCCTTCCCCCACTTCAGACTGTACCACTTCCACCTCCAATTCTATCATCATATCTCCTCTGACTGATCTCCTGCCTTTATCTTAAAGGGGCCACTGCAGTTACATTGAATTCAGCAGGTCATTCAGGAGAATCTCCCTATGACTATATCCTTAAATTAATAATATCTGCAAATTCCCTTTGCCAGCTGTTACTTTTATCATATTCATAGGTTCTAGAGATTAGGGCATGGAAATCTTTGGAGAGGGGATTATTCTGCTTACCTCAGTTTTTAAAAATCTTATTTGTGACATTGGTGAAAAGACCCTATCTATCTGTCCTTTCATCCGTCTACTTATCATCTGCCCAACCATCCATATCATCTATCATTTATCTGTCCATCTATATATCCATCTATCATCTATCTATCCATCCATCCATATCATCTATCACCTATCTATCCATCCATCATCTATCTATCCACCCATATATATCATCTATCTATCTACCTACCTATATACTTACCTATTTTCTCACCATGATTCTGAAAAAATGAGGGAATTTTATACCTGGCATAATTATCAAACAAAATGAAACTTTGAACAAAGAAACTTCAAACAATGAAAGCACTACAAGGGAATGAGATAATTTTAGAAATGACACATGGACTCTGAAGCACCTTGTCAAAAGTAATGTTCTTTTCAGGAGCAAATATTATTAAGTGGAAGTCTCAGTTTATCTCAAGACTTCACTAAATCACTGCTCGTCAAATTTCCAAAATGACGTTCCTGCTCAAAGATACCAAACTCTTGCTCAGCTGTTAATTGAATACAATTAGGTTGAGATCTTAATTTTCAGCCCATTTCTTCTCTTCTAGGCCTTGTTAGGTAGACATTTTCCTTTTCTGGGTTTCCTCCAAAGCACAAAGTAACAGTACCAACCACCAGTGGAGGAGATTTATTATTTCCTACCAAAGAACCCTTGTAATAACAGAGGACTATGCATGTCTGGTACAGTTTGTGTAAATGTCTGCACAGTATCAGATTCTCATCTTGAGGTTCCTATTCCTCCTGTTGAAGTTGTCCTAATGATTATATACGAGATAATGACCTCAGAAGCCTGTGTCCTATTGGCTGTGTGATGGAAAGACCTGAGAATTTCTTCCAATGCTTCATGTCATAGTTTCTAGAGAAGGTAAACATTTTCTATTCAAAATGGCCTCTGGCCCTCTGGCCATGTATTTATTGATCAGCCTGGGTGTGTAATATATTAATCCTTCAGTTGATAACCAGAAGGGAGTATGTGGTGAAGACAGACAGAGCTATACTTCTCCAAGCCAGGAAAGGTAGAGTTGACATCTCCAATGGTAACTTTCATTGTGTCCTGTGTTGGTGAGGGAGGCAGGCAGTTAAGATTATAATGAAGGGCACAAGAGTTCAAGAGGGAATTCATTCCTGTTCTCTGTCATTTGCAGGGACTACATCTTTATAGGCTCAGTCTGTCTCCCTCCTACTAAGGCCAGTTTACTGGGGGTAAGATTACTGGGGACACATCATCCTGGACTTAGTATAGCAGATGCTAAGGACTTGTGTCTTTGTATGTACATGCCAACTAAACATTTGTAAAGGGCAATGATTTTGGACAGAAGTTTTGACCTCAGAGCAGTTGCCCTTGGCAACCACAAACTCCTTCATAACCCTGGGTGGTCTGCTCTTCTTTGTGGCTAATCCTCCCCACCCTGGCTATTCTACAAATAATGGACCTCCCCCCTCCAGTCCTCTTCCACCTCCACTCTAGATGGATCTACTTTTTCACGTTGTTCCATTGATCAGAAACATTAAATAGCTTCCCATTTCGTAGGCTTCCTATTGAATAGGGCCCAGCCTTCTTGTTAAGATCCAAGGTTACATCCTTGTCTTACCTGCTACTCTTGGCCAGGAAGTTCCAGCTGTAGAAGATACCTTGTCTTTTCCTATGTCCATGACTTTGCTCAACACTCATCTTCACTTAGATCTTACTCTTCCATCACTGCTTACAAATTTCTATCTATTCTGCAGTGGACAGTTCAAGTGCTTTCTGCTTCCAACAGTGTCCTGGGATTTTCTCAACCAGATGAAGCCTTTTTCTTCTTCAAGTTTTTCTCCTTAGATAGTGTTTCTGTAAACTTTTTCCTTTGGTATTGTTTCTGAGAAATGTTGGGCTCTTCACTGACTCTGATTTTTTTTTTAGGGGTATTGGTTCATGTGTCATAATTCCCTTAAAGGACTGGCTTACTATGAATAACTTTAATTTTATATTGTCCAAATCAGTGATCCCCTATACACATAGAATGATTCAATTATCTAGGATGATGTATTTTGTAACAAACAAAGCCCCCAAAATGTAGCAGTTTCTATTTATTTAGTAAGTCTTATAGAAGTTACTTAAACCGGGGGCTCTTGCTCCTTAACAGACTAACAAGGCAAAATCCAGAGAATTTTGCATAATATTCCAGAATATTCTTGACCCCTTCAAGCCCATCCATGAACTACCAACCTCATTAGCCCAGGATTAAGAACTTGTGTTTTGATAGATTGTCTTGCATCTTATGTGAGCTGAAACAGAAGGGAACTCTATTTGGCATTGTCAATAGACAACCTCCAACAGGATTAATATTAAACTTGATTCAATAAATGTACTTTTATGGGTTTACTTCAAAAGGAGAAGGAAGTATCTGTGGGTCTTGAGAGGTCAGGACATTATAAATACTATTCTGCTCAGTTTTAAGTGAAAGACACACACATTTGGCTCTTTATTGATCAGAAATGCTTAAATCCAAGTTGCTTAGGGCTTGAACTACCCCCTTTTTATGGCATAAAAATAACTTCCCCAGATCAGTAGCAAACTATTAACTGCATCAAATTCAATGAACTGGTAAAATAATAAGACCCTCTTGTCTCAATCTGGCTTTTCCTTATTAAGCAAGAGTGAAGCTGTAGCTATTCAGTATCAAATCAACTGCTTGGGGGTTTCTTTGCAGTTGTTCTATAAAGCTGTTAAAACAGCTGTGGGCCAAGTAATTAATTAATTGACAAAACTAATTGACCTAATTTGGTCATTATTATGCTAGAGGAAGCCATCTACATGCAAGCAGTCAAGTTTTGGATGGTAGCTCTTCTCAGAGCTTTGGTGTCATTCATTGTGTGTGAGCATGAAATGGAATTCACGTGCTCTCTCTCTCTCTCTCTCTCTCTCCCTCTTTGTCTGTCTGTTTCTTGACTCCAAGTGTATGGTGCTTCTCTCTCAGAGAGCTACTTCACCATTTTTCTGGCTCTCCACTTTGTTCTGTTGACGCCTAACTGGGTACTTTTCCTCATCATTCCTGTCACTGACATTGCCACCTATTGTCTCACACCCAGACAGCTGTAGTGCCTTCCAATTAAGCTCTTGGCTTCTCTCAACTCCATGCAAGAAAATTTCTTTAAAAAATTATTACTTTTTATTTACATGAGTAATGTGTGACTATTCTCCTTAGTAAATGACATGGAGGGATATGGGTGAGATCTCTTTGACTATCTTCTTATCCTCTCAATTGTGTTCCTCTTTCCAGAATCTTTGTGAGTATCAATTTTGTATGTGAGCTTCCAGTCATCACTCTTTGTATTTGGAAACATATGGGCTGATAGAAAGTGTGTAGAAACATGTGCATGTGTTGGTAGTATTGTAATTCATTATTACTTGGCAACATGCTTTTTTTTACTCAACAATATGACTTAGAGATTTCCCTGAAGTCTTGCATACAGATTGACTTCATTCTTTTTAATTGCTACCTAGTATTCCATGGCCTAAATATACCAAAGCTTATTAGGCCGGCCATTTTCCTGTTGATATTTGCCTATTTTTGTTATGAAAAGTAATACTAAATTTATTTCTGCATTTTCTTAAACACCTTTTGATGAACACTATCTATAAAACTATCAGGTGCCCATATTGTCAAATCCAAATGGCATTTGGGGAGTCTGGTCTTCATCCTCTTTTATGTTGATACTTCTCATTGCTCCCTTTACCACATGCCTACCACCCAGCAGGTGTTCCCATCCCTTAAACACTCTTTGTGCTTTGGCTCATTCAGAATGAACCTCAATCTCTTTATCATAGTCATGATTATCACCCTCACTTATCCATATCCTGGTCATTTACTAATACTTTACGTGTTTCCAATATTTCCTCTAACTCTATGATGTAGGTTCCATAATTTTCCCCATTTTACAGATAAAGAAACTAAGACCCAGAATGATTCAATCATTTGCCCCAAATTCCCTGGCTTGTAAGTGGTGTGGCCAGGATTTAAATCCAGGCAGCCTGGCTCCAGAATCTATGCTTTTAATCACTCATCTGTACATTTTCTCTGTTACACATTGTATGCCACTGCTTCCTTCATGCCCTCCTTGATCACCACTCTAGACTTCTGCACTCAGTCTTCTGTTCAACAAATATTTTTGAGCTTCTGACTATGTGCACATTCTAGGCCAGATTCTGGTGATATATTCACAAACAAAATGGTGCAGTCTATGACCTGGACGTGTCTGACTAATACACATGACCTTCATATGCAATGTTACCCACACCACTCAGAGGGACTTGTTTTGGATCCTCTGTCCTCCTTTAGGGGAATACTCATGTTTTTGCTATTGGATGTGTTCACACTTTTAGCTTATCCTAGTTGCTCAATTGGCATTTAACTGTGACAGTCCTATAATAGGCAGTCCTATGATAGTCCTATAATATACCCTTCCCTATAGATCAAGTCTTACCTACAAAAGCATTTGAGATTCAGTGCCGAGTAAGCCCAAGGAATTGCTAATAAGTCTAACTCCTACCTCTATGTCCAGAGAACACTTGACATACTGCCAAAACCCACTTGGTGAGGACTTGATGTTCCTGCTGAGGAAGTAGGACTTCAGTATCTAAAGATCATCTAGAGGACCTCATCTGAGGCCATGGGTCCTTTCAAAGCAGATAAATGAATCCTGGGGGCTGCACTGATATGCCTTCAGGAAGATGGAGGCTTAGAGAAGTATGTGGGGGCTAATTCTGGATCTTGGACCCTGGGCATCCCACACTAAGGCAGAGAGACTTTAAAAGTTCCTGCTCATCAGAGTGGCCACATCTGTCCACTTTGCCTTCTGGAAGGCTGTTGAACTCATGCGTCTAGCAGGTAGACACAGCAACATCACAAACACAGCTAAAAATGAGGGGAAATAATTGAGTTAGTGGTGCAGTGCTATCTGTTCTATGCCATTAATATCAGCAAAAGGCAAGAAAAAAAATAACACTGGACCAACTTTGCTAAAATTGTGTCTTGTTTGCATTCCAGACAATACCACTTGGAAGGGATTATTTGCTTATTGATTCTCTTCCAATACTGGGAATTAAACTTAATGTATTTACTTGTTCCAAGCTTTTTAAGCAAGATATCCTTCTTTTTGTGGGCTTGTCCTCCATCCTAACTCAGAAAAGGAGAAAGTCCTCTCTCATCCCAACACTTTGTGTTCGTTCAGTGCTCTGAGGAGATAAGCACAGCCTTGGAAGGATGATTCATTGTGCCTCACAAATGAAAGGGAGCTGATTGCTTGAGTTAGTGACAGAGTGAATGTTAGGTTATGGGTCTCCAAATCCTTGTCCAATCACCAGGGCTGCACTGTGATGCTTTCCTTCTTCATGCCAGGTGTGTATCTTTTAACAGTAATCCCAGCATTAGCCCCTGAGAGATGTACTCAATTCAAAATTGTATCCCACTTCTTCTACATAGTCTGACCTCTATAATACCAGCCAGCTCTTGGTTTTCCCAAACATCCCTTTCATGCTTTGCTTCTGCACATGTGTTTCCCTCTTCCCTTCCTTGTTAGCCCCTTTTGTGTGGTGAGACCCAGACTCAGTTCACATGTCACTTCCTTCGGGAAGCCCTCCATACTATCATTTGTGGCTCCAGCTTCTTGAGATGATACTTTCCTTCAATATTCATCTCAAATATATAAGGCTTCAATCCAAGAGAAGGCAGGAAGTCTGGTATGTTGGTCCTGTATCTCCAGGTGTTCTTGGCGGAACCTGGAGTTGGGGTCTCACCGTCTTCTGGTCATCTCTTGCTCTGAGTTTCTGACTGTCGAATTTCTCACCTCCTGCAACTGCTCTCCTCTCTCCATTGGCCCCCCAAGCACAACCCACACTGACACAGTCCTCAAAGATCTTCAAAGTGCCACTGACACAGGTTGCCCTGTCCAGCAGATATTTATTCGATGGAAGAGGTTTTGCTCATCACAGGAGATTACGTCATGGAACAGAATGGACAGTAACCTGAGGTGAAATATTAGATGTCACGATCCCAAGAATTCATCAAAGCTTTCCTAGCACCGGTCATGTCTCACTGGCTATATCTTAGCTGAGGATTTCACTTTTTACTCCTTTCTCCCTCAGCCTCCCCCAATACCCTCAACCCTATTCCTTTGCCCATAACATTCTTGTGATTTTTTTCCAGTGCAGAGCATTAGAGCTCTTTTCTCCCTCCCTTCCCCCAAACTAATCCAACTTCACAAATCCAAAAATTTCACTAAGATGGCCCCTCTGAATGAAGGATCCTCTTCCCTGGTCTCTCCCTTCAGCATTACAACACACCTATGGATTTGTGGGCATTGTTGTTTTTGTTAGTAGCCTCTCCAATGGGTGAGAAGATGGAATTGGTACAAGGGAGGCAGTCAAGGGGACTGATTTCTATTTTCCAATTTTTTTTTATGGTTTCCATTTTAGTTTTATAATGAGCATGTATCAGGTTTGCCATTGTATTTGTAATAAAGCTGTTAAGGCCCAAAAGTTTAGAATGTGTTTTGAAATCAAATTGGAGCTTTTTTTCAGTTCTTTGGACAATATTCAATTTTTGGACAGGAGTTTCTTTCACAGGGTCGCTGTCAACAGAAGAGGAGCAACATAAAGATTTATTTTCCTCTCGTCCATAGCAAAGCAAATCCTTTGTTTCTGTCAGTCTCCCCAGATACTACACAAGAAGTCAGTGACTATATCTTAATCATCTTTGTGCTTCTGTGCGAAATTACCCATTGTCTAGAGCATGTTTCTCCGGGTTATCCAAAGCTAGCCTTGCACTGCCTCCTCTGTAAAGTGTAGATAATTGATAGCAATGTAAGATAATTCGTGCCTGCAGATATGCAAAAATTCTGTGTGAGGGAGGCTCACATCCATCAGTATCGTGAGGTTCCCAAACTATGGAAGAGGCCAGTTTTGCTTTCATTTGCATATTTATTTCAATATTTGACCTATCTGTGTGCCTAGTCTCTACACTTCCTCTTGAACTGGTGGAAATATTCCACAAGTTCACTCATTAGTGACTTTAGGAAGTGCTCTAACACGTGTTTCACTTTACATCTGTGTGAGATGTAAATGTGAGGGTAAGTGTGATGATCTTAACTTTTCTGAATTTGAATGTGATCCCTCATCAATTTCTCTACTGCCTGGGCCAAGGACTGATGCTTGGCAGCCCACAATAAATGCTTATTGAATGGGGACAGCCGAGGGCTCAGCAGTTTAGTGCTACCTTCATTCAGCCCAGGGCCTGATCCTGGAGACCTGGAATCGAGTCCCACGTAGGGCTTTCCTGCATGGAGCCTGCTTCTCCCTCTGCCTGTGTCTCTGCCTCTCTCTCTCTCTCTCTCTCTGTGTCTCATGAATAAATAAATAAAATCTTAAAAAAAAATGCTTATTGAATGAATGAATAAATGAATGAATGAATGAAAAACAGGGATGTATATCCCCTTGCTATTAATATCACCCTAGTTTAAGTATGTACATTATTAATAGGTTTGAATTTGCCTATTGCTTCTTAGCTAATGGCCTTGTTGCTGATACTTTGGGTTTTCCCCAAGCCATGTTTGTTCCATTTTATTCTAATTAGAAAAATATTTTTTGTTTTAAGAAAAATATTGTTTAGAAAACTTTAGAAAGATAGAAAATATAAAGAATCAGTTGTAACCGCCCCATAATCTCTCTCCTCTAAGTAATTTCTGATAATTCCTTCCGGTTTTTTCTCTGCCTCTATATTCAACCAGAATGCACCAAGTGCCCACTGTGTGCCAGGCACTGCAGCCATCACAGGGAAGGAAGCACACAAAGCACCATCGTCTTGGAGCTAACATTGTGAAGTGGGTAGTAGGAGGGGAGAAAAAATAGACAAAAGAATAAGAAAATACCAATCAATAAAGAGCCCATGTATGCTTCTCAATGCATATTTTCTTTTTTTTCTCAATGCATATTTTCTATCATTTTGTGTGATTTGCAAGATTAATTTAAAGTCATGTGCCCTTTATTAACAGTCCATGCTTAAATGCATCAGAATGGA
Organism: Vulpes vulpes; assembly: GCF_048418805.1. Taxonomy (NCBI): domain Eukaryota; kingdom Metazoa; phylum Chordata; class Mammalia; order Carnivora; family Canidae; genus Vulpes; species Vulpes vulpes. The sequence continues at coordinate 104,420,634 of NC_132782.1, forward strand.
ATTTGGTGTTGAACTGGTGTCCGACTCTCCTCTGAGCTGCCTCTCTCTTCCACCCCCAGAACATGCTACAATCAGGTATATGGTAGAGATTGGTGATTTGGCTGCTCCTCACAGCCTCTGAGACTCAGAGTCAGGCTTTCAATAGAAATGTCCTCCCGGCGACAAGGGTGGGGGAACACAGAGTAATTTTTTTTTTCCTGTAGAGTGGCAAACAAGAAGGATCTGCCCATAGTGCTGGGAACTTGAATTTCCCTTTGATTTGTCCTTGGGTTCGAGGCAAGGGGCTACTGCCACGGGGAGGGAGAGGGAGTGATGGTGGCAGGGGATAGACGAGGCAGCCAGGTTTGACATTCTGCTCTTGGAGAGGAGCTGCTCCTGCAGGTGTGCCGCACACGTTTGGGGGGACGTCACAGTTTGCAGGCATCCAGACTTTGTAGTTTCTCTTCTTGTCGGGACGTTTCATTTAAAATGAAAGGTTCTTTAAAGTGGAAAACTTTGTGTTAAAATTTGAGGGTCTTATCTGAGAGTACAGAGCTTGAGATGAAAGAATGTGTGTGTTTTTGTGTGCGTGTGTATGCGTGTGTATGTAAATTTTAGGCTAGCTCCCACAAAGGAACTTTGCTTTAAGGTTAGAGAGTGAGACTATTTGAAAGGCTTACATTTACTTGATTCCAAGTCATACCTTAATATTGATTTATAATGAATATCCTATGGGGCAAATTCTCGAGCTGCTTCTTTCTATGACCTGGGAGATGAGACCCCTGGTATCGTGATTAGAGACAAGAGGGGAAGCATCTGTTGAGCCCCTCAGTCTGTCTCTCTCTGTCTCTCTCTGTCTCTGTCTCTCTCTGTCTCTTTCTCTCTGATTCTGATAGTTTAGAATTTCTTTGTCCTCGTTAGTGGCAAATAGAACACTGTCTCAATTCAGGCATCAGAATAAAACAAAAAACCAAAAACAAAATGTGCAAGAGGGCTCTTCCAGACACAGGCATTTGAGAGAGAGTGCAATTGTTTTGGAGCACATCTTTACTGCTCTTTCTCTGTATACATATATCTTGGACCCTGTCATCCAAACTTTGATTATTTTGATCTTGAAAAAGTTTTAGATTTTTTTTTTACCGACCATATTGGATACTGGATTAAGGTGGCTAACATCCCTTCACTGTCCTCTTTCCATTCAGTTGCTATGGTTCCAGGACCCTGGAGTTGAAAAAGAGACCATCTAGGGGATCCCTGTGTGGCTCAGCAGTTTAACGTCTGCCTTCAGCCCAGGGCGTGAACCTGGAGTCCCGGGATCGAGTCCCACGTCGGGCTCCCCGCATGGAGCCTGCTTCTGCCTCTGCCTGTGTCTCTGCCTCTCTCTCTCTGTCTTTCATGAATAAATAAATAAAAATCTTTAAAAAAAAGAAAAAGAAAAAGAGACCATCTAGCTGGCAAAATCTTAGGAGCTGTGATTGGGTTAGGTGTAATGGTGAGTGGCTTTCACAAACTCTCTCCTGTTACCAGTTCTCTGGAATTTACCTGGGTATATTCCTTTGCAGCATACACTCCATGACCCAAGAGGTTCCTGCCCATTGTCATGTGGGGCAGAAGGAGAGGTTTCTAATTCAGACTTGTTTGGCGGTTGTATTCATTCAAATAAACTCTGGCCTTGATGTGCTGATCCCAAAGCCCTTGATTTTATATGCTTAAAAGGGGGAACACCTGTCTTTCCTCTTTCTCACCTTGTTCTTTGAAGGCTAATGACAGCACCCAAGATCTGCAGGAAGGTTATTAAACAGATGAATCTTAACATGATGATCTGGGGAGGGAAGGGAAAGAAAATTATGTCCACACCATCTCTAACAATGGGAAAGGTGGGAGTTTTGAACTTTTCTGTTCAAATTAACTGACAATTTCGCTTAATTGGTAGCCCTCTTGTAAGACAATGTTCCCTCTTTGGGATTAAAAGTAGTTACCTTAACTGACTATAAACCCAATTTGGATGGGATTGTCTGTAAACCACCATTACTTCCCAATTAGATTATTGCAACAGCCTCCTGAATGCTTTTGCAATCTCTACATTTGCCTCTATAGTATATTCTTCACACAACAGCCAGGGTGATTTTTTAAAAAGCACAAATCTCATCATATTAGCACAAATCTCATCATATTACTCCCTTGCTTAGAACCATCCAGTGGCTTCTTGTACCCCTGGCATAAAGTGGAAGCTCTTCACCATGGCTTACAGGGTCAGACTCTAGCCATAGCTATTTCTGTTTCCTCTTGCGCTCACTTAACTATGTTTCCAAAATCTCAAAATCCCACCCCAGGGCCCTTGTACCACCTGTTCTCTCTTCCTGGAAGACTTTTGTGAAGCTGGTTTCTTCCTGTCATTCAGATACCATATTAAACTTCATTTCCTTATGCAATATCAAATAGCTACTCTCTCATTCTCTATTACTTTACTGCGGGTAAATTGATTTTAAAAAGCATTCGTCTCTGTGCGATCTTTTTTCTTTGTTTTTTTTTCCCCTCTTTTGTTTGTCTTCTGTCCCTTCCCACTCCCCCAAATACGTAAACTCCTGGAGAGCAGAGGTCTTACCTCCCTTGTTCATTGCTATGCTCTTGCTTAGCACGTAGTATGTAGCTTAGCATGTAGTAAGTGTCATTAAGTATTTATGAATTGAATAGATGAATTGTATCATAGCCCCTCCAGTCTAGATTAGAGGCCAGATTTTCTCTGGGAAGTAAAGGATGTTTTTTCATTGACTATGTTTGTAAACCATTGCAAACGGATGTGAAGGTGCGACCACTGAGTTCTACAAACATTGGTTCCTGAGGTTACCAGCATTCAGCCCATCATGCCTGAGTGACACCTACTCCTTCCCAGCCTGTTTCAAGCTATTGATCTCCAAGTATGGCCCAGAGGCAGCTGTAATTAACTGCCTGAGCTTTGAAAAGGTTTTCTGAGCTAAACCAGAGCAACTGACGTTTGTAAACAGTAGTTAGCTAGAAGAAAAGGTAAAATTGCATGTGTCATCCTGTTTTCTGTCCTGTGCATTTGGAGGTTCAAAGGGATAATATTAAAATGAATATCTCAGTGTTCTCATTTGTACTTGCCTTCGAAAGAGGCAAAGAAAAAGCTTTTAAGTAAAGTAGAGCGGGGGGTACCTCTTTTTATACACTAAGGCCAGGAATGTTTGAGGAGCAAAATAATCATGCCAGTGAGAACCATTTCTCACCTGTCAACTATGCCCAGGGAGACATTTTACAGAAACGAGTGCAATTACTCTCATAATAATTTTCGAGTTCGATATTGCCAGCCCTATTTTATAGACAAGGCTGAAACTAAAGCTCAGAGGTAAGTAACACAGTCAAATGATTCATTATGGGCAACCTAGGTGGCTCAGTAGTTTAGCACTGCCTTCAGCCCAGGGCATGGTCCTGGAGACCCAGTATCGAATCCCACATCGGGCTCCCTGCATGGAGCCTGCTTGTCCCTCTGCCTGTGTCTCTGCCTCTCTCTCTCTCTCTCTCTCTCTCTCTCTCTCTGTTTCTCATGAATAAATAAATAAAATCTTTAAAAAAGAAAAAAATTCATTCATTCATTCAAGAGAGATTTCTTAGGCATCTGTGTGCAGTAGGGCATTTGCTAGATGCTGTACTCTCAACAATGAACAAAATAGATGCAGTCCTTTCCTGTCCTTCTGGAGCTTAGAGTTCCCTATAAGGAGGACAGGCATTCAACCAACAGCTGTGCAGATAAATATTTAATTCTTGCCATAGAGCAAAGGCCTTGAAGGGAAATAATAGGGCACAATGTAACCTAAGAGGAAAACTTCTTCCAATGAGTGGCCAGGACAGCCTTTGGAAAGAAGTGACATTCAGCTGAAAATGAGGAGTTGCTGAGGAAGCAGAGCTCCAGATATGGGGGATGGTAGATGTGTTAAACTTGGTCTGGGAAGGAGCTTGGCGAGGTCTCAGTTGGATGGACCCACATGGCTGGATGGTGGCGAGCCCAGGAGAAAAGACTGGCGGCCAGACCAGGAGGGGTATATGGAAATTTGGATTTTATTCTACAGGTAGGTGGAAGCCAAGAGAGGGGCTGTCTGAGACTGCTTCCCTCTAAAGTTTAAAGAGGATAGGGCCGCAAATCTCTCAGAATATTGCCTAGCACATATTCTTGGAGTCACCTTGGAGAAGAAATAGAAATAATACCCCTCTGCACAGTGCCTTCCATGTCCTGGAGCCTGCCAGGGTAATTCTGGCAATGACACCATCAGACAGTCCTCAATAGCTAAGGATGTTGACTCTTCCAATGCTCATGGGAGATTCACTCATATGCTGGAATAATAATAATAATAATAATAATAACAACAACAACAACAACAACAATAATAATATCCAGGCACTGAAATGATGGAGAAAGGAATTTAAAAGACAAATGAGGATGTGATCATACTTGATTATAAGGTAGCATGTGTTGCACAGTCCTGTTTTTTAAAATGCTGTTTAAAAAAATCCACATGTTAGAAAGATGAAAACCCTGAATTGAATATTTATCATAGTGCTGAGTCTGGGTGAGATCCCAGGTACAATTAATCTCCATCATAATTGTAAGAGTAGACTTTGCCAGCCCTAATTTCTAGATGAGGGGAAACTAAAAGGAAGAGGCAACATTCAGTTATCGTTCGTTCATTCATTCATTCATTCATTCAAGAAATTAGGTATTTACAATGTGGCAGGGGGCTGTCCTAGGTACTGAATTTTCAATGAGGAACATAGCAGTTAACTGTCAAAAATGTGCTCTGAATTATTTCAGATATATTAAAAAAAACTATCAAGGAAAAAGTATAACCAATATCCAGGTTTATCCAAAGAAATAAAATATTACCCGTACGATTGATGATCTCTTGTGTTACTCTTTCCCTTTACACTCCGCCCCTCCCCCTTAGGGATAAACACTGCTGTAACTTGGGTGTTTATCATTCGCTTGCATTTCTTGGATTACAGTTAATTTTTGTCTCCTTTTTGCATGCTTGCATTTTTGAAATTTTCTGCTGGGACCACATATCCTTTCAAGGAAAAAGAATACCCAGTAAAATTTATTATTTTTAAAAACCCAGTGGAAAATTGGGCTTGAAAACAAACAAAAAAGTCCCTTCTTGAACCTGCAATCAATGGCCTTCCCCTGTCCCGGTGGGTCCTTTGGCCCCTGCTGCCCGAGCTTTCTCTTCCAGCCCCTCTCCTGAGATCTAGAGAACCGTTAGCCAATAAGGACTCCTTCTCAAGTTCTCTTGCCTCCTAAAAATATCTTAAGGACAGTGTTTGTTGATGCCTGGAGCTGGGATTGTCGGGCTCCTGATGGGAATATGTCCTTGATCTCTTGTTACTCCATGGACACCCATGTTCTTCTAGACAGCACTGATCAAGGGCAAAGAAGATCAAATGTCCAACCCCAGCTGCAGGGAGGAAAGTCATCCAAATGCATTTCCAATATAAAGGCTGCAATTAGAATGAGACTTTACCTTGCATTTTTTATGATGTGTGTCTTCGTCAACGTCTGTGTTTGCAAAGACAAAGGGAATTAATATTTAATATGCACCCAATGGAAGGAGAGGGAGAAGAATCCATTCTCTGCCATATTTTTGAGTCTTCAGTCTTAAAATATCAGCCTTTAATCTCTTGATTATGAGATACACATTGTCCCGTCCTGTTTCTCGTTGATGTTGGGTGAGAACCGTTTTATCCTTGGACTCAGATGACCCTGGACTTTCCCTCAGCTCTGTCACTTATGTACCATGTGACCCTGGGTTTCAGATTCCCCTTCTGAGAAATGGGATAGTAATGCCTACCTCACATGGGTGCAGTGAGGAGTCAGTGAAATAACCAAGTGCACTAGATGAAAATGGCATGAGAAACCCTATGGACCCAAGTAGTCAGCTGCCAGTTTGCTTCCCAGGGCATGCGGTTAGGTGGCTGTACATGTCGAGGAAGAGTAAAAGGAAACTCTGTGAGTTGGATAGATTAGTGTAGGGAAGGACAAGAGGAGTCTGAAATTTTAAAGCTTCTACCCTTTTTTGTGTGTGTGTGCTTAGAGGCTATGAGTCTCAGAATATTTAACACTTAATTTCTACAGAGATATTTTTGTGTTTATGAATATGAAGATAGGTCCAAGGCTAAATTGCTCTGCAAAATATGGGAAGGCCCGAGGGTGATGAACCAGAAGAGATAGTTGTGTGGGGGAATAGGGAGCTGTCAACAGGCAGTATGGAAGCCAGCCAGAGAAAGCTGGGCTGAGCTGGCACTTACATTCCAGTCCACTGGACCCCTGGGGCATCTGTCTTTTTCCAGGACAGCCTTACAGCCTTACTCATTCTTCACACACACACACACACACACACACACACACACATCCTGCCTTGTATGCTTTGTCCCAATGCTTACAGTCCTCCTGAGAACAATTTGAATTTTTTGTGTTTTGTGATTGCTGAGCCCTCTGTCTGGGGCGAGCTCACTCCTCTCTCTTGGGTCTCTCTCTGTCAAAATTTCAATCATCCTCGAGCCCAACTCAATTCTCAGCTGCTCGCTATTTATTTATTTATTTATTTATTTATTTATTTATTTGTTTATTTATTTGACAAAGAGCAAGAGAGCACAAGCAGGGGGAGTGGCAGAGGGAGAGAAAGAAGCAGGCTCTCCATTAGGCATGGAGCCCAATGTGGGGCTTGATCCCAGGATCTTGAGGTCATGACCTGAGTCAAAGGCAAATGGTTAACAGACTGAGCCACCCAGGTGCCTCTCAGGGGCTCTTTAAAGCTCACTGGATCCTGGGCTGAGTCCTCCTGCATGCACTCCCACTGCTCAGTTTTATTTCGTGTTTGAGTCCTTTCTTACGTAGCATACTATGGGCTTCTCGAGGGCAGAGATGCGTCTCATTCATTGATTATGTGGTTAGTGTCTAGCTCAGAGCGGGACACAAGTTTGTTGAATGAATGAATGTGCCCATCATTCAACAACTATTTACTGAGCTGCCACTCTATGCCAGCTGCCTATGCCAGGCACTCTGCCGGGCGTTGCTGATACTGTGGTGAACTGAGACAAAGTCCTTGTCCTCACAGAGCTTACCTTCTAGTGGCCAGGTGACAGACAGGCACAACACATGATGAGAATTATTTAGTATGCTAGAAGACAGTGATAGGGGAAAATTAATGAGTGTGAGTAAGGGAGATTGGGAGAGCCAGGGGTATGGGCTGCAATTTGTAGAAGGGTGAGCAAGGAAGGCCTCACTTAAGAAGACACCATTTTGAATAAAGACTTGAAGGAGGTGAGGGAGGGAGCCATGTGAGGATATGTTGGGAAGAGCATTAGTCAGAGGGAACAGTCATTACAAAAGCCCTGAGGCAGGAGCAGGCCTGGCACAGAGATGTGGCTGGGACAGAGTGGACAGGATCAGGGGAAGGAGAGAGGAGCAGGATGAAGGTTGCAGAAGTCCTTGTAGGCTATGAGATGGGTCTAGGCTTCTACCCTGAGTGAAACGGGGAGGTCCTGGGGACTTTTGAGGGGGGCACCAAATGGTGTGACCTCTATCCTCCCAGGATGGCTCTGGCTTCCATGTGGAGAATGGACCACCTGGAAGAACTGGGAAGGGCCAGTGACCCAATGAACAAAATAAGCAAGAATTGCTTGACATAAATAAGCAAGAATTTAAAAATAGCCTTGACTAGAGAGTGCCCAGGATGTCTTTTCTGATGGTTATACTGGCTTCTGAGAAACGTCCGGACTTCTCTTGGCTTCAATGAAATAGCTGCCCCACCACCATCAAACCCAAAGCAACTTGTACACACAATTCTATGTCCAAATCTACGGGGTGTGTGGGAGATTTTACTCTTTCATATGATCTTTCTCTCTCACACACGGGTGCCCGCATACTGTGGTGTAATGGAGCTACCAGAGTCTCCCTTTGAAGATTGGGCTTCAATCCTAGCTTTGGCCCTTACCAGCTTTTTTTTTAAAAATTTTTTAAAAAAGTTTATTTATTTATGATAGTCAGAGAGAGAGAGAGGCAGAGACACAGGCAGAGGGAGAAGCAGGCTCCATGCACCGGGAGCCCGACGTGGGATTCAATCCCGGGTCTCCAGGATCACACCCTGGGCCAAAGGCAGGCGCCAAACTGCTGCGCTACCCAGGGATCCCTGGCCCTTACCAGCTTTGACCAAACCTCTCTGAATCACAGCTTCTTCAATTCACAAAATGGAGCTAATGATGCCTACCTCAGTTCACAGTGGGAGCGAGAATAGCTCATGTGAGAATCTAATGGGTTACTAAAAGTATTCCAGAACTTTCCTGACCATAAAGGCTTATTTCAAAGATGCTTGTTAAATTTTTTTTTAATTTTATTTATTTATGATAGGCACACAGTGAGAGAGAGAGAAGCAGAGACACAGGCAGAGGGAGAAGCAGGCTCCATGCACCGGGAGCCCGACGTGGGATTCGATCCCGGGTCTCCAGGACCGCGCCCCGGGCCAAAGGCAGGCGCCAAACCGCTGCGCCACCCAGGGATCCCAAGATGCTTGTTAAAAATACAGATTCCTGGCCCTCCTCCCAGGAGTATTAGTTGAATAGTCAGGAGAGGAACCCCAGGAATAGGGATGTCTAACAAGTTCCTCAGGTGATTCCAATAACCAAGCCAGTTTGAGCAATTATATATGGAAGAACTTTGTTGTTAGAACTTAAATTGTTAAGTACTTCTCAAATGCTCAGCTCATTATTGCTGTTCTCTTTGCATCCCTAATCCTCTGTACTTGGCAGGGTTGATTTCCCGAGTCAGTAGATATAAGCAGGGCCAGCCTCTTGAGTATGTGACTTGTGCACAAGGCCCCACACTCAGAAAGGCGCCATGCTTGGTAATGCTCTGCTGTCATCATCTTCAAATTCTTAATAAAATTTTTTTTAATAAGGAGCTCCACATTTCCATTCTACACTGGACCCTGCAAATTAGGTAATTGTTCCAAGATACAATAAAGAGATATTTCAATGAAGCCAGCTGAAAATTGAAATTCCTTATCCCCATGTACAGCACTTGATAGAATTACTAACCGTGTCCCCATAGCTAAACTCACTAGCGTTTTACATCAGTCTTGTGAAATGGATAATTTAGTACCCTGTGATCAGATGAAGAAATTAGACCTCAGTACTTTAGTGACATATGCAAGGAGCACAAAACCAGCTGGTGGGAAATCTCAGAGCCTTTTCTGCTACAAGGATTAATAGTTGACTCAGTGGCTAACAGATTCTTAGGTCCTTTGAATTAAACTCCAAGAAAAAACCTTGGAATTAGCTTTTTGTAAATATTCCATGCATTTAAATAAATCACCAATTAAGTTGGAACATTTCTGATTTATGGTAATTACCAAGTTTATTGGTTCCCAACCCGACTGTGGAATTGGTTTATAAATTTGGATTCCTACTGTGCTGTTCCAGGATGCTGAATCAGCACCCCTGTGGTAAGGGGGGCTTTTGAATTCCTAGCACAGCCCATTTGCATGGTCTTGCTGGGTTCCATGGGTTCCTGGGTTCGATCACTGACATCAGCGATTGATTTGGATGACATTTGTCCATCACTCAGTGACACTGATCCATCTCTTTTCTTTCGGATCATAGAAGCTTACTCTCTGCCCCTGAACAGCTGGGCCCCTGGAGGGTCTCTGGGTTACTTGAAAAAGACAAAGACAAAATCAGTGCACATGCTCATGGGGAATTTTCTCTCTCTGAAGTTCGAGGAAAGGGAGTAGGTGAGGTGGCAACGTTTGTGGATATTCATCTTTCCAGAACCATATATTCTTTACACTGTCCCTTTCTGAAACTCCAGATCCAGGACAAGTATCACACTTGGAAGATCCCAAATTTTTCTTTCCTTTTTTTTTTTTTAAAAGATTTATTTATTTATTTATTTATTTATTTGAGACACAGAATGAGAGACAAAGACACAGGCAGAGGGAGAAGCAGGTTCCCTGCAGGGAGCCCCATGTGGGACTGGATCCCTGGACTCTGGGATTACCCCCTGGGCCGAAGGCAGATGCTCAACCACTGAGCCACTCTGGCGTCCCCCAAGTTTTTCTTTTATTTTTACAGACCAAGGGAGGATCTAGTTTCTTATTATGGTCTTCTGTGACTCAGGGCAAGAGGAATCTGGGGAAATTAATGGGGATGTTCTGAAGTAATTAGCATCACCAAAGGAGGGATAGTAGGAAGAGCTAGATGCAGTTGTCTGAAGGCAACACTTCTCTAAATTTGATATGCATCTGAATCATTGGGGGATTTGGGTAAAATGCAGGTTCAATTCAGCAGGTCTGGGGTAGGGCCTGGGATTCTGCATTCCAGTCAGCTCTCAGGTGGTGCTGATGCTACATGTGCACAAATCACTCTTGAGAGGAGTGAGGTCTTATAGCATTCTGCTCTCACATCCCTCACAAGCCCCTAGTAATGAAGAGGGATGAAGGAGTCTGGGATATTCCTGTTGGCCAGATAATTCATTCTGTAGTCCTAAAGACTAAAACATTATATAGCCTTAACCCATACAGTTAGCATCTGTACATAGAGCCCTCATCAGTTGTACTAATGACAACCAATGTTAATTTTCAAAATATTCTTCATTTGTGTGGAAACAAAAGGAGGCATCAAGGAAAACAGTACAGGGATTCTGTGCTGATTCTGTGTGATTATTTGGGCTCAATGTCTGGGCTTTGGGGAATAAATACTTTGAAAAACAAAGGAAAGGGATGCCTGGGTGGCTCAGTGGTTGAGTGCCTGCCTTCAGCCCAGGGCGTGATCCTGGAGTCCCGGAATCGAGTCCCACATCAGGCTCCCTGCATGGAGCCTGCTTCTCCCTCTGCCTATGTTTCTGCTTCTCTCTCTCTGTGTGTCTCTATGAATCAAAAAAAAAATCTTAAAAAAAAGAAAAACAAAGAAAAGCCTCCATATGTATGTGGAGGGAGGTGGTGGAGAATAGGAAAAAGGGCTCAAGGTAAAGGCTATAGAGAAGCTTGTCTGCATGGTTTATTTATATCCAGGCTATCCGGTTAATTGGCTCTCAAATGAACAAGCTTGGATCTGAGCCTAGAATGAACTCAGACTTGAAGGTCCTACTTCCCAGGGTGATTGTAAGGATTAGCTAGATAGAGTACATAAAGTGTCTTATTAATTCTTTGAACATTCAAAAAAAATTCTTTGAACATTCAACCAATATTTATTGAGTGCCTAGTATGTCTTAAGGAGTAACACAGTGAACAAAGCAGGTGATATCTTTGCCCTCATGGAGCTTAAAGTCTAACAGGGCAGACAGACATAAGTCAATTAAATAATAGATGAGCAGGTACCTGGGTGGTTCAGTTATTTAAGTGTCTGCCTTCAGCTCAGGTCATGATCCCAGGGTCTTGGGATCAAGCCCTTGAGTCAGGCTCCCTGCTCAGCAAGGAGCCTGCTTCTCTCTCTCCTCTCCACTCATGCTCTCACTATCACCTTCTTTCTCTCTCTCAAAAATAAATTTAAAATCTTTTTAAAGAACTATTTAAAAAAATAGATGAGCAAGATGTTGCAGATGGTGTTGGTATCCTGCTCCGAGTCTCTTGGTTGGTGTATCCACCCCCAGCTGTTGCTAGCCTAATGCTCACATCTACAACCTTGTTCAAAGGCTGACCATCGGGCAAGTGACAATGTCTCAAAACTTAACATGTCCCACACTAGAGCAGCCCTCACTCACACACAGACTGAAGCAGAATATGGAAGACCAGCTCCTTTGCCTCAGGCAGGATGAGCTCCGTGGTACAGCTCCTGCTGTGGAGCTCCGAGTGGGCTGAGGCTACTTGTCACCTGAACTACATCTTTGCTCAGCCTTTTCATGCCCTCTCCTACTTCCTGCACCCCTCTTACAAGTTTTTCCCTAGAACACTCCCTTAGTGAGGCACAAAAGTCCTTAAGCTCTGCTTCTGGAAACATAACTTGAATTACAAGATAATTCCTAGTAGTGATTAGGGCTATGAAGAAATAGAACAGGAGAGGTGGGACAAAGAGTGACCAGGGAAGATCTTATTTTAGATCAGGTATCAAGGAGGGCCTTTTGGAGGAGGAGGCATTTGAGTTTAGATGTGAACGATGAGAGAAAGCTGCCCATGCCCTCACCTGGGCAGGAAGCATTCCAGGCAGAGGGAATAACTAGTATAGAGACCTCAGCAGGAAATAAACTGGACACATTTGAAGGTGTATAAGACTTTCAAGGGGTTCCCCTTGACCATTAAAAATGAGGTGGAGTGTCATAGATGAGGGAGGGCAGAAGGAGATGGGCTCAGAGAGGCAGCCACAGTGCCCTTCTTTGCAAGCTGGGGAAAGAATGTGGATTGTATCCCAACTGTGATGGGAGGCCAGTGGAGGGGGGTGAGACCTAATTCAGGTTTCACAAGGATCACTCTGCATGCTGTCTGGGACATAGATCACAGCTCAGTGTCTAGTAATCATAGTTGCTAAATAAATAGTAGCTCAGTCAGCAGCTCAATTACTAGCCTTCAGAGATATCTTAGAAAAAAAAAAATCTGCAATAGGAGGGAAATTGATACAACCACCCTCCAAGGGCTATTTGAATAAATTATGATTCAGGAACCTCTTATGTGAGTACAACTGGGGCCACCTGACTCACCTGCTCAGACTTTTCATTACTAATGTGTTTCACTTAATGGGAAAGCTGGAAAGACATAGTTTCAAGCACATATTTACCAGATTCTTTTATTGGCAGATTTTTCAAATTGGCTCCTCCCCAATACACACTCTTTTTTTTAAATTTTTTATTTATTTATTTATGGTAGTCACAGAGAGAGAGAGAGAGAGAGAGGCAGAGACACAGGCAGAGGGAGAAGCAGGCTCCATGCACCGGGAGCCCGACGTGGGATTCGATCCCGGGTCTCCAGGATCGCGCCCTGGGCCAAAGGCAGGCGCCTAACCGCTGCGCCACCCAGGGATCCCCTACACACGCTTTTTATTGATGTTTAAATAAAGACGAGATGCAACCTTTCAGAAATTGGGCAAACACTTGTCTTCTTAGGAAGAGAGGTGGGGAACATACCAAGCAGAGAGGATCTTTGAAAGTAGTGATACCCTACCAGTGAGGTCTAATAAAAAGGGCCCTGGCATATGGGAACCAAAGGTTTGAGTTCTAGTTTCACTGTCGACGTGGGAAAGTGACTTGTCTTTTTTTTTTTTTTAGAAACTTTTTTTTTTTTTAAATTTTTATTTATTTATGATAGTCACAGAGAGAGAGAGAGAGGCAGAGACACAGGCAGAGGGAGAAGCAGGATCCATGCACCGGGAGCCCGATGTGGGACTCGATCCTGGGTCTCCAGGATCGCGCCCTGGGCCAAAGGCAGGCGCCAAACCGCTGCGCCACCCAGGGATCCCGTGACTTGTCTTTTTTGGGAACTCATGGAAGTCTTGTGGTCCTCATTTCTTCCATGGACACCCTGTCACCACCCATTTCCAGAAATGGGCTTTTTACTGTAATTGGTCTATCTCACTTCCCATCCTTGGTAATATGATCCTTCTGGGATTTGTCTTCAATAGTAGAATTTACAAAGTACCAATATTGGACACAATCAGATTGCCGTATAGTATGACCTTGCTTTTTTTGTCTTCAGGCATTTACTCCCCAGCCACCAATTTCCTTGCCCTTCACTTACAATCATTGTTTTAAATGCATTCTATTATGTTTCCTAGCTACAAAAGGAATAGACCCATATTATAGAAAAAATTATATCCAGGCAAGCTAATTATTAAAAATAATGGCAGAGAGTAGTTGAGCATTTGCTATGGGCCAGATACTGAATTACACAAAACTTGCATTATATCATTTTATCCTTCACTGCAACACTATGAGGTAGGGACTATCATTATCCCTGTTTTAGCGAAGGAGAACAGGTTGAGTGAATCAATATTTTGCTCAGCAAAGCAGCTAGTAGGTAGCAAAAATAGGTCAGTCTCAGTTGCTTTGATCCTCAAACTTGAGTTCTTCACGACACTGTCCCACCACTTGGAGGAATCACTGATAATATTTGGGACATAGCTTGCCATATTTTGTTATATAAGCAACATGCATATACAAAAATAGGAATATGTCCAAATTTTATTATCCATCACATATATCTCCTTTCCAACCAAAGGTAAAGCTATATATATGAGTGTACATATTCACATAATCTCATATAAACACATGCACTGTAGGATGTAAGCACCATGAGGTGCCTGTCTCGCTCACCCCCATATCACTAGCATTTGAATAGTGCCTGGAATGTAGCAGGCACTCAGTGAATATTTGTTGAATGAATGAGCTAACTAAACACCCAATCAGCAGCTTTTATCAAGGAATAAATAGATGTTTTATAATCCAATTCTTCTCTTGAAGCAATGAATCATAAACATCTAAGATGTCCACTATTTTAGCCACAATTCATTTTTAATGGCTGCATGTGGTTATGAATGGACCTTTTCTGTCCTTGTTTTTCCCTATATTTTGTGAGCATCTTGAAACAGTCTCTTTCCTTGGCTTCAGGAGTGCTACCCTTACCTGGTTTTCTGTGCTCTGTCTGGCTGCTCCAGGAGTATTTGTAACTCCCCTCCTCCCCCTTCTCTTCAAGGAATGTTGACCTTTCTCAAGGCTTGAAAATGGGCTCCTGTTTCTTCTCTCTTTACACTTACTGGGCAAGTCCATTCACATCCTTATCCTTAGTTAGGACCTTCTTCTTTTCTACATACACTTGCTAGGACCTCTGCATCCATCATCTTCTCTCATTTACTCTTCACAGTGGTTCTTTGAGGTAGACGCCATTGAACTTGGAAGCATAGTGAGGCTGCATGATTTCACAGTCTCACACAGCTGGAAAACAGAAGGGCTAGGATTTTAAGTCAGGTCTGTCTGAGGAAAACACAGGAACTCTCTCCTCTGCTCCCCAGAGCACTTAACGTAGAACATTTTTTGCTCCTTAACAACTGCTTGTTGAAGCAGTAAATCCTATTTTTAAATCCCCAAGGACTACTTTTGTGAGCCATTTCTTCTGTCTAAATGTATTCTCTCTTGTATTCTCCATTTCTCTTCTTTGTTCACTTTTCTTCCCAAATCTTCTTCCCTTTTGTTTTTGCTTATGAATCTTCAAGCCTGACACTTTCAGATTTCCACCCAAATATAATTTGAGTTTCAGTGGAATTTTAGAGTCTTTGATGTAACTGAGGAATAGTTAATGCTCCCTAACTGAACTTTGGCTGCCTAGAAAGATCCCGAACTTCAAAGAAGCCATTTGCCACTGCTCACTCAGGACCTGTTACATTTGGGGAATCAGGAGAGACATCAAGAATCTTCATGGCAATAACACCACCATACAGCCTCTTTTCTTCTCCTCTCCCACCCCTGGCCTCATATGCCTCATATGTAAGCAGCATCCCTCCCATCGAGAGGATCCATGGAGAGACAGATGACTGCAGAGACAGAGGGTAGGCTTGGGGGATTCCAGGAACCACATAGAGGTCACACTCTGCGACCATTCCAAACCACCCGAAGTATTGTCTGTACAGAAATGAAACTTGGTGGTCCTTGTAGGATGCCATTAATACCTTCCTTTGGTTCAAATGAACCCTGCTGGATGATTCTGAACATTGGGAGAAGCAGATCATTCAAGTACATCTCAGATGATTTGGGGATCAGTGTTGGGAAAGTCTCAAATGAGAACTCAAATCTCAGAAACTTACAATGTACTGAAATGATCTGTTCCAGCCTGTGCAATAGAACTTTCTGTGATGAGAGAAATGCTGTAGATGTACTCAGTCCAATCCAGTTGCTACTAGCCACATGTGGTTTTGAGTCCTTAAAATGTGAGTACTGCAAATAGAGAACTGAATTTTAAGTTTTATTTAATTTTAATTAGTTTAAATAGTCACATGTGCAGTTGTTTCAAGGAAAGCAAAGGCATGAAAGGCATTTGGAAAGTGAGTAGAAGGTTAAAAAAAAGAGAGAATAGTGTTAGAGGGTGAGCAAGGAGTGAGAAACACAGGTCCCTGTCTTCATGACACTCATGGTGTAAGGGAAAGGGTTATTATGATAGGCATAGGAATGGAGTCTTGCCATGGGGGAGAGAGATTGGACTTAATTAACACTGAATGTAGCATGGGCAAGTGGGAATTTATAACCAAGGAACAAGGGAGAGATCAATCGATGGAAAATTACTAAGACAAAACTTTGAGGATAAGGAAGATTCTGGCTAAGCCAATCAAACAAGATTCTTGCTGAAGATAGGCCAGGGTGATCAGACTTCATCTGGAGGATGGTAGAGAATGAGGAACTCGTTAAATATTGAAGGGTGATCGGGTATGGAGGATGGGAAATTCTGGCTAAGCCAACTAGCAGGATTCTTATTTATTTTTTTAAAAGATTTTATTTATTTATTCATGAGAGACAGAGAGAAAGAGAGAGAGAGAGAGAGAATGAGAGGCAGAGACATAGGCAGAGGGAGAAGCAGGCTACATGCAGGGAACCTGATGTGGGACTTGATCCCGGGTCTCCAGGATCATGCCCTGGGCGGAAGGCGGCGCTAAGCCACTGGGGCTGCCCAGGATTCTTATTAATATTGGACAATGCAGAGACAAACACTGGAATCCAAGAGTCAGGTCTACTTGAGAAAGAGTTCAAGGTAGCCTGAGCAGAGTTTGGGCAAAGCGAGAATCTTTGTCATTACTACATTGGCCTCTTTTACATCTACTATTTCCATTATTTCTACTACACCTACTACTACTATTTCTGCTATGTCTACTACTTTTACTTCTACCATTTTTACTACTTCTACTTCTATTTATAACTCCATTTTACCACCACCATCACTTTTTCCCCAGTGCTTCCTGGTGTTGAAATTTTAGTCACTGACAATGATATAAACCTGACTTCTGCATGAAGGATCTCGATGAGGCATAAGGCATTCTCAAATTAATATACATTGGCATAAACATGGGTAAGCCAAATAAAAAGCACTATCCTAAAATGTAATCTTGGGTTTTTCAATTACTGAAGTGAGAGGATGACTTTTGTTTTGTTTTATTTTGTGCAGTCTTGTCCATATCCTAAATACATTCCAAAAACAGTATGGAATTTCCTCAAAAATTAAAAATAGAACTACCATATGACCCAGTAATCCCACTTCTAGGTATTTATCCAAAGGAAAGAAACTCACTATCTTAGAAGATATCTGTACACACCTCCCATTGTTTATTGCAGCATTATTCACAATAGCCAAGACATGGAAACAACTAAGTGTTCATTTGGCAGATAAATGAAGAAAATGTGTATATGTACAATGGAATATTGTTCAACCTTAAGAAAGGAAGGAAATCCTGCCCTTTGCAGCATCACTGGATGGACCTTATTTGGGGAGAGGAAGATTTGGGGAAGAAAAGTGAATGATGGGCATTATGCTAAGTGAAATAAGTCAGACAGAGAAAGACAAATACAGTATGATCTCTACTCATGTTTGGAATCTTAAGAATGATCGAACTCATAGAGACTGTGAACAGACTGGTGGTTTGCCAGAGTTGAAGAGGGGGTGGGCAAAATGGCTGAAGGTGGTCAAGAGGTACAAAAAAACCCCCACAAAAAATAAAAAAATCCTAATTATAAGCTGTTATTATACAAAGCACTTTATCCCCAAGTCTAAAGAACAAGTTATTCCTGGACCTGAAGTTTTCTACCTCCATTACTCTTCATTTTTCCAGGTAGTTACAGGGCTTTTATGCTGCATTTCAAAGTCAGGGATAAAAGCTCTCCGTAATTTTTTTCTTTCTCCAAAAGTCTGTGCTAAGGACTGAGCCTGAGGAGAGAGAAAATGTCTTCACAATGCAATTATTTTTGTGGTCTGCAGGGCTGAAGGCACCATTGTCTGAATTGAATGATGTAAGAGGAGAACTCTCATTCTGATTCATGCATAGGTTAGGATAGTACAAAGCAGCAAAAATTCGCATTTGGGGTGGACAAGTGGGGGGCCTGTGACCTAAGAGGCAATCTCCTACTGGTCCTAAGATGTATATCTTAAAATAGTTGATGTAAATTTGGGGGAAATGGTATTCTATTAAAACAAAATTTTTATCAACAAAATAAATACAAAAAATGTTTAAGTATTTGAAAATACACAAATGAAATAAAAAATCTCCCTCCTGCTTCAGATCTCTCATTATCCTTCCTAGGGAGAACCTTTGTTAATGGTTTCTTGTATATTTTTCATGAATTTTCTATGCAGATTCAAGTATATCCTTTTTTTTTTTTGTACAAAAGTGATAAAGCACACTGTTCTGCATCCTGCATTTTTCACTTACTATTTCCATTATAAATAATTCAGATCCACCTAACCATTTTTCCCCCCAAATTGGTGTATACTGTCATCTATAAAATGAGAATCTTGACCTGCTTTAAAATTTAACAACACTAGTATTGGTGAATTAGGTTGTTTCCAGTCTTTCGCTTTTATGAGCAGTACTGCTATGAACTTTCCCGTGCATATATCTTAATGCATTTCTACAGGGAAAAATACAGGATAAATTCCTGATAGAGTATAGGATTTGTGTCTTACAGTTTGCATATTAGTGACTAAATCACCTTCCCAGAGGCTGCCCTGATCTGCACACTCACCATTTACTCAAGTTCTGGCTAACATTGTATATTATAAATACCTTTCTATTTTCCAGCCTGTTAGGCAAAAATTAGTGTCTCACTGTTATTTTAATTTTCATTTCTTCAATTATAAGTGAGGTTAGGTATCTTTTCATATACTAATAAGTCATTTGATTACTCTTCCTCCCTTAACTGCTTCC
The DNA here is from genome assembly GCF_048418805.1 of Vulpes vulpes. Taxonomy (NCBI): domain Eukaryota; kingdom Metazoa; phylum Chordata; class Mammalia; order Carnivora; family Canidae; genus Vulpes; species Vulpes vulpes. Next base: position 104,439,501 of record NC_132782.1, read on the forward strand.
GTATATTTTTTGATGAGTTTTCCACTGGGATTTTGGGCATTTTTTATTTCTTTGAAAGAGTACTTATTCAATAAAAGAAATCGATCCTATCTCTGTCACTGATGTCACAAAAATATTTTTCCTCAGCTTATTATTTTTCTTTTGATTTTATTTTGACTGGGCAGAGTATATTTATTCTGATTTATTAAAATTTCCATAATAGTTCCTAAAGGACAACCAATCCTTTGGATCTTGGTTCTTTGATTCATGCATTCAATAAATATTTACTGAGCATTTACTATGTGTCAGGTATTATTTTAGGTTCTGAAAATACAGAAGTGAAAAAAAATCACAAATCCTTGTTCTCTAAGAGCTAGTGAGAGAAAAGTGAGATAGCCAAAAAGCCAGAAAAGTAAAATTTATAGAAATGTTAGATGATGGTAAAAGCTAAAGAGAAAATAAAGCCATGGAAAGGAGCAGGAGTATCCTGGTGTCAGGGTGGCGTAGACTGGGTAGAGGTGAGGATGAGGGTAGGGTGCCAACTGCATATTTTGAATTTTCAAAACTTCATCTTACCCTAAAGGTGACATTTGAGTGAAGATGCAAAAAGAGCCAAAGGAATGAACTGCACAAATATCTGGAGGAAAGAATTTTGACTGAGAATTTGACTGTGTGAAGGGATGGTGATAAGAACAATGAGGTGGCCCTTAGAACTTGAAGTCAGAAGTAAAGGGAAGTCAAAAAAAAAAAAAAAAAAAGAAGTAAAGGGAAGTCAGAGATAAATAGCAGATTGTTGGACACTGTTGGGTTTAGAAACCAGGTGACCAATGTGGGGCCTGTGATTCTGATAAATGTGATAAATGGTGGTTGCTTGGACCAAGGTGGTATCAAGGGAGGGTTGAGAAGAAGTTGGATTCTGGAAGCCTCTAATTTTGGTCTGAGCTTAGGAAGGGCCACGTTTGGAAGTGCATAATCAAAAGTTCAGTTTTGGACATGTTGAGAGTTTTAAATGCCCATGATACGTCAAGAATGGATGTTGAGAAGGCAGTCAAAGGTATGGGTCTCATGTTCATAGATAGTTTCAGGCTGGTAATAAAATATGGGAGTCATTAGTTTGGAGATGATGTTGAAGACATGAGGATGAATGGACAAGGAAATGAAGAGAAATAGAAAGTAGTCATCCAAGAACCGAGCCCTGGGACTCTTTCCAAATGGTGGTGGGAAAACCAGGAGTGTGTCTATAGCCTCTGACACCTGAGGTGAATCTGAAGGGCTAAGGGTAGGAAATGGGGTACTAGTGTGTGAAAAGGGCCAGAAGTGAGGAAAAGCATGGTCTAGCTCAGGTTTGTAAACTGAGGGTTGACATAATTCATTTGGCCCACAAATGTATTTTGACTGGCTCATACAGGTTGTTTGTTTGTTTATTTGTTTTAGTGGAATTCATTGCCAATGTTTGAAACTGGGCATTTCACATTTTTAAAAATTTGAATATTTGCCATCTCTTGGAGCATCAGTCTATTTGGCAATACTAGGCTCACATTCCCAAAGAGGAACACTTTGATGTTGTAAAATACCTGCTACCCACTTAGAAGGCATTGTGTGGTTTGCTGCAAGGGTCCCCTGGCCTGCTTCATTCATTGGTAGTACTTGTTACAAAAATTCATACCCTAAAGTTTGTAAATAGGAGCTTCTTTCAGCATGTGCACCTCTTGAGCCCACCCCAGGACAAGATGTTGGAGCTGACCTCTCTTATGCACACCTTCCAGGCTGCGTATCAGGAGTCCTAGAGTTACATCCCGGTTCTATGAATCACTGTGCAACCTGAGTCAGTCCTATAAATAAGGTGTCCAGATGTCGTGGTTGGCTCATAACTGTGGGGTATCCCAGGATATGGGACTTTCTGTGCTAAAAACAGGAAGGGCCCAAGCAAACCAAGATGAGTTGATTGTCCACTCTTCACTTTAAACCCCTCTGGTCCTCAGAGTTGAATGGTGGGCATCAAAACTCTGTGTTTTTTCTAATATACTGGCATGCTCCTTAAAGCAAGCTGAAGATGAAACTTGTAATAGAAAAAATAAGAGTTTGAAACCAAATTTTTATAATAGTGAGAAATTATAGACAGGCTTAATGACTGTCATCATCATAATGATTATTACTGTCATTGTAATAATGGAGGAAAACATTTCCTTCATGCTGGATGCTGGACTAAACATTTTACAAGCATTGACTTACTTCATGTGAGAAGTAGCCCCAAGAGGTAAGGACTGCTATTATCCTCTAGTATAGATGAAGGAGTCTACTTCAGGAGGAGATGAGTCTACTTGTGTAATGTCACAGGACTAGTAAGTGACAGAGTCAGGATACAAATACAGGTCTGTGTGTCTCCAAAGTCTGCAATGTTTTGACCAGTGTCAAAAATCCAGAGACTTCTTTGTGGTTGCCATTGCTTGAATTGGTTGCTGGCTGAACAAAGCACCTTGCCCTACAGTCCTCCAGGTTAAAACTCCCTGACAAAGACCTTTCTGTGCCTGAGAAGTCAGGGCCCAGTCATCCTCCATGAAAAGTTGTCTTCTTTCTACCACATTCTAGTTATCTTATTTTATGTAGAGTGGTTTAATATTCTGGCAACAGAAGCCCTGCATTTTATTTCTCTCCTGTCTTCTAAAATTTGCAACCAAATGAGAAGTGGTTTGGGCTCATTATGGAAAAACCCTCATCTGCAAAGCAGAGATGGGATCAGAATAAGCCCACTTGGCCACCATTCCCTTTCATGGATGTGGATTTAATTAGGCCTCTGTGTAACACAGGCTTGGGAGAGCTCTTGCTTCTCTTGGTCTTATGGAAAGTGCTTCCTTCCTCCTCTCCAGGGTTCCAGAGTGGGTGAGGAGAAGGGAACTCTTTCCTGCTCTTTGAAACTAAGCTGCTCAGAGGGATGAGCCTCTGAGCTAGTGTGTGTGTGTGTGTGTGTGTGTGTGTGTGTGTGTGTGTGTGATTTGACAACTTACCTAGAAGCCAAAGCCATGTGCAAATCTGATCAGAGATTCAGGGGCATGAGCTCCCCTTCTGTTCACCTTTTGGGAATTCTGACATTCTTAGAAGGCCGAGAACTCTGGTTCCAACCTTCTGGTAAAAAATATGCTCCTTACGGCTTCTCCCCATTGATTCTACCCACCTTGTCTCTTTCACTGATGATTTTGGGCCTTTGCAGCCCTTGTCCCCTTATCTTTCCTTCACTTGACTAATCCCTACTCATACTTCAGGAACCATTCTCAATCCTTTAGACTAGGCTAAATCCTTCTGGTACCATGGCGAACTGTGGTTACCTTTCCTTAATCCCTGTCCCAATTGCAATTTTCTGTAATGACACTCTCCTAGTCATCTAGAAGGCTCTATCGAATAATAATTTTCAAAAAGTCAAAAACATGACTTGCATACAAATATAAATTGAACACAGGTCAGGATTTTAATTCCACTATTTAATGAAGGAATCAGTAAAAAAGTAAAACTTATTCAAGGAATATTTTGAAGAACTAGGTATTTACAGGCATTTTAGTAAGAAGAAATTAGAGTAAGATTACTAGATTAGTTAAAATGGAGTGATGTCCTATAGGACAGTAGGACTGTAACCTGTAGGGCTGTCTTTTCCCCTGCATAGAAATCTGTAAGATGACATGCAACTTCATGGAATTTGATCTCCAAAGAATAAAAATCAAAGCTAGGGCAGATACATTCTCTAAAAGAATTAGATAAATCTTGAGTGAGCAGAACTTTAGTGCTATAAAATGACACTGATGGGAGGTGCTATGGTATTTCATTTTTGTCCTTATTTCTGAATTTTGGATATCTTTTCTTATCAGCTCATATGGTCAGAGCCCCTTTTGTGATACTGCTCTAGTATCTAACCCAATAATAGCTGGGTTAGGAATTTTGCTATGGTGAAGATCTAGTGGAGAAGTTGCCCCCTTCCTACAGAAATCAAGAATACTATTTAGCAAATTAACTGGATGCTTGCATTAGTCAGCAGAGCCTACCAGAACAAAATGCCCCAGACTGGATGGCTTAAACAACGGAAATTTATTTTCTCACAGTTCTGGAAGCTAGAAGTCCCAAGATCAAAGTTCCTGTGATTCGTTTCTGGTGCTAGCTCTCTTCTTGGCTTACAGAAAACTGCATTCTCACCATATCCTTACATGGCCTTTCCTCAGTGTGTATACAGAGAGAGAAAGAGAAAGAGGGAGAGGGAGAGGGAGAGGGAGAGCTCCCTGTTGTCCTTCTCATAAAGGACACCAGTCCTATTGTATCAGGGCCCCATCTTTATGACCTCTTTTAGCCCTAATTACTTCCTTACTCCATGTACAGTCACACTGTACACTGGGGGGGGGGGGTTAGGGCTTCAACATGTGAATTTGGTGGATGGGTATTTACATTCAATCCATAACATAATTTAGTCCCAATTTTTGTGGGTTGAATCAAATTGAATCAAGTTTGAATCAGTTGTATTCACTTTTATACATGACAGACTTTCAAGGCTTCTTATTCTAGATAAACTATGCAGCCTTCACCATTAAATTGGTGCCCATCCCATTCTATTATCAGTCTGTCTTCTGGAGGTACAACAGTTTGTAGAGATCAGTATTAAGCAGTGCAAGAAGGCTTTTCTCCTCTTGTGTGGGACCCAGTAATATCTATTGGCTAAAATAGTTTAGTGAATATCTGTTAATTTATGTCTACTCAACATTTATTCCCCCTTCTGGTATCAAATGCTCTGTTGTCCTCTGCGACACCACACCTGCCCTGCTGTCAATCCATGTGACTCAGGAAGTGTTCACTACATTCTCATTTCCAGCCTCTCCAAGAGATTGGGGTGTAGCCCATCAGAGCACAACAACCTGCTTGACTTGACTGATTTACAGTTGGACACAGGGTTTGACTTGAGAGAATCACTTTACCTTGGTCATGTTCTGTACCTACCAAGAAGTAGTCTTTGTCTTTTCTTGTAGGGGTGAGCAGATTTTATAACATAAACCCGAAGGAGCTAGTGGTCCCTTTGGCAGCCTTGTGGTGACATCCTGAGACTAAAGCTACTGAATGCTGGTTCCCCAAAATATCACCCAAATAACCTGCAGATAAGACAAAGTTAAGTTGATTTTTATCACTATAAAGGAGAACACTACCTTGATAGAATTTTAGTAGCATCGCAGAGAAGTGTGGGCAAACATGAGATATTTATTGAGATTTTGAAGCCGATTTAAGGTGAGTCCCTAATGTTAGAATTAGTAAGGGGGTGCCTGGGTGGCTCAGTCAGTTAAACATCTGACTCTTGATTTCTGCTCAGGTCATGATCTCAGGGTCGTGAGATAGAGATCCACATCAGACTCTGTGCTGGGAGTCAATCCTGCTTAAAATTCTCTTTCTTGCTCCTCCTCTGCCCTTATCTCTTTCCCTCTCACCCTTTCTCTCTCTCAAATAAATAAATAAATAAATCTTCTAAAAAAATAATAAGGATTGTGATATAATAGTTTTGGGTTGGTAGACACAACAAGACCAGAAATTTAAGATGAGGGTGTCAAAGAGCCTTGGGTATAAACTATTGTTTAATGCTTTCTATTGAAGAATTGGTGAGTCTTTTGTAAAGTTCCTTGGACAAACAATAAAGTTATTCACAACTTTTATCTTGCTCAGCAAGTGTTTCCTGGAAGGGTAAAATTACGTCGATGGGTACAGTGAAATAGTAAAGTCATGTTAATGTAGATGGCAAACTTTGAGTATAGATGGTTTTAGTACTCAAAGTCAATATGGTGGAAACCAGAGAGATGAAAAGAATGATTCCTCTTGGCATTATCTGCATTTCTAGATCCTTGCAGACTGAAGCCAGAATGTGGAATGTGGAAGATTGAATCTCTCTCTCTCTCTCCCTCTCTCTCTCTCTCTCTCTCTCTCTCTCTACCTCTCTACATTAGACCTACACATCCATATCCTTTATGATGCAACCACAATACCTCCTAATAAATGGGTCAGGTTAGATTTCCCAATTCCACTGATGTTGGGCCAGTCACTTGACAGGGCTTGGCCAATCAAATATGGGAAAGAATGATGGTTGCCAGTTTCCAGCACAGACCCTAAAGCATTCCTTTTTCCATTCACCTCTTGTAAAGTCCTGTGATCAGTCTTGAAATGATTACATCCAAGTTGCCACTGCCTCTTTGGCTGAGCCCCAGACTGAAGACCCATGGAGAGGCAGAACTAACCAGAAGTTCTGAGTTTAGTCTGGCCTGGCCAGGCCCAAGCTCTATCAGCCCAAATATGACTGCCATATACACCTATGAGGAAGACAAATTAATATTTGTTTTTGAAAGCCACTGACATTTAGATGTTATTTGTTAAACATTACAAAGCGACTACCATTCAGAGTTCACTTTTGGACTTTTAGGTACATGATCCAATAATTTTCCATGTTCCTTTATTTTTCTTTAAGATTTTATTTATTCATGAGAGGCACACAGAGAGAGGCAGAGACATAGACAGAGGGAGAAGCAGGCTCCCTGTAGGGAGCCCGATGCGAGACTTGATCTCAGGATCCCGGGATCACGATCTGAGCCAAAGGCAGATGCTCAACCATTGAGCCACCCAGGTGCCCCTTCTCCATGTTCCTTTAATCAATTTGAGTTGGAACTTCGCGATTTGTTTATTTGCTTCTTTGTTTATTTAGCAGGGGTCTGTTTTTAGTAGTAGTTTTTAAATTTATTAACCAGAAGAGTTTTCTCCATTAGTATCATTTTATGGCATAGCATCACTTGTGGCAGACATGGACCTCTAAGACATCCATATCTTTCTCTTGGGAACCACAGACTTGCCTGATCCTCTGCATTCTGTACCTGAGGAATTGATTTCTTTAAAGCAATATTTATCCCTGTTAATGCTCATCATTTGGCTTGTGCCCAATGTTCCAGTCTAGTGAGATCTTTCTCAATTTGATTCTTGCATTCTGGGGATTAGCTGTCCCATTCAGCATTTTGTCAAACACAAATTGGATCAGCATGACCATGAGAGCCTCCTCCAAGCTCTTGATTTCACTGTAACGATCTTGTGGTGTTGCATTAAGACTGACCCCAAACCACACAAATAATCATCATTTAGTCCAGGTATTCTAGATGAATGCCCACAAGACAGAAATGTCTTTCAGACCATTGTTTGAAGTCAGGAGATATTACGTAGCAGTGGCCTGAAGCAAAGTCTTCCCTGAGAATATTTTTTATATCTATCAGCAATGGCATGACCCACTTTTCAAGCCAGTGGGTGGGAATCTGTATCTCTCCCGAAAAAAATGAAATTGCCCAGCTGCTGAGTTCTAGTCCTGCCCATGATACAAACCAGTTGATCTTGAGTGAGTCACTTGTAGCTTTCCTCTGACTTTGTTACCATTACTTCGACAGGATCTCTAAAGACCAATTTGAGTCCAAAGGAGCAAGGCAATTGTGAACTTATAAACATATTCAGCCTACATCTGCCTTCTAGATTGACTGGGTCGAAGTAACATTTTAAAAATCTGGGAAACATGCCTCACAGAGTTTCTATAATACATCCCACAATCCTGCAGTTCACTGTGTTGCAATGTTCTGTGAGTTTCTGTATTTGCCCTGTTTATCTCCAGGCTTTATGAGAGCAAGGATGAAGTTAACGTTGCTATCAAAACACCTGACATCATTTCTGGCACATAGTAGGTACATAGCAAATAGGTATTTGGTTGAATGAACAGAACTTGTTCTGAAGCTCTGTGCGCATGTGTGTCTCTGTGTTTGTATTGGAACAGCTGGATAATGTTCATCATTAGCCTGAAGCATTGGCTAATGTTAAATTTAAATTAAAATATACTCTTGGGTGACTACATCTTCAATTTCATGGTTGATTCCTTTGTGATTGACTTATTAAGCTAAAGCAGGAGTTGCACACTAAAATACCTTGAGGGTCCAGGAAGGAAACATAATAAATGAGGATTGTTAGGTGCAACTGGAAAATACTCAGTATCTTCACAGGAATGGATTTCAGTGCTGCTAGATAGTCTACTTTTCAGAGTGGGAGGGTTTTTTTTTTTTCAGTTTTAAAATGTGCTTTTAAAAATGTGAAAATTTCTGGTTTTTCGATTTTTTTTGCAAGCTTTAGAACATAATTTAAAATATTATGGCACCATATAAACACAACTGTAGCCTAGATACAACTCTCAGGCCATCAATCTGAGAAAGAGAGTTAAATGTTTTACATCTGAAATGGTATTTTAGTTTGCAATGAATATTTAATTTACAATGAACAACCTTGGGTACATCAAACATATATCAAATATGTTTATTGTTGAATAATATAAAGCCTGTGATACTGGTAAGAATTCAGTCAAGGGCCTATTTTGAGGTTTGAGGTTAGATTTCAGTGGGCACACATCACAAAGGTTCCCAAATAGTTTTATAGGAAAGATTATGGAATTAAAAATCAATCCTTAGCAACTTGCACATGTATTATACTAAATAAGGCAGATATCTCAAGTCAGTCTTGTTTCCACATAACTGATCTCCACTATGGTTGAAAAGCTCCAGCCACACCCCCTGACCTTGCCTCACCGTGTCCTCAATTGTTGGACATTAATATTCATTGAGGGAGTTGGGTCTCTTAATTGCTTAGAGCTTTCATCCCATCAATCATTGTTCTTGGTCCGTCCCACTCAGTTTAGTAACTACTAGTCATGCCTGTTGAAATTATCTGATGTATTTGTGGAGATAGAAACCAGAAACCAGAATGCTGCTCAGAAAAATGGCCATGTTAATCAAACCCTACAACTTGCAACAAGCAGAAATCCATTTGAGGGATTCATTTTATTAACCATTAACTGAAAAACATACTTAATATTCATGCCTAATTGATCCTAGATATCAAATTGATAAAATATCATATAGCATTAAAACACACACAACAAGATATTCAAGTAAATATGCAAAGTTATGCAGAAAAGGACTACAACGATGTAGATGGAGCTAGAGAGTATTATGCTAAGCAAAGTAAGTTAGTAAGAGAAAGACAAATACCATATGATTTCACTCATGTGGAATTTAAGAAACAAAGCAATCATAGGAGGAAAAAAAAAGAGGCATACCAAGAAACAGATTCTTAACTCTAGAGAACAAACTGATAGTTACCAGCATGGAGGTGGAGGTGGGTGGGTGAACTAGGCGATGGGGATTAAGGAGCACACTTGTCCTGATGAGCATTTGGTGGCTTATGGAATTGTTGAATCACTGTAATGTACACCTGAAAGTGATACTACACTGTGTGTTAATTAATCAGAATATAAATAAAAACTTTAAAAGGAAAATAAAAGGGCCACTGTGTCTCATTTTGCCTCCCTATAGGAATCTGAATTTAATTCAGAATTTATTTTATAATAAAATTATCTTGGTTTATTTAGTTTTTAATTAAATTAATTAATTTAAAATGTATCTAATAATTAATAATCTTTTTTTTAATAATTAATAATCTTAATCACTAAAGATAGAATTCTAGATTCCTGAGAATGTGAATTCCAGTAAGGACAAAAATGATGGGAGAACAAAGACATGCGGAACCAAGTGGAGTGTAAAAATGGGGCGCTCACCCACAGCTGGAGTCTGATCACTTATGCCAATGCCTGTCAATTTGTAGAGAAGAGTGAGGATGCTCTATTGAGAATGATTTCAAGACCACACATTGATTTAGAGGGGAAGAGTATTGTAATGGATTAGTAATGTCTGCTACCAGCATAGGTGGAAGTATTGTAATGGATTAGTAACATCTGCTACCGGCATAGGTGGAAGGAACATAGAGCATACTATGCATGCTCTATGCTACCTGTGGACTAAGTAATAAATAGAATTAATAAAACATAATATTTACATATTACAATGTTTTCAGAAGTTTTAATTTTCTTGGGATAGTCTCAGTTTATGCCTATCATGTCAATTAATCCCTGATAATTATGCACAGTCCCTCCTTTATTTTCAAGAGTGTCTTAGTCTAGATAATAAGTGATAGATAGCCACCCTAAAAAATTTTTGCACGATTATCATTAGTTCATTTTCTTACTCAAAACATATTCCTAAATCCTTTCTGTTGGGCCTCAATCATTCATTATTAGCCACAATTTTCCTTTCCCTAGATCAGGGTTTTCTCAATATTCTTCTCAAAACATCTCAACCAAACACAGCCTTTGCTTCTCTAGACACATGCATGATTTCACATTTCTTATATGAAGTACTCTCTGATATATTCTGGAATACAACCATGAGATCATACTCCACAGTCACTCCTATGTCTTTGATAATTCTCCTCATCTTTCTCCCCACAATAGCTCCTGACAAACAAGAAAAAAGAACTTCTCTTCTAAATGGAGCTCACTTGTATTTTCTGCCATATGAAGTATCCTATGTCAAACAGTATTGATTTTTAAAAGCCCAGATTAGCAAGAGAAATGCATGTCTCAGATTTTTTTCCATGCCAGATTCCTTGGACTTTAAGATTTTCTATTGTGTCTAGCTTTTCTGGTTGGGAAAAAAAGAAAAGAAAAGAAACAGAGTGAGAAATTTAGAGGGGATGGAGAGATGAGTACATGGGGGAGAATGTCAGGGAGTCAGAGATGGCGGGGGCAGATTAAGCCCAGTTTAGAAACTTACTAGGAAATGGAGTTGGAGTTCATCAACTGGGCACCAGAGAATCACAGAAGGCCAAGAAGAAGGTTATGGTCAGATCTAGGCTTTGAGAGAGACAAATTGAATGTTGGCTGAAAGCAGGACAGCAAGTTGGATAACACTGTCTTTGGAATCAGGCTGCCCTGGGCTAGGATCTTATTCTTCCATTGACTAGTCTGTGGGACCTTGGGCAAACCATTTATTTTCCCTAAATCCCTGTTTCCTCCTCTACAAAATGAGGATGATAACCCAATCTACCCCACTGGGTTATTGTAAGGATTAAGCAAGTTAATCCATGTAATTCGTTTAGAGTAGCTGGACGTAATTGAAGCTCGTTAAATAATTATTCTTTTTAGGTTGCAAAGGGAGGCAGGGTTTGAGACTGAAGGCAAGGAGGCCAGTCCAGAGGAAGTAATAAAACGTGGGTGCTGAGAGCAGCACAAAGACTGGGTGATGGATCAGAGAAGAGTTAGTTCCCACCTGAATTAAGTTGACTCGAGAAGTTTGCGTTTTCCAGGCTCCCAGCAGCAAGGGACCCAGTTCTCCAAACAGATGCACCATCCCTGGGTGTCCCACCATGTCCATCTCTGGACAGTCTTGTGTGGGAAGTTTCCACCACCTCCAAGCTCCCTTGACAGGGTGAGCCTGTTATCTGATCACTCTTTGTTCAGAAAGAGTCAATTAAATGTGGATACACAGTTGGAGAGTACATCTTAATATCATGCTGCCTTGTCTGAGTTTTCCCTTTCTTTTCTGCAGCCTACCTTCTGTTCTGAGGAAGAGGGGCTGCAAATGACCTGCTTCAGGACCAAATAACAATTTAATAGAGTGGAGATTCATTAAGACATTGCTGATGGCGGCTATAGTCTCCGAATGGAGAAACAGCCCAGAGGATTTCAATTTTCTACCAGTTTTCTGACCTCAATTTACAAGGCAGAATTAAGTTCTGGAAACCAGAGAACAGAAAAAAAGAAAATAATGGAACTACTGGCTTTTAATCACTGGTAGAATCATGAGGAGTTAGTAGACCTCTAACCTTATCATTCAATTCTCTCTTTTAAAGGGAGCTTTATCAGGGGCACATAGCCTGATGTGATGGCTATTTCTTTTCATTTTCAAGATGTATATTTCAAATATATTTTTGCAACACAAACCATGTGCCATGGCAGTGCCACATATTAGAAGAACAGTGATAAACAAGACCAACCTAGTCGTTGTGCTGGAGGAGCTTACTTCCAGGGAGAGCCAGACAACAAAGAGGGGGCTACTAGGAAAATTGTAGCAATTACTAGAAAGAAATCAAGCCAACTTCTCTTTATGTAGCTAAAGGAGATGAATCCCAATTTTAAAAACGATTCTCAGGCTTTGCTTTTTTTTTCTCTCTGCATCATAAATGTATGAAGCAGACAGACAATTTCGTAACCACCTCTGATGATTTTTGGAATTGACTTAAATTGACTGAGTCATGGGTTAATGACCCAGAGTTATTATTTGCTTTCCTACCTACCTACGAAGTCAGGGCTCAGAGAAATAAAAAGGAAACTTTCTTTGTTTTAGATTCTCCAGAGTTAAGTGAAATCTGGTTTCTTAGGCCATTTTGGAAGATCTTTAGCCATAGTAGTGAAGCAGAAGTTAGGAGCGAGAGCCCTGAAGTCTGGTGTTTAGATCCAAACTGGGCTTTACCACTTACTAGCATGCAACTTTGGACAGGCTTGTTCACCTTCTGATGTTGTCTTGGTTTGTGAAATGGGAGGATATTCCTCGTCTTAGAGATTTTGTGAAAACTGAATGAGGTGACACATAAAAAGTCAAGCAAAATGTCTGACACATATGATTACAGAAAGAATATAGCAGATAACGGGGGTATGTTGTATGGCTGGGTGGGGTGGAGGTCACTGACCAGGCCTCTGAGCAGTAGCAAGTGGCAACAAGAGATAGTAGGTTCAAATGCAAGTTTGCTAGCTCCTAGCAATATGAGTTTGGGCACTTCAGTTTCCCTCTCTAATGCCCAACTTCCTCCCCTGCAAAATACGGATAACAATGACCATCTTCAGAGGCTGTAGTGAGGATATGAAGACATGTACGCAAACCATCTAGTTATGGAGGCCAGTCCTCAATACAGGGTGAACATCATCATCATCATCATCAATTGCCTTTACTGCTTAGCATGCTTTTTCCATTATCTGCCTTAGGCTGTGTTGTTTAGAAGTAGAATTTGTAATAGGGGTTCTTGTGCAAATGCTTATTTGAGTGAGTGCTCTCAGGACAAATCTGTAATGGAGTAAGAGAAACAGGAGAGGGTGGGAAAGGTGGGGATGCAAAGAGGAAGTTTCAGGTGATGGCTAGTCTTAGCTGGATCCTACAGGCAGCTCTGGTACATGAATTGTAGCACAGTTTGCCCTATCCAGAGGCCAGGGAGCTGGGCTTTATAAACCTGTATCAGATAGTCACTGGCTTTTGGCCACTCCCAGGAGAAGGACCTAACCACCCAGACATGTTGGGAGAAGGCTTCTACCAACTGCAAGGCAATCCTCTAGAGAAGTGTGCAGTATGAGCTGTTAGCAGCTAGTGTCACAGCAGCTAGGAGATGGCTTTATGGGCCTTGCATTGGGGATTTGGGAGGGACCCCAAAAGCTTTGTGCTTTGATTTTCTACTGGGAGCCCCCTCCTCTTTTCTCATTCTGATCCCAGTTCTAAAGGTACGCTTGTGACCTGGAAATTGGTCAAAGGGAGTATGAGATGTGTCCAGCCATAGAGATTGGCTCTGGGATGACCATGTGATCTCAGGAAGCCAATGAGACCCAAGGAAACTTTTGCCAGGTATGAGTAGGGTAATGAGTAGGTAAGCTGGGAGAGAGCTTCAAGCTCCTTTCTGCAAATATGGCAAGCAATTACGGGTTTATAAGCTGGGCCAGCTGGGAGCCAAACATGGGACAGGAGAGTGAAGATAGCCCCATGAATGGTAGTCAGGTGATAGAAACCAGGGAGTGTCCAACTATACCCCTGGATCAACACTTGCCTGAAGGTTCCCCTACCTTTGCACTTTCAAGTTATGTGAGCCCATTTTTTCCCCCTCCCTTTTGCTTAGTTCTCCGAGCTGGGAGTTCTGGGTACCTGCAACACAGAGTTCTGACAGATACCATCACTGTAATGGACCTAGAAGCATGATGCAAATGAGAAGCAGTCCATCAATTTATAGGATCACTGTTGTTATGTAAATAAAGTTCTCTTTTGATGGAGTGAAGGGAAGCCAGGGCAGCTTTCCAAATTCGGTTTTCATTGTCTTGGGCAAAGAAGAGGCTTATTAGGCAGCTCAGAGGGCACTAATGCTGCCCCTGCCTCTGAGAAAGAGGTTTTCCTGCCAGCTTTCCCTGACCTCCGAGGGCAGGTGCTAGCAAAGTGACCTTCAAACAAAGTGGCCAAAGCAACGCTGACAGTCCAAAGCCGGCTGGACGAAGGGATGGAATCACTTCAGAAGGAGAGGCAGATAAAGCAGAGTGGGTGAGCAAATAGGCAATGCCTTGATCTTGTTAAAAGATAGACCGAGGCACGTTTAACGTTTTAAGAGTTTATTGGAGCAAACCTCTGAATTAGGCAGAGCTGGATCAGAGGTGGTTAAGAGTGCTCCACCACAGACAGGATCCAGAGGAAAGAATTGTCTAGAGAAGTGTAAGCAAAACAAGGAAATTATCTGATTCACTACAGCTTACTGGTTGCCTTATTTAGGAAAGGCTAGCTGGCTGATTGGGCTTGGTTGTCCTCCGGTTTCCATTTCTTGACCTTGAGGCATCAAAGGCTTAAGTTTGGTTTGGCTTAAGTAGGTTACTAAGGCTTTAAAGCCACCTCAGCCTAACAACCTCTCTGTTTAATTAATTTTTAAAAATGAGCAGAAGCAGTTCACTAACATAGAAAACCCTTTTTAATCCACACAAAGGATTAGTGATAAGGCAAAATGCATTAACCTTCCTCCTAGTTATCAGCATTTTTAAAAAGTTTATTGTATTTTTATTTCCATTTCTTACTCTCTTTTAAAATTATTATAACTTTTTCCATACTGATGCAATATCTACTTATCTACTCGTATTGCCCACTGGCCTCAAATCACAAGATCTCAAAACGAAATGCAGTCAGAAAAGAGACACAAGAATTTGTGAAAAAAAAAAAAAGTGTTTAAGAGCCATCAACACATTTCCATTAGACTGAGTTTGGTTTCTAGCCTTTTGGGACAAAAGAACATGTTTTCTATGAGTCAATTTTAGAAGCTTTGTAATAGCTTTTCTATTAGTTGAAAGATTCTTTCAGTTTAAGGATGGGGAGGGCTCCGGCACTACCTATTCATACCCCTAAACACTTGAGATTCCCTCTCCCTCTCCCTCTGTTCCTCCCCTCCACCGTGTACTCTCTCTCTCTTTCAAATAAATAAATAAATCTTTAAAAGAAATAAAGTATACGATTTGATGAGTTTGGACGTTATTATGCATCTGTGAAACTGTCACCACAATCAAGATCATAAATATATCTTGTCTGGAAGTTTCCTCAAGCCTTTTTGCAGTGCCTTCTTCATCTGAATACCTTCCTCCTTCATCCCAACATAACCATGGATCTGCTGTCTCTATCGATTAGTTTGCAATTTCCTAGTATTTTATATAAGTGGATATGTAGACTACATACTCTTTTGTCTGATGTCTTGCATTCATTTATCGACCCATTCGATGATAGATTTTTCAAATGCTATTTTTTTTTTTTTTTTTGGCTATTAAGTGTAAAGTTTCTATGACCATATTTCTACGAATCTTTGTCTGGACACATGCTTGAGTTTCTCCTTGGTACATGTGAGGAGTAGGAATGGTGGGATCATCCATAAGTTGAATGTTTACTTTTTTTTTTTTTTTTTTAAAGATCTACTTATTTCTTTTAGAGAAAGGAAGAGAGAAAGACAGCATGAGCAGGAGGGACAGAGGGAAAGGGGGAGAGAATCTCAAGTAGACACCAAACTGACTGCAGAGCCTGATGGGGGGCCTGAACTCATGACCCTGAGATCATGACCAGACCCGAAAACCAAGAGTCAGAGGCCTAACTGGCTGAGCCACCCACATGGCCCTACCATCTGTTTGTCTTTTTTTTTGAAGTGTTTGCTCAGGTTTATATTGGATGGTTTGCCTTCTGTTATTAGTGGTAGGAGTTCCTTGTGTATTCTGAAGTCTTTTGTCACATATGCATTTTGCAAATATTTTCTCCCAGTCTGTGGCTTCCTTTTCATTTTCACAGACATACTTTGGCATCTTTGACCATAAACGTGTGGGTCTATTTCTTGAGTCTTTATTCTGTTCCACTGATCTTTGTGTTTCTTTTGCCATCCCCATGCCATACTGTTTTGATCACTGTAGCTTTATAGTAACTATTGAAATCTTACAGTGCAAGTTCTACCGCTTGTTCCTCTTTTCCAAAATTAGGAGCTTTGCATTTCCGTATTAATTTCATAAGTGGCTACTCAATTCACACAGATATGGCTTGCTGAGATTTTGAATGAGTTTGTATAGGCTTTATAGATCATTTTGAGTATTGACACCTTACCAGTATTAGGTCTTTCAACACCATCTCTCTCTCTCTCTCTCTCTCTCTCTCTCTCTCTCTCTCACTCTCTCTCTTCACTCCTTTAATTTCTCTCAGCAATGTTTGGTGATTTTCAGTGTATATAGGTCTTGCACAACTTTGGTCAAACTTATCCCTAAGTATTTCATATCTTTGGTGTTATTATAAAAAAGTATCATTTTATAAATCTTAATTTCCATTTATTAATTACCAGTATATTGAAACAAAATTGATTTAGAAAATACATTGACCAGGAAACTGTTAAACTCACCTATTAGTTCTAGTGGTTTTTGGTAGATTCTATAAAGTTTTCCTTAAAAATGATCAGGTCTGTGAATAAAGACAGTTTTTAATTTCTTTTGATTGCCTTACTGTGCTGCTAGAAACAGAAGTAGAAACAGAAGCAGACAAACTTAGTTGATTCCTGATCTTGGAAGGAAAGTATAGTCTTTTACCATTAAATACGGTGCTAGCTGGGGCACCTGGGTGGCTCAGTGGTTGAGCATCTGCCTTTGCCTCAGGGCATGATCCCTGCCCTGAGAGAAGCCTGCTTCTCCCTCTGCCTATGTCTCTGCCTCTCTCTCTGTTTCTCAGGAATAAATAGACAAAATATTTAAAAAAAATGTGTGGCTAGTTGTAGGTTTTTCATGGATTCCTTTATCAAGATGATAAAGTTTTATTTTCTGCTGGTTTTCAGAGTTTTTACAATCAATGGATGTTTGTTTTTTTAAAAGGGTTTTCTGCATCTATTATTGAACTGGTCATGCTTTTTTTTTTTTTTATTTTTTATTTTTTTATTTTTATTTTTTTTTTCTTACAGGCTGCTCTTACAGTGAACTCCATGCATCAGTTTGTAAATCCTAAAATAAACTGGGTTCCTGAGAAAACCCCACACAGGTATAATTATTATCTCTTTTAAAAATGATTTGATTTGGTTGAATGTTTTTGAGAAGTTTTGCATCTGTGTGCATGGGAGACATTGTTCTATATATTTTTTTCTTCTATTGTCTTTTTTTGGTTTTAAAAGTCAGGGTAGGGATGCCTGGGTGGCTCAGTGGTTGAGCACCTGCCCCTGGCTCAGGGCATGATCCGTGGTCTCAGGATCAAGGTCCGTATCAGGTTCCCTGCCTGGAGCCTGCTTCTCCCTCTGCCTATGTCTCTGCCTTTCTCTCTCTGTGTCTTTCATGAATAAATAAATAAAATCTTAAAAAAAAAAAAAAGAAGAAGAAGTCAGAGTAATGGTGACCTCACAGAATGAATTGGGAGGTATTCTTTCCTTTCCAATGTTTTAGAAGAAGAGGTTTCATAGAATTGGTATTCTAGGCATATCTCATTTTATTGTGCTTCCCAGTTATGGCAGGTTTTGCTAATTGAATATTTGTGGCAATCCTGTACCGAGCAAGTCTATTGGCACATTTTTCCAACAGCATTTGCTCACTTCATGTCTCTGTGTCACATTTTGGTAATTCTCACAGTATTTCAAACTTTTTCATTGTTAGTATATCTGCTATGGTGATCTGTGACTGGTGATCTTTGATGTTACTATTGTAATTGTTTTGGGATGCCACGAGTTATGCCCATATAAGATAAGACGGTGAACTCCATTGATAAATGTGTGTGTTCCAACTGCTCCACTTACTGGCCATTCCCCCATTTCTCTCTTTCCCTTGGGGACCTCGCTATTTCCTGAGACACAACCATAGGGAGATTAGGGCAATAAATAACCCTACAATGGCCTCTAAGCATTCAAGTGAAAGGAAGAGTCGCACCTCCCTTGTTTTCAATCAAAAGCTAGAAATGCTTGAGCTTAGTGAGGAAAGCATGTCAAAAGCCAAGATAGGCCGAAAGCTAAGCCTCTTGCTCCAAACAGTTAGCCACATTGTGAATGCAAAGGAAAACTTCTTGAAAGAAATTGAAAGTGCTACTCCAGCAAGCACATGAATGATAAGAAAGCAAAATAGACTTATTGCTGATATGGAGAAAGTTTCAGTTATGGAAAATTTCTGATATGGATAGAAGATCAGACCAAAAAAAAAAAAAAATCAGACCCGGCACACAGTTCCCTGAAGCTGAGCCCTCACCCAGAGCCAGACCCTAACTCTCTTCAATTCTGTGAAGGCTGAAAGAGGTAAGGAAGCTGCAGAAGAAAAGTTTGAAGCTAGCAGAAGTTGGATCATGAGGTTTAAGGAAAGAAGCCATTTCCATCACATAAAAGTACAAGGCGAAAGCAGCAAGTGCTGATGGAGAGGCTGCAGCAAGTTTTCTAGAAGGTGTAGGTATGAGAATTCACTGAAGGTGGGCGTACTAAATGATAGATTTTCAATGTAGATGAAACAGCCTTCTATTGGAAGAAGGTGCCATCTAGGACTTTCATAGCTAGAGAGGAGAAGTCTCTGCCTGGCTTCAAAGCTTCAAAAGACAGGCTGACTCCCTTGTTTGGGGCTCATGCAGCTGGTGACTTTTACTTGAAGCTGATGCTGATTTGCCATTTTGAAAATCTGAGGGCCCTCAAGAATTATGCTAAATCTACTCTGCCTCCGCTGTATTAATGGAATAACAAATCCTGGATGACAGCTCATCTGTTTACAACATAGTTTCTGAATATTTTAAGCCCACCATGGAGACCTACTGCTCAGAAAGAAAGATTTCTTTGAAAATATGACTGCTCATTGACAATGTGCCTGGTTACCCAAGACCTCTGATGGGGATGTACAATGAGATTAATGTTGTTTTCATGCCGGCTAACACAGCATCCATTCTGCAGCCCATGGATCAAGGAGTCATTTCAATGTTCAGGTCTTATTGTTTAAGAAATACATTTTCTAAGGCTATAGCTGCCATAGTTAGTGATTTCTTTTGATGGATCTGGGAAAAGTCCATTGAAAACCTTCTGGAAAGGATTCACCTTTCCAGAGATGCCATTAAGAACATGTATGACTCACGGGAAGAGGTCAAGATATCAACACAGGAGTTTGGGAGAAGTTGATTTCGACCTTTGCCAACGAGTCTGGTGGGTTCAGGACTTCAGTGGAGGAAGGAAGTGCCGATGTGGTGGAAAGAAATAGCCAGAGAATTTGAAATGGAGCCTGAAGATGAGACTGCATGTTGCCATCTCTTGATAAAACTTTAACATAAGGAGTTGCTTATAGATGAGCAAAGAAAGTCATTTCTCAAGAAGGAAAATACTCCTTGTGAAGAGGCTGTGAAGATGGTTGAAATGACAACAAAGGATTTAGAATAATACATAATCTTTGTTAATAAAACAGTGCCAGGGCTTGAGAGGATTGACACTGATTTTGAAAGAAGTTCCACTGTGACTAAAATGCTAACAAACAGCATCACGTACCTCAGAGAAATTGTTCATGAAAGGAAGAGCCATTGATGTGGAAAACTATTGCTGTTTTATTTTAGGAAATTGCCTACAGCCACCCCCACCTTCGGCACCCACCACTCCCATCAGTCAGCAAAAAAATTACAACTCTCCTAAAGCTCAAGCGATGGTCAGCATGTTTTAACAATAAAGTATTTTTAAGTTAAGATATGTGTATTATTTTTAGACACAGTGCATTGCACACTTAATAGACTACAATGGAGTATAAATGTGACTTTGCCATGCAGTGGGAAACCAAAAAGTTCATTCGACTCACTTCATTGCGGTATTTGCTTTATTGTCGTGATCTGGAACAGAACCTGCAATATCTCTGAGGTCTGACTGTAGTTCTTTAAATGTTCGAGAAAATTCTCCAGTGAATTCATCTGGGAAAGTTAGTTTTCTCTGTGGTGAGTTTCTTCAACTAAACATTCCATTTCTTTAGTAGACGGAGGGCCATTTATATCTTTTACTTCCATGGGGCTTGTCCAAGACCACTTGAATCACTTTGGTCATTGGCATTTTTAATATATTTCTGGATAATTCTAATGTGCAGCCAGGGTCAGGAGCCCCTGATCTAGTCCAAAACATAAAGATGTAACTCATCAATTTTAAGAGCTACCTAATATTTAATGGTAAGTGTGCTTCCAAAGCTATTCCTTTGCTTCTCTATTCATGTTCACTTGGGTTATTCCTGATTTCTTTCCCTTATGCTCTGTTGTTTGGTGTAAAAAGTTTCATTGCTATAGTATTTTCTCCATGAGGTTAGAGCTTTTACCATTTTATAATCTCTCATTTGGGCAAATTTATGCTTTTGGTGTTGAATTGTATTTTCTCTGAGGACACTACCACCACTCTTTCTTTCGACTGTTTTTGCCTTTGCCACTTGCTCAGTGTATCTTTAACCTGTTGATTGATTCACAAACTTTTGTTGTCATTTGTTTTAGGAATAAGCAGCATTTGGCTGGGATTTTTTTAAAAAAAATATCCTTATCTAAAAAGCCTTTGCCTTTTTACAGGGATATTAGCATTTTCAATAAGAATCCCGAAAGACCCTAAAGTCTTCAAGCCCCAAATTAATGAATATTATAGTGGAGTTTCAGGCGCTGTGCCAGCCTGATAGACACCAGGATGACCACCTCTTCCTCTCCCTCCCAGCTCTCTCAATTCTTGCATATGCAGCTGTCACACAAGGCACTTTTATTGCAAATGCAAATTGCAAATATAAACTGTTCCTTTCTTAATTTATCACTTTTTTCCTTCTCATTTACAAGAGGCTTAAATTATTAGCACTTGTCTAAACAATGCAGCTTCGCCTGGGATCTGTGAGGAGGTGTTGCTGATAACTTCCAAATGATGTCATCCCTGAAAGCCCAACTCCAAAGCACCCATTCCATCACGGGCATTGTTCAGAAAGCACCTGAATAATTCAGAGTGACCCATAGCCCCGACACATTTATAAAAGTGCAAATTGAAAAGTAAACCAGAAATTTCATTTCCATGTCTGAGGCTCTCAAAGACCTGTGTATTCCCTATGCACTGACATGTCCCAATAGTGGGGGCAGGGGGAGGCAGAGGGGTCTCTTACGGGAGTGGAAGGATCAGATTTCCTCCAACATTTTTTTCTCATCCTCCACAGCATGTTAAGCATTTTGGGGAATTATGACTCCCCAGCCCACCTTTCAGGAGCTCTCCATAGTAACCAATTAAACTAATTACTAATTAAATACATCCTCAATGCCAGGCACGGTGGTAAGCTTCTGAATAGATGATTTTATTTATTCGCTGCCACAACTTTATGGGGTAAGCCCTGCCAGTTTCCATTTTTCAGTTGAGAAAATTGAGGCTCAGAGAAGTGACATCACTTGCTCAGGGTCACCCGGCAAATTGGACAAAGAGGAGGAATTTGACCCCAGGTCTGGCATGGTGCCAGAGTGATGCCTTTACCTTCAGTGATGATCTAGTTCAATAGAGTAGGAAGCACTCATCATAATCGGGCCCCTGCCAACCTCTCTGGTCTAATCTATCTAATCAGGACCCTTGGACCCCTCACAGGCTATGCTCCAGCCATACCTACCATACCCCCTAAACGTGCTTTGCTGTCTTGCCCTTCTGCTCCTTGGCTCACAGACTGATGCTGCCCAGAGGCGACCCCTGTTCCTACCCCCGTGGCATTCCATCACAGCTCTCGCTCACTCCACAGCATCCTGAGCATTCACCTCTCCCCATCCCACCCTCCTCTAGAGCAGGAGCCCACCAGTGCACGACTGGTGTCTCACTCTCCTCTGATTCTCAACACTTGGCACAGTGCCTGGCACACAGCAGATGCTCAGTAACAAATTGGTTGTTCTTCCCCACAACTTTTTCTTTCTTCCCGTTGTGAAAAAACAAAAATCAAGCCCTTTGATCAAGTCATTTGATTCTTCTTCAGAAAAATCGGAGGCATGTCTGATTCCATCAGTTTATTGGTTTCCCTCTACTTTGTTGGCCTTAAACACTGGGCTGTCTCTAGCACCTACAAGGTCTCCTGCATGCTTACATTTCTTCTCCAGAAATCAAAGAGGCCAGAAGGGCTTACGTTTCCTGGAGCTGATTCTGACTGCTTTGCTTCCATGATGGTTAATCATATGCGAACATCCAGGTGAATGAGTTTAGAGATCCGATGTAGAGTATGATGACTATAGTTAGTAACACTGTATTGAATACCGGAAATTGGCTAAGACAGTAGATTTCAGGAGCTCTCACTACACACCCGTAACTATGGAGGAGATTACATGTCAGTGAGCTTGACTGTAGGAATCATTTCACTACGTATATCAAAACATCATAGTATACACTTTAGGCATACACAATTTTCATTTAAAAAATAGATGACGGGGTGCCTTTCATCAGCACTATCTTGGACAGTTTCTTTACCTCCTGTCACTTCTCATGCCAACATTGGCGCTGTATTAGGTGCTAAGTACTGCAGATCTGATTATAATAAATGCCAATTGGAGGATCCCTGACAAAGGTTGCAGCAGAGCTTGCAAACTCAAATGCCCACAGAGGCCAAGAAGGAAGCTTAGGTGACAGAGGTAGTCCAGGTTGACACTGAACCAAACTGGAGCACGCAGCCATGTTTCATGGGAGAGCCTCTTCTTGCTCCTGCCAATTGTTGCCATGAAGGAATTCTAGTCTTTTGCTCATCAGAATTTTTCAACTTTTTGAGACTACTTGGAAGTAGTTTATATAAAATCTGAACTTTAATGACAGCTAATAATTCCAAAATTAAAAGAAAATCTTCAAGGTCCAAACAAAACACATCTTTTGGTATGATTGGGCTTGACCTCATCAGTTTTCAACCTGTGGATTGGATTTTCACACAGGGCTAAGCAGTAATACTTATCTGGGTTTAAATTCCCATTCCATCACATTTTCCCGGGTGAGCCTCAGCAGGTTGTTGAACGTCTCAGAGTGCTGGATTCTTCAGAGATAAAAGAGGAGCCCTCCTCCCTAATCCAATTTCACAAAAGTTCAGAAGGAGCAAGGGTTTTGTCCATTTAGTTTGCTGGGCTTTCCTGAGCCCTTACAACAGAGCCCACTGCATAGCAAGGACTCATTGATATTACTAGAAAGAGGGAATGTTATGCTAGCCTGTCTTCAGTGTAGGGGATGTGACAAGTAGAACCCAGGTGGTGTCATGACATGATTTGAACAAGACAGTCCCCTACCAGTTACGACTCCTTTGCTTGCAAGTGATAGTAATCTAATTCCAGTGGTTTAAACAGAATAAGAAATCTGTTGGCTCATGTCTTCATAAAGGCTCAAGCCTTCAGGTATGGCCAGATCCAGGTGCACAAACTTGTCTCTTTCTATCTTTGGCCCTCCTCTCCTCTGTGTTGGCTTCAGTCTTAGATGGGATCTCCCTGGTGGTAAGATGGCTGCTGGCAGCCTGGTTTTAAATCTTCCCTGGTATAAACACTCTTGCCTTTCTCGGCAACATTCTGAGCTAAATTCCCATTGACTGAGTCACATGTTCTTTTCTGACCAATTTCTTGTAGCTGGGAGACTGGACCTGAGTCACACACCCATTCTTGGTCCAGTCATTCTTCTCTAAACCGTGTAAATTAAGAACTGGGGAGAAGGTGTTTCCTTAGTGGAAGCAGAGAGAATAAATGCTGGTGACAAAAACAGTCTGCTCTAGAGGCCGTATCTGGATGATTTGCATCTGTCAGCTAGCCCACCTAACCTTGCCTTTAGAAACGCCTGCATCTCTCCATTCCTAGAGACAGAGATGGCCACAGAGTGGTAAGCACCAGCTGCATACCTCCCACCATGCAGTAAGCCCAAGGCAGCTTTGGCCCCAGGGCTAATGAGGCATGGGGTATTCACAAACCCTTCTCCAGAGAGATTGCAAAACACAGAAGAAATTTAATAGTATCATCAAGTAATCACACCACACTTGGACTCTTTAAAATGCACTCCTCTTCCCTTTGATCTTGTTCTAATGGATAATGCCCATGGTACTCGCTGTGACCTAAATCCCTCACAAGACTGCTGGAGAGGAAAACCGCACAGAGAAAAGCAGCCTGGAATACCAAGTGCAAGGGGCCAATTATTCCTGCTCCTTGAGACCCCGTCTACCCAGCTTGCATATTCATGTGATCTCAAATGCAGATGAGATAGCAGCTGTTGATTAAAATCGGCTCACTTTGTTATGGGGGAATTTGGGGACTCCGGGGAGGCCTCTTGAAGCTGATCAGTGGTGAAATGTCCTCTTCAGGGGTTGTTCTGTTCCTGCTTCGTGTGGTCTTTGGAATAATAAAAAATCTGGATCTTTCAGCTTCAAGGAGAAACAGATGCCTGCCCTCCAGCTGGGTTGTGTGGGGAGGGCTGAAAGTCTGGATATAGATTGGGAAGGATAGGGTCTTAGTTTACCTGCTGCAGAACTGCCCTAACTAGATTTTTTCCTTTTTTTCAAGGGGGTGGTATAGAGGGTAGGGTAGAGGTGGGACTCAAGTGTTTCCTGCCTGGGATGGTCTAGGTAGTGCTTCTCTTTAACAGACACACAAACCATCTGAGTATCTTATTAATACTGCAGATACTGTTGCTTTTATTTTTTATTTTTTATTTTTTTGGTTTAAGTAGGCTCGATGTCCAGCACAGAGCCCAATGCAGGGCCTGAATTCTCCATCCTGAGATCAAGACCCAAGCTGATAACAAAAGTCAGACATACAACTGACTAAGCCACCCAGATGCCCCAAAGATTCTGTTTTAGTAGATCTGGGGTGGGGACTGAGCTTCTGCCTTTGCCTCATGCTCTCAGGTGATGCCAATGCTTGCTGGTCTGTGGGCCACTCTTTGAGTACAAGTGTGTGAATGATGGTTCCCAAACTTGATTGCCTTTTGGAATTGATTGGAGAGTTTTTAAAAGTCAGGGTGCCCAGGGGGCACTTGTGTGGCTCAGTTGGTTAGGTGCCCAACTCTTGATCTTGGCTCAGGTTGTGGTCTTGGGGTGGTGCAATGGAGCCCCATCTCAGGCTCTGAGCTCAGCGGGGAGTCTGCTTGAGATTCTCTCCTTCTCTGTCTCCTCCACTCATGCTCTGTTTCCCTCTCTTAAATAAATGGATAAATCTTAAAAAATATATATCATGATACCCAAACCACATCACACCCCAGACCAGTTAGATTGGAATCTCAGGGTGGCCCCCAGGAAATCAGTGATTTTATAAAGCCTTCATAATTCCTATGTACAGGGAAGTCTGAAAATCAGTGGTGTAGCCGTTCTCAACCCTATCTGCTATACGTTATAATCACCTGGGAAGTCTGAAAGTACCAATGCCCTGCCTCAGGATGAATCCCTTGGGAGGTAATGTATTGTGGGGATGGACCTGGATGTACTTGAGAGCTGGGGCACCACCTGGGTGGCTCGGTTGGTTAAGTGTCAGACTCTTGATTTCAGGTCAGGTCATGATCTCAGATCTCAAGGTTGGGAGATCTAGCCCAGAGTCGGGCTCTGCGCTGGGTGTGGATCCTGATTGGCATTCTGTCTCTCCCTTTCCCTCTGCCCTTCCCTCTCTGCTCTCTCTCTCTCTCTCTCTCTCTCCCTTTCCCTCTAAAAATATAGTAAGAGCTTCAAAGCTGATTATCCGCATCCAAAGTTGGTAATCAGATATATCAAGGGAACTAAACTCTGGTCTCTCCAGCCCTGCGATTCTGTGAGTTCTTTTGCTCTTATTATCATGAGGGATATTATCAACACTTCTGGACTCAGCTCCATGTCCTATATGGCCCATGTGCAGAGCCTTCACTCCTATATCCCATCCACTTTCCGCACCTCTTGTGCCTCTCCTTAATTTCATGATTACAAAAGTCATATGCGTTCATTGTTAGAAATTTGGAGACACAGAAAAGTGTGCCAGATAAAATGTACCCCAATAGCACCTCGAAATATAACTACTATTATGATAGCTTTCCTTGAATAGAACTACTACTTCCATTTTGGCTTCTTTTTTTTTCCCCCTTAATTTTATTGTGGTAAGAACACTTACCATGAGCTCTACACTCTCAGATTTTTAAGTGTATAATGCAGTATTGTTGACTACAGTGACATTTTTGTACAGCAGATCTCTAGATTTTACTCATCTTGCTTAATCAAGCTTTATGCTCATTGATTAATAATTGCGTATCTTCCCCCTCACCCTTCCTCCTGGCAATTATTCCACTTTTGATTTTATGAATTTGATTATTTTAGATACCTCAAATAAGGGGAATCCTACAGTATTTGCTTTTTTGTGTCTGGTTTATTTCATAATGTCCTCAAGTTTCATCCATAATGTAGCACATTGCATATTTCCTTTTTTTTTTTTAAGGTGAAAAGTATCCATTGTAGGTACATACAACATTTCTTTATCCATTCATCTGTCAATTGACTTGTGTTGTTTCTACAACTTGGCATCTATGAATAATGCTACAATGAACATGGATATGCTCATCCGTCTTAGAAATCCTGATGTCTATTGTTTGGGGTAAATACCCAGTAGTGGAATTTCTGGATGGTATGGTCATTCTAGTTTTTGGCTTATGCTTTTCTGGTCTTTTTTATTTCTCAAGTTTTTGTCTTGCAAGTTTCATAGCCACATTTTCCCTCTTTTTAATATATCACTTCCCCATAGCATATCTTTGTCTATATTTCTTTCCTTTTTTAAAAGATTTTATTTTTAAATGATCTCTACACTGCATTTGGGGTTTAAACTCACAACTCTGAGATCAAGAGTCACAGGCTCCAATGACTGAGCTGGACAGGTGCCCCTTCTGTTTTATATGTCTTAATGACTACTACTTATCATTATTCATTTATCCATTCTTTCTTTCTCTCTCTTTTGGAGAGAGTTTGGGGGTAAGGAGAAGAGGGAGAGGGAGAGAGAGAATCTTAAGCAGGCTCCATGCCCAGTGTGGAGCCCATCATAGGACTTGATTTCACAATCCTGAGATCATGACCTGAGCTGAAATCTAGAATGGGACACTTAACTAACTGAGCCACCTAGGTGCCCCTACTCTTGGTAAATATTTAGATTGCTCCTTATTTTAATACAATTCCTTTAAAAAATAACTTCTTGCATGTAGAATTATGGGCCCAAAAAGCAGGAATATTTCTTTAGGAGAATGGATTCATATTGTTTTATTAGGGCTTCAAACTTGTAACTCAGTTTTGAATATTCAGTACTTTGCCTCCAATAATCACCTAATTGTTGAATGAATGAGTGAATGAATAAATGAGTCACTGCATCTCCAGCATTTAACAAGGACCGGCCCATAGGAGTCATTTAACAAGTGTTCCTAGAATGAATGAATGAGTAAACTCTGAGCAGAACGTTAAAAACAATAACAAAAATAGTTAGCCATGGGTAGGATATACCAGGAAGCAGTTCTAGAATATAATTTACTTTTTTCCCTTGCAAGCTGCCAAGCCCAATTTTCCATAAACGCTTCCCAAAGTGAGGGCTAACATCATACTCTGCTCGTGGTAAGGTGTCGGGAAATTAATTGTTCCATTTCTCAAAGACCTTTACTGTGCTATAAAAAAAAGCCCTCCACTATAGCAATTACCTATAATTACTAATGAAAACAGGTGTCTTAAATGCCTTTTCAAATTGAGACATAAATGGTTCATTATCATAGCAGGCAACTACCAATATCCAATTTTCAATGGGATGTTGAGATCAAACATAATGCAGAAGATCATGGGGGCTTACAAAGGGAAGAGCACTTCCTAGATGATGCTCATTATAAGAATTCGGCAAAGGGGCAGAGGTTGGGAAGCATTCAAATAGGAAGCAGAGAGCAACTTGGGGAAGTGGCGCCCTGCATGCCTGAGAAGTATAAAATAGCAACAGTGTAGGGGGATAAAGTCTCTTCCTCCAAATGCCTTTTCAGGGAGTCAAATTAGTTAATCATGCTATTGTCTCTGAGCTCAATTTCCACATCTGTCAAGTGGCCATGAGGAAATCTAGACGTGTTTGGCCACAGAATTCCTTTTATACATAAGATATAGGGGTGCTGTGGGGAAATAGCTGAGTGGATGAGAAGGACAGCAGAGTGGCAGGCATGCGCCTGGGGGTTGAGATGTGATTCCATTCTCCTATTTCCCCTTTAAAGTTCTCTTTAATTCCCAGTTTCCATGACCCTGTGAGGATAAAGGTGGACCGGATATAAGAAGGTATCTAAGCATTGTGGAAATTGGAACTGTGCATTCCTGCCCCTATGCTTCCTGTTGAATTGTATACTGGGAGTTATAACTCGTGAGCAGGTGCATAAAGCAAGGATTCGACAGGAAAGCAGTTGAGAGGTGTCAGACCTTGGTCTGACTGGCTCAGGACACCGTGTTGACACATTTGAGGGGTGGACCCATTTATTTGGGGGCATGTGTAGTTCTTACCACCTGGTTTTAGCTGGAAACCGTGAAGTGGCCTCAATATTTCCTTTAATTTCATTCTTCGGGGATTCTTTGTTTTAATCCAGAGGGCAGAGCTTATGGTATCCATCCTGTTGACAATATTGCTAGCAGAATGCAGCCCTGGACTTTGTGATCTCCACAAATGCAAGCCCCAGGAGCCGTTCTGCTCTAAAAGGTTTCCATGGCCATGTGTTTGAGGAAAACAGCATTCATCCTTTCCCTCCTGGGAAATTCGCAATGGAAATCGACATATTACTGCAATGAGAGTCCTACAGCAGAGAAACCCAATTAACTGGGCTTAGCCAGTCCTTCCTAAACCTATTTGGCCACAGAAGTCTTTTTATAGGTAAGAACTATTAACGTCTCACTGAGCTAGTGTTCCATGGAGCCCATTTGAAGAAACACTGGTTTATAGTCTTTCTCTTTGATTTCTCTCTCAACTTTCACATTCTCATGTATCTTGAGTATCTTTCATAGTTAATAAAAAACTGAGCTGCAAGGCAATTTTGTTTTTGTCCACCCAACAGTCTGTGGATTTATCTGTCCTCTCTAGCAGGTGATTCTGGGGAGTTTCCAATCACAGAATGCTCATTCTGCCTCCATAACTGGGTTGCCCAATAAAATTGAAGACATCCGGTTGAATTTGAATTTCAAATAAACAATGAATAATTATTTAGTCCATCCTTACACCGTCTTTTTTATTTGCTAAAGCTGGTGACTGTACCATTAGGGTAGATGTGCATCCCAAGGCTGGCCAGCCACAGAACGACTCTGTTCCAGGGGTTGGCATCCTACCTAAGCCAGGTTAATGGAAGACCTTCCTCTGCAATTCTTCATTTGGTGCTGGAGGTCAAGGACTCTGCCTTTCATGGCAGCTTGCACAAAACTGAAAGTATGGTAGTCAGTGACTGGGAACAACCACACTCTACTCCACGTGGTGGAAGGTTGTCTGTGGGAGGTGAAGATGAGGACATCCTCTATGGAGAAGCAAGCCAAAAGATGGAGAGAGATAGCTCTCACAGGCTCAGTGATGTCCCTTTGTGTTTACTCCTTTCTGGAATTAGTCCCACCTTTAACTTGCTAGTCACATAGCCAATATACTTATCTTTTCCTTTATTTCTTTTTCTCTTTCTTTCTCTAAGTTACTATGAATTGCAACCAATACAGAAGCATGCCTGGCACTTCTTTTCTGCTGTCACAGTCTCATGTATAATTTAACATATTTAGCATCTACTATATTTCAGAGCTTGTGCTAAGTAATTCCCTTTGCTCATCGCTTGGCATTTAAGATTACTCAGGTCACTCACTGCTTTGACCTTCTTGGCACAGTCAGACTCCTGGAGCCAGCACTTCTTCTAGGGACCTTCCTGCCACGGCTAGCTTCCCACCTTTGACTACTGCTGGGTTGCTAATGTTCAAACGGAGTCCCAAGGATCAGTATTCTTTGGCACAAAACCCGAGCAAAACTATCAGATAGGATTCTGCTGCAAACCTTTTCCCTCCTGATAGCTGTCAATGGAACAAGGAGTGGTTTCTGTCCACAGTTTGCTTTGGCACTTAGACTGCTTCACAGTGGAGCAGCTGTTCGACATCAGTGTGAGAACGAAGTCATGGGAATCTCTGGTGTGTTGTAAGGATGGGAAGCCAAATCCTCCTCCTTGGAGCCCCTGTGAGTTATGTAAGGAATGCAGTGACTGGTGGGGAGAGGCTGCTGATTCTCTCAAAGACATTCATTTGAATGAGCCAAGCTCTTCTGATATTCTGGGACCAATAACTGCCAGAGGATTCACTTGACATTGCAAATTTCCAGCTCTCCTGTACATATGATATTCGACAAGATGTTAAGAGAAATAAATAATGGAAATAATGTTTTTGTTAAGGGACTTAACAAAGATGGCCCTGTCATCTCTCTTGGTCTCTCTCCCCTTCTTTATGAATTATTGGTGATTCTTTGTACATGTTCTCTCCACCCTGTGTCTGTACACGCCATTCCTCCTTCTCATTGGAACAGCTTTTCCACTGTGATTCTTACAGTGAAACCCACCTGGGTAACTCTTGGCCCTCTCTGGAGGTCTGGCTCAGTCATTACCTTCTCCTTTGAGCTCTCTTTTTAGCCTGCATGTGATGCCTCTCCCCTGATTCCACAATATCCTGCATTTACCTTTATCACTGAACTTAGCATGATGTATTATAATTACCGGTGTGTTTCTTTACTTTATTTCTAAACTCAGTTTCACTGAAGGGTAAGATTAGGAGTTTTTCATCTCCTAGCTCCAGAACCTAGCATGGGACCTGAACAATAATATATTTGTGGATCAATGAACTTAAAAAAAAAAAAAGCAATTTCTGAAATCTCTGTTCTTACTTTGGGAGTACTCTAAAAAAGTGTGGCCTTATATGTGGGTGGAAAGCTATTGCTTTCCTTGTAACTATCCTCCCTTCCATCTTTCTACCAGCTTTGAATTTTGGTAGATTCTTCAGATGCTGGCAAAGCTGATACCAACCTTTGGTACTATGTCTAAAGGAAATGACCCAGCTCAATCAATCCACAGTGTCCATCCTCCTGCCTATGGTGACTGGTTCAGAGGTGGCCATGTGATCTATGGCGATCCAATCAGAGTCAAGAGCAGGTCTTTGGCTGGAAATGCTGGACCACAGAAGCTCTTTTCTTCTGGGTGCTAAGTTGGGTAGATGCTAACCAAGTCTGGGACCCTTGGAGACATTTTGCTCCTGTGAAAGAAGCCATCCTGAGGACAAAACTAAGAGAATGGCAGAGAAATGAAGCTGGAAAACTAATGATATCTGCAAAACTAATGATAGTTTCACCTTCTGGAGCAACCCATATTGAAAATCCACCCTAATTCTGGACTTCTCTGTTAGACAAGTCCATAAATTTTCTGTCTTGCTCATTTTAAAGCCAATGAGGGTTAATTTTCCATTCCTTGCAACATGAAGTCTTGACTTATACTCAGAGCTCCTCTTTCTTCCCCATAAACTTTTCATAGTGAGACCTATGCTTAAATCAAGTCAGTCATTCCAATTGGTGTGATTGACTTTAGCTAAAGGTACAGGCTGCATTTTGATCTTCGGGGAATACTCTCTGCCTCTCTTGTAATCCACCTTGTCAGCATTTATTGAACACCCGCTCTGTTCCAAGCACTGGGCCAGATGCTCTGTGACATCCCAGTAATAGCAAAGATCTCATCTGCAAGGTACTGGCAGTATTATGAAACAGACGGAGTCCTGAACCATGGCTTAAAAAATATGTGCTCGCTTTGCCCCCAATTTGTTTTGTGACCTTAGGCTGATCATGCCCCCTCCCTGGGCTTTAGCATCTCATCTATGATGTGAGGGCATGGGTTGACAATTATCTAAAAATCCTTTCCAGTATTAACATGCCACTATCTGAGTACAAATAATGGAAATATACTTGGTATTGTGTCCAGTCAACTAGAAAGAGCTTTAGGCTTTTATACTCAACCAATATTTGTTAAGAGTCCACTATGTTCTAGGTATTGAGACACAGCAGGTCTTTGTCCAAAGCAGGAAAAAGTACCTCCTCTCTTGGAACTCACATTTGGGTGGAGGAGGCAATCAATAAATAAATACATATGATGCATAGTTGATGCTCATTTTTCATGGATTCTGTATTTGTGCATTTTTCTACTTGCTTAAATTTATTTGTAACCCCCAAATCAATACCAGGACACTTTCACAGTTATGGGCTAAAACATGCAGGGGCGTGAAAAATTTGTCACTTGATGCTCAAGTTAGAAAAAATTAGTGCTCTGCCTTCTTGCTCAGCTCTTACACTATAAACAAATGTTCTTTTAGCAGTCCATTTAGTGCCAAGGATTTCCACATTTTGGCACTTTTTGTTAGTGATCTCACTGTTCAAAACAGCCCCTAACTGTAGCTCTGAAATGCTGCTCGTGTCCCTACGGGCAAGAAGGTTGTGATGTGCCTTACAGGCAAAATACCTGTGTTAGATAAGTTTTATTCAGGCAGGCCTTTAAACAGAAACACAGAAAACAAGGTTATGTATTGATTGGTTGACAAAAATGTTGTGACCAGAGGCTTCCAGGAACCTAATCCCAGATTTCCCCTAGGAGCAAATGGTTCGGTATTTGCTAATTCAGAGTGCACTGCAACTTCATGGCACATAACTACTGCAAATAAACAAGAAGCGACTGGCTACTATGTCAGACTGTGGTGGGAGTAACTGAGAAAAATAGAGCAGGGACGCAGGAAAGAGAGTCCATATTTTAGAGGAAATGGCAGGGATGCGTGAGAACTCTGCAGTGGGTGTGTGTTTGCATGTCGGAGGAGGCTGGTGCAACTGGAGGGGAGTGAGCTGGTGGCAGTGGGAGGTGATGAAATTGAGGAAGTAGTGGAGGCCAAATTATGTAGGGCTTTGTGGTCTACTTCTTCGACTTTGGCTTCACTCTGAGCCCTGAGGAGGGATAGGATCTGAGTTAGTTTTAATAGGGTCTCTCTGGCTGCAGTGTTGAGAACCAGGACAATGAGAAGGATAAGGAGGCTGTTGCAGTAACTTGGTGAGAGCTGATGGAGGATCTTGAACAACAGACCTGCACCGTCACCATTAGCCTCCTAGCTGAGCAGGGGTTGCTGGGAGTTTGAGAGGCTCTCTCTTACTGCAAAAGTCCTTGAACTTGAGCAGTAAATTATCCTCAAAGTTTCATTAGCACACCTTGGCATGGCTCTCTCCTCGGACGCCCTGTGCCATGTTCCTCCTGAGAAGCGGCTATAAATAACCTGCGATTCTGCTCTCATCAGGGGAATAGGACCTGGAGTCGCCTTCCGGATACATTAATAACCACCCTCTCCTCGCCCCCAAATTAATCTTGTTATGAGGCAGCTTTGCCATGGGTATCTTCTAATCATCATTTAATTCTAGCATCAACCATCCTGTTATTCACCAGGCAGTGCTTCTCCTCAGTGGCCTCAGGAGCATTGGGTTCAGCTGAGTTTCCAGCCAAATACCTTTTCCAGACAAATCCATTGCATTGTGATATAGAGATTGTAATTTTGATCTAATTAACAGAATTCGTCTTTATGGCTGACCCATGATTATATATAATTCTGGACAAATTTCGTGCAAAATCTAGGATCAAGATCAAGGAGAAGGCAAGAGATCTTAATTCAACTTTCACCAGCTCATTGGGGACAGCAGGGGAGAGGAAGGAAGAGAGAACCACCGTCTGTTGAGCATGTACCCTGTTCATTCATTCATTCATTCATTCAATATTTACTGAACACCTGCCATGTGTTAACCATTATTCTAGATGCTGAGGATAATATGCAGAGCCAGTACAGATATTAGTCAATTAAATGAGAAGCAGAATGGTTCTCTGGTTAAGAGCATGGACTCTGGAGTCAAATAGTGCTCAAACCCCCAATCCCAGTTGCGTGACTTTGGGCAAATCACTTAAACTTCCTGTGCCTCAGTTTCACCATCTGTAAAATAAGAAATAGTCAAAATATCTAGACTGAGAGGTAGACAGTTATTGTACCCCTAAATACAAAGTACCCTTCCTCTTTCTTCCACCTGTGTAACATTGGGGACAAGGATCTTAGGAAGAGAACAATGGGATGTCAGTGTAGGGGGCAGCCTTAAAGCTCAGCTGGCCAAATATTCCCTTTATGCTACATTACAACAAATAGCTACCATGTGTTTTCTTGATTATCTCTGTGGGTGGAGAGCTCACTACCTCCCTGGGCAGTCAATCTCATTCTCAGACCTCTGGTTCGCCTGAAATGCCTGTTGTCTAAGTTATCACATTCTCTCTTGTTCTCATTTTCAATCCAGTTTGACTTCCTGTTTCAATCCAGTTTGACTTCCTCGAAAATGGTTTATTTGTATTCAGACTACATGTGCCCTTTGTTTTCTCATCATTTAAAGGCGATACCAAGCCTTCTTGGGGTTTGGGTGAATTCTTCTTCCAGCAAGATTTTAGGAAGGTTTTGACAGTGGTTATACCATCGTTAGTTACAATAAAAGAGGCTTCTGTTAGGGGGACGAGACTAATGGTTTCTAAGCCCAGACTAGTGCTAGGGTCTGTGATGCAAGTTTTGTATGGGTAGAATATTCTAGAGATATTAATAGCTAACATTTATTAAGTGCTCATTATGACCAAGCAGTGTGCTAACACTGTATCTGGATTGTTGGTTCATTTAATCCTCATTACACCCCTATGATTTTTATGAGCCCTATTCAGTAGATGTAGAATCAAGGCTCAGAGACACTCAAGTTATTTGTCTAATAACATGTAATAAGTGGTGAAGCCGTATTTTGTACTCATGCCATCTAAGCTCAGAGCCCACTTTCTCAATCAGAGTCCACAGCCTCTTTGGTTCATGGAGGTTCCCATTGATGTTGTATGAAATACTGTGTATACTCTAAATTACTATGTGGCTGCATGGCTAACAGCTTATCTCTGTGCCTAGTGGAATATTTGGCATATATTAAGTACTCAGTAAACACTGAATGAATGAACGAATGAATGAATGAATGACTTCATGTATAGGATTGATACAGTCTGAGTGGCTTTTCAAACATGTTTTCTTTTACTGACCATCAAAGTTAGTATTGAGTATGAAAAGCCTAAGGTCTTGGAACTGGAGTTTTGGAAACATCCTGGGAGCAGTAACCTTGGGTTTGGGGAATTGGGAACATTCGAGGGGAGCCAGAAACCTGTATTGACTCTCTTTTCCTGCTCATGTCTGCTTAACCTTGATACTTTCTAGGTCTCCTCTGAGGTGCAACCTGGCCGTCAAGAAAAAAAAATCTGAGAGCTCCAGTGTCAAAGAGATTTTATTGCTATTTATTTTTTCCTAAATCTATTATACTTGGGTACCTGAAGGAAACAACTAGCTGTGGACTATTTGCATGCTCACGTAGCCGATTCATTTGTTCATTGGATCAGCTATGGAATGGAATGAAGGGGACAGTGTTAATTGTTCTAGAAGCAACTGGAGAATACATACTTATGTAATACATACTTCCTGCTCCAGACCAGTTTATTTGTAGGAGCTGGTGATTCAGT
Organism: Vulpes vulpes; assembly: GCF_048418805.1. NCBI lineage: Eukaryota > Metazoa > Chordata > Mammalia > Carnivora > Canidae > Vulpes > Vulpes vulpes. The sequence continues at coordinate 104,475,153 of NC_132782.1, forward strand.
GGTGGGAATGCTGGGAGACAGCACACCTAGAATTTGGATCCAGTGTCTGTAACCACTCATATTTAGCAGTGTCCACAGAGATCACAGTCATGGGGCCACATTAAGGTCAGGGTCAGAAGCTCCTTAAACAGCTATGTTCACAAGTTAGCAATCCCACTTAAGGAATTTGCTTGGAATAGTTGTACCATGAGCTGAAGGAGTCTCCAGAAACTGGTTTTGAGAAGCAGGAGGATACAATGATTTGAAGTTCGGGAGCCTTTGGGTGCCAGCTCCACTCTTTAGTTGTTTGATTTCCTTGTCGATAAGCATGTCAGTCTGTGTGGAATCTGCATGGGGTAGGGTGGTTTAATAAAAATAGCAAGTTTTTTTAGAAGTGATCACACTGGGGTTCAAATCCTGATTCCATTACTTAGCAGCTGTGAGTCCTTAGGCCTCTTAGCTTTCTCAAGCTTACCTGTAAAATAGCAATGAACATATCTAATCATCCAGGATTGTCTGAGAGACTAATGCAAGAGTGCATGGAAAGTTTCTGGCACAGGCATGATTTTCAAGGTCAGGTCTCATTTTCTTCCCACATTTCTCCTGTATGCTACCAATATAAAAGGACAAATCCTATTCTTAGCCAATACTAATTGTATATCAGAACTCTGATGCTAAAGTTAATAGAAAATCCATCCCATGGTACCTTGAACAGAGAAGGGACATCTTGTCTTGGGTAAGGAGCATCCCAAAAGAAGCTCTGGTTTCAAGCATGATTTGATCCATCTTACATGGTTATTTTTCATTTCATCTCTACAAATCCCTCTTTTCTGCTACATTTCTAAAAGTGACTCCCCTCATGATTTGAAATGGCTGCCAGGAGCTTGCAGGAGCCCTCTGCATCCTTGTCCCAGGGGCAGGAACCAAGGCAAGGGATGATTTTTTTTTCTATAGCAAATAGATTTCTTAGCTCATTGGCTCAATATCTATCAGATGCACTGAGCCCATCAAAGTGGCTTCTTGGGGGAATGCAGACTGTTTTAAGCCAATCAGAGCCCATTCCTGAAGATGAGTGTGGTTAGGAGCTGGAGGATGGCCAGCCCCAAACCGTGGTTTCATTACAGAGAGGAAAGGGGAGTGGATGCCTTTTTTCCTTTCCCTCAGAACAGAATAAGAGTGTTCTAGTGGTGACCTTGTACCATTTTGGAGGACCTCACGGTGCTAGATTTCAATAGGATGCTATTTTTAATCTTCCACAGCCCCAACTCATTTATTATGTGTCACAAAGAGATGAGGATCATCATCTGGGTCAGACCGTGGTCTCCGGGTCTTCCCAGCTGGAAAATCTCATGCAGCCCCTGTGAGGGTGGAAAATATGCCCAATTATAAGGGAGTGAATTGGTGCTAACTAAAGCACGGTGCTACAATTTGGTGATGATTCAGAGGGAAATGACGGTTAAGGCTTAACAATGATGCCACAAGACATTTGCTTCAGAATTTAGTTGCACAATTATCCATTTTAAATGGTGGTTCAGATAGTCAGGATTCACCGTGCCAGCTCACAAGCCAGGAAATGTTCAAACAGAGAGCAAATGCATCCTGGTTTGAGAGTCTCCACTGTGGAATCTTTCCACTCTGTCAAGGCAGTGGTATCACAGACCTGGGATGTCCTGAGACTGCTCGTCACAAGGCACCCGTCCTGCTCCAGTCTCTTACTAAGTGAACCTGTTTTCTCACCTGTAATGGATGTGGTAGTGGCATCTACTGCAACATTTGCAGCAAAACCTCAGGTCGATAATGCCAAGCTCAATGCCTGGCACAAAGTGGATGCTCCTAGAGGTTGCTGTTATTTGAAGTAGTAGGAGACTATGGAGGAGTAACTGTAACCCTGGCCAATTACAATCTACCCTCATGGTGCTTTGGTTTTCCCATCTCTGAAAGGGGGGTATTGACAGCACTTACCTTATACAGTTGTTGGGAAGAGTAAGTGAATTAGAATATACATCATTCGGTGCCCAGCACATGGTAGGTGTTCAGGGAGGACAGAGTCCAGTGGTTCTCAACCAGGGATAATTTTCTTCCTGAGGAGCCATATGGCCATGTCTGGAGAGGTTTTGCGTGTTGCCACTCATGGAGGGAGCTACCGGCATCTGGTGCGGGGAGGTCAGGGAGGCAGGTACATATCCCACAATATACGGGACAGCTTTACCTGGCTCAAAATATCAGTAGTGCTCAAGGCTGAGAAACTCTGCTATAAGCCAAAGCCTGGATAATGTCCTCTTTTGCTCCTTTCGTGGCTTTTGTGACTTTTGCTTCCTGTGGAAAATTCTTCCTGTAGGACAGAGGGCCAACTATCAGAGGAAAAGAGAGCCAGTTTGGCCTTGTGAAGTGGGTGTCGGTTGTGCTCATTTGAAAAACACTGTTTAAAAATAAAGCTGCAGAAAAAAAATCTCATCATTCTAAAACAGCCTGGGTCTACTACTTCCTGGGTCCATCTTTCCACATCTGACCTGGCTTCAGATACTAGTCTTATCAAGTTGTGACCTTGAGCAAGATATTACCTCTAAAAGCTCTCTGCAGTGAGGACTTATCTCAACTGCAAAATGGCAATAATGATTCATTTACCCCCTGGGGTTGTTGCAGGGATTTTGTGAGTTAAGGTAGCAAATGCATTCAGCCTGAACAATACCAGACCCCTAGCTGCATATGTGCGCTGGCTATTGGCAGTCCTTTGGTTGTTAACTCTTAAATGACATCACAGCACCTGCCCTTCCTACATTTTGTCGACACTGAAGAATAAAAAGGGAGCACAGATGGGAAAAATGTTTTCCTCCAAAAGTCAAAAAAGGAATCCTGAAGGTAATGCTGTTGTTAATATTAATTTACGGGATGGTGAGGAACATCCTGGGAGATTCCCTCTGTTGAGGATTTCATGAATTTTAAGAGCACAAATCCTGCTCCCCGCAGAGCCTAACGTCCTCATCCTCGATTTTGTGGAGACGGGTTCCAGACCCCGTACTCTCCAGGAGCCTGCATCTTATTTTCTGACTGCTTCATTTATTCAACTACAATTGATTTTCCATTTCGTAGCAGAGAAAAACACAGAGCAGAAGCAGAAAGGCATCCTTAATCTTTTACCAATTGTATTTCATGTACTCTGACCATTCAGGAAAACGGTGTGAGGTCCCTTAGTGTGTGTTTCTATGCACAGCGATTGTATATCTGCGTTTTGGGGGTGGAGTGGGGTGATGTCATGCGTGCCAGGTGAGTGCATCTAAGTACTTATGTATGCGAGGGTCCATCCGTGTGTGTGCCTGGTGTATCAGTGTGTGTGGCCCAATGTCTTTATATAGGTATGTGTGAGTCTCTCAGAATTCATACATAAGTCTGTATGTGTACCTGCATGTTTGTGCTGTGTGTTCATGTGTGAGTTCACGAGTGCAAGCACACGTCAGTTTTGTGCTCGTGTTTGTAAGTACATGAGTAGATGAGTGTGTTTGCTATTACTGTTATTCTAAATGTGTTAGGGCACATGTGAATGTAGGCACATGCACATGAATATTTGTATGCCCACTGAGGGCTGTGACTACAGGACCAAATTCGTGTTTGTGTATTTTAGTGAATATTATCAATGGCTTGGTGCATCTGATATATTTGTGTGTGCTTGTAGGAATGTATGTATGCATGTACACGATTGTGTGTGTGTGTGTGTGTGTGTGTGTGTGAGAGAGAGAGAGAGAGAGAGAGAGAGAGAGAAGAAGAGAAAGAAGGAGACAAGAAGCGAAGATTTTCAGTGCATTTTTATCTTTGTGTCCACCACTACTCAGATGGATTATATTCTCCCCATTTAGTCTTCCCAAGAAAGAAACAAGAGACAAAGACCTAGTAAACTCAGAGAGAAAAAAGTCAGTTAGTTAGTCCCCCCTCCCCCTTTCACAATGACTACTTACCTGATATTTTTTAAAAATGAGAATATATTAAAAATGTAAGTGGGAAGCTATTTTAAAAAGCTTCAGTGTGTATCTGACATTCCCAGAAAGGCCTGGAGTCAGAAAGGCCAGACTCTCACCCATGAATCTTGCTTCATTTGCGTTCCAATGAATTGTACCTCTGAGAGAATGTGCCGGAAATCCCCAGCATAGCTGCGTGTTTGCTGATCCATGTTTAAGAGTTGCCACTTGGATGGTTTTGGAAATGATCATGGGGACATTTTGATGCTGGAAGGGGAAACCAATGGATTTTAACAACTGATCTCAGAAAGTTCAAATTATATATGGAAGTTTGAGCTGAAGAGGCACTTACACATTATGTGGTTTAACTTTTTAACTGCATGGTGAGGAAACTGAGGCCCTTGATAGGAGAGATTCTAGGGGCTAGAGAGACAGCAGGAACAAGACAGGTGAGGTCTCTATGGAGCTTAGGATCTGATGAGGGAGAAGTGGATGCATCAGCCATGCTCCCTCTGCTCCAGACACATTGCTTTATTTCTGTTTCTCCAAGCTCTCTCCTGCCCCAGGGACTTTGCACTTGCTGCTCTCTCTTCCTGGAATAGTCCAGACATGAAGTGGCTCACTCCTGGTCATTCAGCTCTTAGCTCCCATATTAACCCTTCAGCATGCTCCATCTGAAATACTCCACACCCCAACATCATTTCCAGCAGACCCCACTCTGCCTCTGTAGGCATGCACCTTAAATCAGATGATCCCACTTGGGTGTGTAACATGTTTATTTTTTTTGGTTTCCCCCACCAAGAATGCGAGTTCCGAAAAGATAAGAATCACTTCTATCTTGTCCACTGGCATATTTCAACTGCCTAGCATATAGTAAAAGTATTTGTTCAATGAAGGATTAAAGAAATAACTGCCGAATTTCCCAAAGTAATAAGTTTTATGACAAAAATAAAAAAGTGGAATAGTCTCTCTGAGGCACTTGAGCTAAGAGCTTGGTGATGAAGTCTCAACCCTGTGAAGGCGGAGGAGGAGCTCTAGGGAGGCCAGCATCTGTAGGCTCTGGGAAAACAGAGAGGTGGAGAGTCTCAGGGGTGAGCCAAAGACAAGAGCCAGGGGGTGCTGAGGAGAGGTGGGCACACTTTTCCAGTGTAGAGCCACGCAGTAAATAGTTTGGGGTTTGCAGTCTATAGGGTTCCTGTTAGGATGGCTCCAGTCTACCTTTACAGGGAAAGCAGCCACAGGCAGTAAGGAGACAAGTGAACCAATCTAAGCTCCTTATGGAAAAAGAAAAATATTGGACAGACGTTGGTCCCCTGGATGGTTTGCAGACCTCTGATATAGGGCTTCCTAGGCCGTCAGACGGGGTTTGTGCTCATCCGCGGGAGCTCATCCATGGGGTGTCAGGAAATCTTATGATCTAATTTGTGTGCTTAAAAGCCATCACTGTAGGCTGAGGAGAGGGGAATGGAGGTGGGCGGGAGGAAGCAGGGGAACAAGAATCTTATCGCAGTCGTCCAGGTGAAAGAGGTGGGCTTGCACAGAACTGCAGACTCTCAATTCCCCTCTCTGGGCACCTCATTTCCTTTCTTACAAGGACCTGGACTCAACAGTCTTGCTCGGCTTCCCTGGTCCCCTCAGCTTACAGCAGTCCCGTGTGTGAAATGGGCTGCTTGGGCTTTCCCCAGCATGGAAGACAGAGTTGGGGCTCAGAGCAGGCTCTGCACACCCACCACACCTCACTCAGGCCTTCTCACCCCTCCCCACTTCCTCTTTCCAGTATCAAATCATTGTCTAGTTCTTGATTCATGGCTCCAGTTCCATGTTCTCCCTGCAGTGCCAGCTTCTGGGATTTTGCCCCACTACTTCCATACTCTGCTTGGCTTGTCCTCATAGTTCCTTAGTGCAGACTCCTTGGGTTCTGTTTTTCCTAGTCATGAGCTCTGGCCTGGGGAGATTAGACTCCATGGACATACATCCATGCCATCTTATTGGTTAAGCACTTACCATATTGGAAATAAACACTCTCCTATTACGTTACTGCTTATATCACAAAGTGGTTTGTTTTTCTTTCTAGCACTTATTACGTTAACATTACAGCATATTGTTTTAAATATAATTATCTTCTTTTGTCTGATCCCCCACCTCTCAGACCCCTAGGAAATAATGGCTCCATGGAGGCAAAGATCTGACCCGTCTTCTTTACTGCTGTATCCCCAGCAGCTTGCAAAGCTCCTGGCACTGAGTGGGCGTTCAATAAATATTTAAAGAATAAATGAATGAGCAAAAATGTTGAAGTCAGAATGCTACACTGACATGACAAAGACAAAAGCTCTGGAATCAGACAGAGCTAGGCTCAAATAGCTATTGGAACTGCTAAACTCGTAAGGTGGAAACCTGCTATTGCTAGTGGCCATTCTTAGCAGAGCCTGACACTAAAGCTAACACAGGGGAAGCATGGGACGAAGAGACAGATACAGTCCTGATGATGTCATTTGAGCCCCAGATCCACCATACCTAAAGCTGGACAACTCCTTGAATTTTCATTATGTCAGCCAGTGAAATCCGTCTTTTGAGTTCACTTGCTTATTTGGATTTAAATATATTAACTTTACTCCTTGCAGGGCTGACTGATAACTTGTGTGCATTTTGCTGTCTTTGGTGGAGTGGGAAGGACAGATCATTCTGCGTGGAGTAGGGAACAGGCATATTTATTCCTTGCAAGTCTCACAAACACACTTTACCTCAGTTTAGGCTAAGAGGTGGTGGAATGATTGCCTGAGATCAAATTCCTGCTTTGCCAACTCAAGGCTCTGTGATCTTAGATGAGTCAGCTACCTTCTCTGAGACTCCATTTCCTTACCTGTACAATGGGGATAATGTTATCTATCTTGAAGATGCTTTGTGATGAGTACATGGCAGGATGTGAAAGTTCATCCCCTGCTCCTGCACAATAACCCCATGTAGTAGTTTCCTGTAACAAATGACCACAAAGTTGGGGGCTCAAAATAAGAAAAATCTATTTTCTTAGTTCTAGAGGCTAGAAGTCCAAGATCAAGATGTTGGTGGGGCCATGCTCCCTCTGAAGGTTCTAGTGAATAATCCTTCCTTGGCTCTTCCAGCTTCTGGTGGTCTCAGGCATTTCTTGGCTTGTGGTAGCCTTTGACTTCACATGGCCAAGTGGCCTCTTCTCTATGTCTGAGAATTTTTCTTTTTAAAAATTTCTTATAAGGCCACTCTTTGAATTTAGGGTCCACCCTAATCCAGTACGATGTCATCTCAATCTTTACCTTAATTACATTTGAAAAGACTCTATTTCCAAATAAGGTCCCATCTTGGGGTTCTGGGTGGGCATGAATTGGGGGGGGGCATTATTCAATCAATTATACTCCATCACATGAAAATTCTACTTTTCTTATTGCATGCTCTTTCAACCTTCATTCTGTGAGTGCATCATCCTTTTTCCGTGACTGATACACTCACAGATATGAGTTCCCAGGAATCATCCTCACTCTCTTGAGCAGCACCCCTTTCAATCAATAGTGGTAGAATTAGATGGGGCTCAGCTCTTAACAGTCATGGAAAGGAAACACTGCCCCTGAAGACCCAAACTGGAAACCACCCAAATGTCCATAAACAGAGGATGCAAACTGTGATACATCTGTACAATGGAATCCTCTTCAGCAATACAAAGGGTCAAACAACTGTTATATGCAACCACATCAAGGACTCTCAGAGGCATTACACAGACAGAAAGAATACAGACACAAAAAGAGGATATCCTGTATGACTTCATTCATATGCAAATTTAGAGAAAGCAAAGCTATGCTATAGTGATAGAAAACAGAAAGTGATTGCTTCTGGGGTTGGGTGGGAGAGGTATTGACTGGGAAGAGTTGAGAAGAAACTTTCTGGATTGATGGATGTATTTAATGATGATTACTCATTAAATACATCCATCAATACATTAAATGTGTATATCCAAATTCATCAAATTTCATTTCAATGGGCACATATTACTGTTGATAAATTACATCTTCAATAAGGATAATTTAAAAAATAACTAAAAGAAAGATTGAGGGAACACGAGGGGGTCTTAAGGGTGTCTTCTGTAATGGGTTTAACATTTGTGTACATGTAGGTCTGTGTGTTTATAACTGGATATTGAGTTAAGGAAAACACATATGCATTGGCTTGAAAGTTGGGCTAAAACATTTGAAGGCCCACCCAGCTCTAACGTTACATGACACTTCAACATCGACAGCATGTGTTGGCTACTGAGATGAATCCTCTCTCCTGACCAGCAAATTGACATCAAAGATTCTCAAAGAGCATTAGAACTCACATTCAGAGCAGGCTTCTTGAATGATCAAACTCCAACTGTCAAAGTTCTGGCTTTGCAATTAACTCATTGAAGCCATTTTCTTTCTCAGTATGAATCAACAGCCCTTTCTTATCATCCCTGTACACATGTTACATCCAATGGCATCTTTTAATCCAAAAAAGATTGTGTTATTAAAGTTTTGTGTGAAGCTGTGATTGCCATCCTTGGAACTGAAGATGCAATCAGAGAAGAGAATGGATGCCTTATAAATTCAATGAATGGATGTGCTTCTGCAGTAATTTCTTTGGTAATTACTTGTGTAAACTGTGTGTTTCTGTAATTGAAACTCGACAGTGTGGGGTAATTTATCAAAATCTATAATTTATTATAGCTTTACCATCTTGTTTCTTGGATTCTCTGCTTATCCTCATTAGGATGTTGTCCCCCCCACCACCACTTCAGGCCATCAGAACGATTTAGATGAGGAAGCAAAAACACACATTGCATTTGGGAGAAGGTTCTGATAGACTAGATGGAAGTTTAAAATCCATTTTCCAAAGGACACAATGGTTATTGTTGTTTGCAATATGTATTTTCTGACAGGCTCTAAGATGTGATTTATGAAATGGTTTTGAAGAGATTGTCTACTTCAACTGTCTAGATAATAACACCATTTTTCTCTTGTGGTCACCAAGTACTCTGAGTGTCTCATGTTTGTCCCCAAAAGTCTGAAGAGGGAGGCGGGGACTGGGGTGTATGTTTTATTAGCAGAAGACATCTGAAGTTCCTGAGAGAAAAGTTGTGTCCCCTGACCTGAGGAGTTGTCATGAGGCAATGGGAGGGGGCAGTTTTTTGACTCCCATTCTGAACCCCTATGAAAGCCACACCACAAAATATCCAGGAGCTGTCTATGGTGCTTACAACTGTTTTCCTCTCCAGTAGATCACCGATATCAAGCCATGTGTGGTGTTTGAAGGATCCTAAACTCAAATACAATGGAAAGAAATTTTAGAGAAACTTCCATAATCTTAACATTTCAAAGCAAAATTTATGTGTTTTATCATCAGAATGAAGCACAGAAAAGAGAAAAAAAATGTAGAAACCAACTTTTGCTCTTCCACCACCAAAAATAATGTACTGTTAGTGTTTTGACATAGTTCCTTCTAGTATTATTCCTCTGCATAGCTTCTGTATCTCTTCATATTATTTCATATCGCATTTATAATTTCTTCATGGCATTCAAAATAATAAAAAATAAGTTTAGATTGTTCTTCATGATTGTTAAGGTATAACTTACAGTAAAGTTCACCCAGTTAAGAGCACCATTTTCTGAATTTTGACAAATGTGTACCACCACCATAATCAAGATGCAGAACAGTCACATTGCCACCCAAAATTCCCTCATTAAGTTTTTAAATCAGCCTCTCTCCCCACTCCTAACCCCTTATGGCCACTGATCTATTTTTCTGTCCCTCTAGAAAAATATTTTAGACTGCTTAATATTTCGATGAGTAGATATACTGTATTTTTCTTAACAATTTTGTTTTGTAAAAGATTCAGTTGATTCTATTTTTTCCTCTTATAAGTAAGGCTGCGATGAACATTTTTGTATATATGACTCTTCCAGGATTTTAGGTAATTACCTTACTATAGAATTCCAGGAATGGGATTGATGCATGAGAGATTATGAAAACATTTAAGCCTGTTTCTGGAACCAGATACCTACTTAATACCCTTGATACTGAAAATCCAGAGGGACTATAAAAGCTTTATAGTAGAAGGGAATGTAAAATTTGGAATAGGTTAACATTTGTGTTGGATACAAGCATTTTTTAAAGCTTTTATTTTTAAGTAATTCTGCATCCAGCATGGGGCTCGAACTCACAGTCGTGAGATCAACAATCACATGCTCTTCTGACTGAGCCAGCCAGGCACCCCACCAGCATTTTTGATCATGCCATTCTTCTATTTAGTCTCCATTAGCTTCTTAATGACCTCAGGAAAAAAAAATATCTTAGCTTGACATTCAAAGTCTTTTATCATCTGTTTTATGCCTATTTCCACCACCAGATCTTGATTTATATGTGTACCTATGGTATACTGTTTGGGTGCCTACTACTGTGGGTCTCCCAAATGTGTCACCTTCTCTTGTGGTTCCTGTTTTTGTACATGTTTGCCTCCCTTCCTGAGAATCCTCCTTTTCCCTCTACTGTCTCCTTTTTTATCTGTTTTTTTTTAAACCACTCCTCACTGCTCGATGGGCTACATGCCCTTGTTCTGTGGTCTCACAGTTGCTTCTGCTTTTCTCTGTGTTAGGACTCACTCATTCACTACTCAACAATTCCATATCAAGAGTCTACAATGTGCTGGGCATTGCAGACATGGAAGCAAATGAGAAAGACAAAATCCCAGCTGAATGGGAAATGACATTCTTATACAGGAGGAGGTGATATTGGAACCAAAACCTAAACCATGTACAGAAGCAGCCCTAAGGATATTTGGATAAAGAATGCTTTAGGCAGATGGCAAAAAAAAATGCAAAGACCTGAAAAGTGAATGTGCTTAGCTTTTTTGAGGACCAATAAAAAGGCTATGTGGCTGGAGTCTGGTGAGGAAGAAGAAACTTGTAGGAAGTAAGGTTGGAGAGAAATGTAGGTCCAGATCATTTAAGGCATTGTAGGTTGTGACACAGAGTGTGACTTTTATCACAAATATGATGGAACAATTAGAGCTTTTTAATTTGGAGAGTGACAGGGTATGACATGTTTTAAAAACATTCTGAAGGCACCTGAGTGGCTCAGTCAGTTAAGCGTCTGGTTCTTGATTTTGGCTCAGGTCATGATTTCAGGGTTGTGAGATGAGCCTCATATCAGGCTCTGCACTGGGTGTGGAACCTGCTTGAGATTCTCTCTCTTCCTCTGCCCTCTTGCTCACCTCCCTGCTTGCACATGCTCTCTCTCTCTCTCTCTCTCTCTCTCTCTCTCAAAAAACAAAGAAACAAAACAAAACAACAACAACAAAAAAAACCCAGACCAAACCAAAACAAAATATCATTCTGACTCTGGGTGAAGAGAGGGAAAATAATGAAAGAAAAAATGCCAACTGGGAGGCCATAGCAGTCACATAAGCATGAAACAATGGTGGCTTAGACCAACAGTCAGCAAACTTTTTTTGTAATGGTTCAAATGGTAAAAATTGTAGATTTTGTGGGCCAAATGGTTTCAGTCACAACCACTCAATTCTGCTATTATAGCATGAAAACAGCCATAGATAATATATACATGAATGAGGGTCGCTGCTTTCCAATAAAACTTTATTCACAAAAAAAAGATGTTGGGCTGGATTTGGCCCCAGGGTCATAGTTTGTTAACCTGCTTTATATTTATATTTATTATGATGATGGTAGTGATAGATGATTAGACTAAGCATACATTTTATGGAGTTTCTTAGAGAAAACAAAAGTTGTGTTTTTGACCTAAGGAATTTAAGATGCTCATTAGATGTCTACATAAAGATTTTGAATCAGAAATTTGAGAGTTTAGTGAAATGTAGAGTACTATGGAAATATTGGCTGGCAATATTAATTCTGCCATTATTGACATACAGATGATATGTAATAAGAATAGATGTGACCATCCAGGGAAAGAGTTTAGATGGGCAAGAGAAGAGAAGGGAGGAGAGGAAAGATGATCTTAAAGACTGAGCCTTGGAGTATTTTAGCTTTTAGAGACTCATATATGAGAAGGATCCAGCAAAAGAGACTAAAGGGGAGCTTCTAGGGAAGAAGAGAATGGTATTTTCAGATTCAGGCAAAGATAGTATTTTAAGAAGGAAGAATGGCCAAATGTGTCAAAGACTGCTGGAGATTCTTGTAAAAGAAGGATAGAAAATTGACAACAGTGGTAAATGAAATGGTGTAGATAAGAGTCATATGGATGCAATTAGAATAAACCTGGAATGTGGCATAGTTTGCTGTAAATAGGAAAGAGGAATGAGTTTGGGACTGGAAGTTGTAATGTCAAGGGAAATGTTCTTAAGAACGACAGTTGCCAAAGCTTGTCTGTATGCTTATGAGAATGATCTATAAATTGGAAATTGAGAGAATTGATAGAGGGGAGAGAAAGGGCAATTGAAGCAGGCAAGTCTTTGCAGAGGAAAGAGTAATAGACCATACATTCAACCTAACAGGGAGGTCAGAAAGTCTATACAGATGTTTGTAAATTTGGCAGTGAGGGTGGGACAATGAAGTTCTTTGGAATACTTCTGGCTTTCCAGCAAAAGAAGAGAAAGATCATCCATTTTCCAAAGATTGGAGAAGACGCACTGAAGATTGGAGGAGAAGATGTTAAATAAATAACCCTGAAAAAATAGAAAGGGAAACATAGAAACATTTTATCATAGGACTGTGTCCATGAGAATAAAGTGAAGTCAGTTAATTAAGTGTGTGTTTCTCGAACACATTGAGCTGCTGGACTACAGGCACAGAAGGGGTGAAGTACTGGATATAACCTGAGCTTGGCTTGGCTAGGGAAACAAATGATAGGCAGAGGAGATTAAAAAAAAGATGAGGGTGTCTCTGAAAGTTATGGTTTAGTGCTTGACCATGCACATAAACTGTGTGAAGAGCAAAGTGAGAATGGAAAAAGAGATCATCAATAATGAAGTGCTGATGGGGGACCATGGCTTAGAGGCCTTCATGGTAGAGAATTATTGGATTAGAGGGTTCCATGAGGGGTGAGATGGAAGGATAAGAAGGTATACTCAGAGAACATATTCCTGAAGTTTGAGATCTTTGATCTGGTGTACTCAAAGTTCTAGGGTGCATCCATGCAGGTGGATGTTTGAAGTGAGGAAGAACAGATTTATGGAGGTAGGTTGGTCTAGGACCTGAGAAATTGGGTCCTGGGATGGATATTCGGATGAGTGATTTGAGTAGGTATTGGAGTCAGAGGAAGGATGGTGGGAATAATGGTGGACAGGAAGATAGTGATGCAGGTGCTTGAATTTTCAGTGAATGAGAGTAACTGTGAGGTCAGCAGAAGACTGAAAAGAAGGGGCTATGGGTAGTAAAGGTGTGAACTTCAAAGGAGCTAAAATTTTAGAAGCGGGAAGGAGAACAAATAGCCAGGAAGCAGCAACGTGAAGCAGGAACGTTTTTGCACCTTTTGGCATGTGAGAAAAAAGTCATCAATCTCCAAGGATAGTCATATTTTGGTTAGCACATGTATATGTATATAGTATTGTTGTATTAAATTGACAAGAAAACTGAGGCCCAGTGAGATTAGGCAACTTGCCCAAGGCCATAGGGCAGCTTGAATTTGAGCGCACATCTGTCTGATTCTGGAACCCGTGGTCTGGCTTGGTACCATTCATGAGTCTGAACATCGTGCTCAATTTCATTGTTACCCCTTCTGGCCTGGCCACATGCTTGCTTTCTCTGAGGTCACCCCTGAGGTTACTCATGAGGTTCTTGGCATTTGCAGCCTTGTCCAGGGATGAGCGTGGCTGAGAATCCTTGAATATTGTCCTTAGGGTTAATGACCTATACAGGAAATTCACCCTTGACTTCTCCTCCCTCCCACAGTCTATTCAGAGCAGGGACAAGTTAGTAATGACAGCTGGTTTTCATTCTCTTGGTGCTGACAGGAAGATAATGAGTCAAATTGGCCTTGGTTATGAAATGAAGCTCTGGAAGGGAATTATCATCAGACTCCTTAGTGGGAAGAGGAGAGAAAGGGATTTATATTAAAGTGGTAACTGCCGACTTGGTTGGCATTCAGACTGTCTCCTTAAGTCTTTCTTCCTCTCCATGTCATCATTAAATGAGACAAAGCAGGCAACTGGTAAAAGGCAGGAAGGTAGGAAAATGGTTGAACACTGTGATAGTTAATCTGTAATAGCTCTCATTTAGGTTCTGAGCTGTACACGGAACACAAAGCATTCTCCTCGGTCCTCACTGCCATCCTACAAAGTGAGGATTTCTGTCTACCCTTTTACAGAGAGGCAGCTGAGTCACAGTGTGATACTACTTGAGGACACACATATATCTCTGACTCCAAAATCTGCCAGGACTCTATTCATCTGCCTTGACTTCTTTTAGAAGCTGGAAGGAAGAAGAGAGGCCAAATCAGGAGGTCCATGTGGTTTTCCTCTCCACTGTATCATGGACTCCAGTGCTCAGCTGCCTGGATGAAAGTATTGCCTCTATCACCTACCATCTGTGTGACCTTAGGGAAATCACTTAATCTCTCTGAAACTCATTTTCTTCATCCACAGCATTGGGATAATTATGACATCTATCTCATGGTGGTGTTGTAAAGATTAAATAATTTAAGTATGTTTTAAGTACTTAAAAACATGTCTGGAACATAGGAAGCATGAATTATTATTTTATACTTGCTGCTATTATTTTTATTATTGTCAGCTTAGAATGATGATAATGCTGATGTTGACATCAATAAGAGGTACTCTTTTGTTCTACCCTTACTGGGATGCCAGTGTTGATTGTGACAAGTGATTTATGTGGAATGTTTTAGTTAACTCTCATAGTTTAGGATACTTCTGGATGCAAGTAACAAATTGCACTTCCAGCTCGCTTAAAGGATAGGTCACTTATTACTGTCTGTTATGGGAAACTCAGAGGTATGACAGGCTTCGACATAGGTTGAGTCAGAGTATCAATAATGATACAAAGATCTAGGCTCTCTCTATCTTTCTTCTGTGTTTCCCTTGTGTTGGCTTCACTCATAGGCTGGTCACAAGAAGGTTGAAGTAGTTACAGTCATCATATCTAGACCAGACAATAGCCAGAAATGGAAGAGGAGGAGACTCTTCTTGGAAGGAGAAGACTTTTCTTGGAAGGAAAGAACTTTTCCTAGAAGTCTCCAGTGATCTGCTCTTGTCTCACTGAGCCAGGTTTTATCACATGCCCATTCTGAATCAATCAGGTGAAGAAGATTTCCTCCAGAACAACCAGGACATCCTTGAAGCCAAGGGGGAGATCAGCCCTTCAGAAGCATGGAGAAATCATGCTCCCTGAAGAAAACCATGTTTCCGTGAGAAAGAGAGAGAGATCCTGTCAGCAAAATTAAGGTCTACTATAGATAAGTATTGTTATTCCCCTTGAATATAGAAGGAAGCTGGGGGTCTGAAAGCTTAAATAATTTCAGATGGTCATCAAATCAGAAGTGGAACTTGGGAATGCCTTGGTGGCTCAGTTAGTTAAGCATCTGACTCTTGGTTTCAGCTCAGGTTATGAACTCATGGGTTGTGGGATTGAGCCCCATGGCAACCTCTGTGCTCAGCGGGAAGTTCGCTTGAGGATTCTTTATCTTTGCACCTCCCCCTGCTCTCTCTCTCTCTTTCTCTCTCTCTTAAATTAATAAGTTAAATCTTTTATTTTTTTAAAAAAGTGGAACTTTAACCCAAGTGTGTATGACCTTAAAATACATGTGATTTAGGGCCACACTAAAGCTTTAAGTGCTATGGCAAGGAGGTGTGACAATTTTTATTGAGCCTGTACACGTGCTGGGAACTATGGAGATACTTTATAAGAATCCTATTGAATTCCTTTAGCCAACACAGTGAATTAGGTATTTTAGTTCCATTTAATGGGGGCATAGTAAACTGAGGTTATAACAGGGGATGTGGCTTGCTGTAATCCAAGTGAAAAAGTCATAAATTTAATCCAAGTCTGTCTGGCTCCAAAGCTCAAACTCTTCCTATGACCCCAAAATAACCAAATACTGTTCTCACATTCCTCTATTATTTAGGATTCATATGAAGAAAAACCAAACTTTTAATGAGGATCCTGATGAATTTCAGTTCAATGACCCAGTTTTTTTCTAATTTTATTTTAGAATAAGGCACTTTCCAAGTATATGCCCCAGTAAAGCTTCTCTCTGTTTTTGCACTCTGAGCTCTGTGACCTCTTCTTTCCACTTGCCTCACTGCCAACTTTTAGGATAAAACATCTTAATTGGCTACTCTGATGTCCTCCATGATGCATGGGGCCAGGAGTGTGTAAACTGCCTCCTTGGGTTTTGTGATGGTTTGCCTACCTTTCTCCCTTAACTGTGAGCAAGGAGAAAGGTGAAGAGATTGTGATCATACAAAACCCAGGTCACACTCAGATCTTGGGTGGCAAGCCCTCAGAAATTTCTGCTCTTTGTCCTCTTAAGATCCCTTTTAGTTTTAAGACAGGGAAAGGAATTCTAGTTAGTTGAGGCACCGACAAAATACCAGGCAGTATATACTGGCATGTGGTTTTAATAATGTCCATGTGAAATATTGAAATCCTTTGCAGAGGTGAGAAAAGCAGTTTGCAGAGGCAAACTTACTACCCAAGATGACACAGGTGAGTGAGAGTCTGAGCTGACCTGCGTCTGACTCCAAATCTTTCGTTTTTCTTTTTTATTTTATTTTATTTTTATTTTATTTTTATATGTATATTTTTTATTGGAATTCAATTTGCCAACACATGGTATAACACCCAGTGCTCATCCTGTCAAATGCCCCCCCTCAGTGCCTGTCATTATGTGTTTTCACTTATATGGGGAATATAAAAATATATTTCATTTTTCTATTGTGCTTCCTGGATAGGGGCATCTGCCAAAGTCCTATACTTCTTTGCACCCTTCTTCTATATCCAATGCATAGTCATATTAATTTATTTTGATTGCAAGCAAGAGAACCCCACTCAGACTAGCAGAAGCAAAAGGCAGTAATTTTAAGGATACTGATGTGTCACAGAGCCTAAGAGCCAGCCTGAGTCTCAGGAGAAAATGGGAATAATCAGGTCTTAAATGCCATGTAGACTTTCCCTCATCATATGAGCTTCTTTAAGTGTTTGCTATGTTCATCTTGTTCACTGGATAACAGTATCCTTCACTTTAACACACACACACACACACACACACACATTGCTGGCACCTCTAGTTTATGTGTGATTAGATTATTCATGCAGAAGACCTTTCTTTTCCCCTTCTCTCTCTCTCCCCATCTCATCCCCCTCCAAATTCATACTATTGGGGAAGGGATTACTTGGCAAGGCTAAATCTTAAATTTTTTTTTTTAATTTTATTTATTTATGATAGTCATACAGAGAGAAAGAGAGAGGCAGAGACACAGGCAGAGGGAGAAGCAGGCTCCATGCGCCGGGAGCCTGATGTGGGATTCGATCCCGGGTCTCCAGGATCGCGCCCTGGGCCAAAGGCAGGCGCCAAACCGCTGCGCCACCCAGGGATCCCTGGCAAGCCTAAATCTTATAGCCAACCTTAGACTATTGGTCTGTGCCTAAAGCTGGGAATGAGATTGTACCAAAATGGCAACATGGGTAAGAGGGAGGGGAATGTGATCTCAGAAAAATGTGAGAGGGAGATTTTAGGAGTTGTAGTTGTGCTGGATAAACAACCTAATAATTGTCTTTTACAGTAAATATTATAATAGCATGTATACATTAAGAAGATCCAGTGAATTGCATGTAAAGCATACAGAACAGTGTCTGTTGAAGAATATACTTTCTAAATGTAGCAGGTTAGAGGGTTGGACACCCAACAGTGTTGATTTATTCCTTTCTTGGAGTATTGAGGTGAAACCCAGATTGAATTGCCATTTGGAAAGGGGGAAAAATCAGTGTCTGAGCCCAGGGGGACATGAGTAAAAGGGCATCGCGTTCTTAGAACTGAAATTGGTGCACGCTTATCTTTAAGGCAGAGGTCCTTTGGTTATAGGGAGACTCAAAGTATTTGCGGATATTTTTTTCCCCTTCACTTAAAACCATGCTCTTAACCAGCAAAGCACATATGGATTTTTCACGCAGAATTTATCTCAACTACTTTTGCTTTTGAAATTCTGATGCATAGTTCCCACTTCAGGGATTCTAACTCAGTTGGTCTGGGATGTGGCACATGCATCCATTTTTCAAAAAGCTTCCAAGGTGAGTCTAATATACACAGAAGAGAGAGCCACTGATTTAATGTAGGAAACAGTTGCCTGAGCACCTGAGCCTATTCCAAGAAGACACCAAGACCAACAAGCCTCATGATCACAGGCAGCCAGGGAAGGCATAGTTGCCGCAGGCAGACATTGGCAAGGCTCTGAAGTCCTGTCCTCTCCAGAAGGTGCTGTACTGAACTCCACGGATGGTCCTCTTCTGCAGGAAGACCTGTTTCTGATAATTGCAAGAGAAATAACTGAAACTCAGGTAGATCTTGTTAGTGTCAAGTACACTCCTACTGGCTCCAATTTACTCTGTCCTTGTAATTCACGATCTCCTGTTTGAAACAGTATTACAGCCTATTAGGAAAAGCTCCTGAGACCTAAGGTGATGGGATAACAGTTTCAAGAGGCCATTCCTGATACACAGCCAAACTTCAAGAACAGAAGGAGACATACACTAGCTGCATTTGCCGACACCAGGGGAGACCACCCCAGTCTCACCATTTGCTCACTTTTGAGACAGTTGCAACAACTGCCCTGCCTAGACCAAGCTGTTAGCATTACTTTGAATCTGTACACTTTATAACCTATAACCTCCCTCACAAATATCTCAGTGCTCCCGGGGTATGATAACATGTACTAGAGGAGGTATATAAGATGGTTTTAAGTGGTACAGGGAGATTTTTAATAGTTTTCTTAATGTATGTTAGGAAAACACAATTTCACAGATACTTTCATATGATAGAGTAGACGGTTAAGGGTTTTTGGCTCCCTGTTTTAGAGAGTTGATTTAAAGAGAAGTATTAATTGCAGGTGGTGGGTAGATAGGTAAGAAATTGTGATGTGTTTTGAGGGTGATCAAAGTTTGGGGAACACTCACTTCATGGGGTCACCAAAACAATCTAGAGTAAGTAGGTTATGTTTTGTTCCGAATTTAATTTTGTGCATAAGGAATTTGGTGGCTTTGAGAGTTTAAATAATTTAACCAGTTTTTTTTTTAAACAGGCTTCTATCCATGCTTGGCTTCTTTCCACTACCTGACTTTTCTACAGAGAGTCAATATTTAAGCCAGAGCCTTTGTTTTTCTAGCAGGTGAGGAAGGGCTTTTCAGAGTCATCCACAATACCTCCAGTGTGCCTTTTCAGGGTTAATGACACATATGGCTCTGGATACATAATAGAGCGGACTAATTCAGTGATTTTCTAAGGGTGGTTCTTGAACCAGCACCTGGAACTTTTTAGAAATATAAATTCTTAGACCCATTCTAGAACCACTGAGTCAGAAACTCTGGAAATGTTGCCCAGAAATTTCAAGCCCATAGGGGGATTCTGATACACATGAAAGCTAGGGAACTATACTATGTTTCTCACCTGGGGGGTGACTGTGTCACCCAGGAGACATTCAGCATTGCCTAAAGATATTTTTGGTATCCCAGCTGGGGCACAGGGTGCTGTGGGCATCCAGTGAGTAGAAGCAAGGTATGCTGCTAAACATCCTATAATGCACAGGATAGCCCCCCACAATGAGGCATTATCTATCCCAAATTGTCAATAGTACTAAGATTGAGAAATCCTACACCCAAGTAATTGATGTTGGCCTGGTAAGCATTGTGGTTAGGCCAGTGGAGCTCTACTTGAGAGTCCAAAAGTAGTCTTAAAACTTTAGGTTTACTTTGGACTCTGGTTGACTGAGTAGCATGACTTCTATCTGCCAAAGTCTGGAAGTGAATGGCCAGTGTACAAGGATCTTCACCAGGTTGCCCATGGCCATATTAATAATACCTGAAATGGATGCTAAATTTTTGTCAGATTTGATGGTGGAGTCTAGCCCAAGAAATCAGATCATCCAGAGACAAATATGTGGGGCTTGTATTTGGTGCACACTGCCTTGTTTCTCTCAGCACTTAAGACTTCAAAGTGTCCCCTGGATGCTAAGATTCCAACCCTCCTGCATATCTAGTTCCCTGTTAATGAGGCAGGATATCACAATGGTCAACAACACCTTTTGGGGAGCCACATGTTAGCGTTACCATTTCTTGACAGTATGACTTTAGGCAAATGCCTCACCTTCCTGAGCCTCAGGTTCCTCATCTGTAAGATAAGAGTGACAATAATAATAGTACTTTCCTCTTAGCATTTTATGAGGATCACATTGGACAATGCATGTCAAACTCTCAGAACAGTGCCAGACGCATGGAAGATGCTTGCCCTGCACTAACTATAATTATTGTTAATATCCTATATTGCCTCTTTAAGTCTTTCCTCTTTAAAATGGAAATCTGCCCCTTCCATTCTCAGTAAGAATGCTCGATGGCCATCTCTTTGAGCTCATGCCAGCTCTGGTCTCCTCTGTTTCACCTTTGATATGCCAGGTGATGAATTGCCTCAAGCACATCCTGATTTTTAAACTTTACCCTGGCCCTGGAAGTTTGGTGTTATCACCAATGGGGATGGACAGTTGCCTGGCACTTCACTAACTGCCTCAAATCTCAAAGAATGCATTTTGAATGATGGGGTATCAGCGTCAGGGAAGATATTTTCAGGCAAGGGATGGCTTTGCCCTACAGAGACAGGACTCTTTCTCTGCAGCTCTCATAGGTCAGCCTGGCCCAGGTTAATATGGCTTTCAAAATAATAAAGGGAAGAATAAAAATGTGTCTACTTTCATTAAGTCCAACTCTTGCCTTCGTGTTAGAATATGTATAAATCAGCACCATGTAGAAAGATGGCTGGCCTCCAGGTCAAGCTAGGTACAAGGGAGGGGAGTGAGGCTCCTCATTAATGGTCCAGGAAGCAAATGGGTCAACATCATTAATAGCAGAGCATCTCCAATTTGTCTTCAGATGATCAAATGGCTGAGGGAGGGGCTGATGGAGAAAGCTCTGAATATGTCATTAGGATAAAAGCTGTCAAGGTTCTTTTCTTTCTGTGTAACCTCAGAAATATGCCAAAGGTTTCAAGAGGCTCCCAGCTCATGCCATCATCTACCTGATGCCAAAGTCTCTTTCTGTCCTTGCACCTGAGTATCACAATGGGAAATCTCCTTCTTGTCAAAACACGAAAGAAAAGAAAAGAAAGAAAAGAAAAGAAAAGAAAAGAAAAGAAAAGAAAAGAAAAGAATGAAGAGAAGAGAAAAGAAAAGAAAGGAAAAGAAAAGAAAAAAGAAAAGAAAGGAAAAGGGAAATCTCACAAAGATGTCATGCAGCCGTCTAGATAACAGTGCCCTCATCTTATATGGAATTATTGGAAAGCATTCTGAGCAGTTGTCTGATTCCTGAGGAGAGAGTCTGGGGGTTCAAACATTAGGGGAGTTCCTGTCAGGCTTGTTGTTGTTTCAGACTTCTGTTTCAGGGCCACAGAGTATCTCCTAGGGTATGTGTGGGCTTCATACAAAAATAATAAAGTCAACAACAGCCAGCTTCCCTCCTTCAGAGGGAGTTATTTCTTGAATGTTTTTTATGAGCCGCCCTAGGAGGAGAGTACTGATGGATGGAGCCTTCCATTTCAAAGGTTTGTTTCGTTTTTCAGGGAGAAGTGATATTTTGGTGACTCATCCTAACAACAGTTGTAGGGGGAAGTTTGCTAAAGGTTAAGAGCACTAAACACAAGGAACACGAAACAGTTAAATGACATACAGTATAATATACCCAGCCCTACACCAGACACAAAGATGATGGTTCTCAACCTTGGTTTGTTAGAATTATCCTTGGCATCCAGAAACAACCTAACAGAAAAATAATCCAATCCAATGCCAAACCCCAGACGAATTAAACCAGAAACTCTGGGGGATTCTTCTAGGTATCTTTATTTTTTAAAGCTCCCTAGGTGATTTCAATGTGAACTCAGGGCAGAGAACCACAAACCTAAACCAACAGAGCTGAATGGGACATAATTTGCCCCCTTGCGAAAGCAAATATGGCAATCATGCATATAAATGCACGTGATACAGGATATTAGCTGCACTAATGGTAACATATACAAGGTGTGGGGGATTTGGAGAGAAAGGAATGACTCATGTTCCTAGGGAGGATCAGGGAAAACTTCGTGGAAGAGATGTCAGTAATTTTGAACAAGATAGAGGATTTTATCACCTCGGCAGATGGAGAAGTTGGAGGAAGGGAAGCACATGTGCTATGCATGCAGGTAGAGAAAAGCCAAGAAGATGCCAGAGATTTCCAGCCCCTAATATTAGATAAGAAACAGTTTGTGCAGAATGGTCACATCTAACCTGAAAGCTGCTCTTGACTGATGAGATATCAGCGGCTAGCAAAATCCCCTCTTCTCAGTGGAGCTCACAGAGTCAGAGCTGAGAACTGCAGGGCAATGCATGTCTAGAGATGCCCTTCCCAGATGGAGGTGACAGAGGACATTAAACAACATCCAACTTTGTGCACTTTCATATTTTTTAAAGCTGTTTTCAGCATTTAAGGAACTCCATGTGGCTTCAAACCAGGGCACGAGACTCCTTCCTCTGCCCTTAATCTTTTCCTTGGCTCTTGTGATGAAGAATTTGGCTTTCATGATAACAGGCTTTAGGAACTTTCTCTTCCCCAGAACATGTGAGTGGTCGTATGGTACCACATCAAAGATGGGGACATCTCCAGTCCTGTATTTGGTAGCATTTATTCATGTCTGCACACTGATCAAGGTCCATAATTTATTGAGATTGACAGTTGGGCAGAGGTTCTGATTCCTCTTTAAGTGGTAACGCCTCATACTAACCTTCCCAAAGTAACCTGGGTCATATTTGTCAAAGCTGACCCTGTATTGATGTCTGCCACTAGTATCACTGCAGTCTCCTGGGTGCTTCTGCTGTTTGTAGATGTAGCTGCCGCCAAGGCTCACGAGGCCCTAAGGTTTGGGATCGTCCTTAGTCTGGATGGCATGTCAGTGACTGAGACACACTATTACTATTTCTCAAGCTGCAACATTGGGTGGGTGGGTGAGTGGGTGGGTGGGTGCTGTAGCTCATAGAAACAAAGACAGCTATGGTTACCGAGATACAACTTAGGAAGACTTGGTACTTGGTGCAAACTTTGCAGACATGATGTGGATTTTGGCAGTGGCATCCATGTTTGAAAACACTACTTGAAATCAACACAAGTCAAGCCCTATGTCCATCGCCAGTTGGCTTGTGGACATGCTTCTCTATTATCTGACAGCTCCGCCTTTCCCAGTTAATAGTGGGATTACTCATAACAATGCTACAACTAGTGCTCCAACTACAATATATTTTTAAACACTATTAAGAGTTTATTAGATCATAAATGGATTAATTATTTTAAGAAAATTTTGATTATTTTCTTCCACTTACCCTATTTACTCTTAATACTCATCAAATTTTTTACTTACATCTTGATTTACTCATGTAATAAGAGTAATGTATATTTTTTTTAGGGAGGGAGGGGGACAGGGTGAGGGAGAGAGAGACCCTTAAGTAGGCTCCACACCCAGCACAGAGCTCGATACGGAGCTCAATCTCAAGACCCTGAGACCATGACCTGAACCAAAATCAAGTGCCATATGCTTAACCAACTGTGCCCCCCAGATGCCCCAATAAGATTAATATATTTAAAAATTTAAAGAGTTTTTTTTCTCCCTTTTGTGGTAAATCGTCTTGTTCCAAGAGAGCTTTAGAGTATGAGGGAAGAAAGATGCCACCTTGGGAAAGAGAAGTGTGTAGAACAGGGAGCATCATTTTAAGAGCGGAAGGAAGCAGAAAGCCCGTTCCTGCTGTTTCAGGTGGGGCAGGAAAGAACAAGGTAGGAACTCAATGAAACAAGTGGTGAAATATATCTTTATCAACCTCTCTGGACTAAAGTGCAGGGAGGGGAAACCAGCAAGATGGATGAAAGCTGAAGAGGGTTTTTCTTTTCCTGCTTCCTATTTGGGTTCTGAGAAGAGAGAGATTTATAGGATGTCCACCACGTTAACATGGGTGGCTACTTCAAAACCCAGAGGCATGCTTTGGTTAGTAAGAGTCTGAGATAGCATCTTAAGCCTCCCTTAGCTCTTGTGGGGACTAGGAAAAGCCAGAATTTCTTCTGAATTAGAGAGGGAACCTGACGTTAAGTCTGGGAATGACCAGGGAGCTTAGCTTGCCTCAGGGGTTGCTGCTCCAGAGGCACAGTGATCTCTGGTAGGGTGCTACAGGGTGGGCCACCTGGCCTCATGGCTGACAGAGAGTGGTCACCCTCAGGGGAATATGCATCTGGAGAAGAAGCAGGGATGAACTTCTTACAGGGCCCGTCTGGGTTGAGAGAACACAGACCTCAGGTTAACTGGTCACTGGCTTCCACACTGTCCAGAAACCAGGCAGCAGGGGACATCACCGAGGAGACCAGAGGAACCTGAATTTAGTGGACTGGCCTGAGTAGGTAGATAGGAGGCCCTTCCCTTCCCTTCCAGGCCATCTAGTCCTCATCCTGCTCCCTGATCCCAGTCCATTATCCAATGTAGAGCAAGTATAAGGAGAGAGGAGAGTAAAATGGAAGTGAAATGGGATGAAATGAATTTAGGATGAAGCTGGCTTACCTTAAGAGGTCATCTGAAGTATTGCATTGGACTGAGTTACCTTGATTAAACTAAATTTGGGTCCCCCTCCCTCACTACTTCTCAGGATGAAGATTTGTGAGGATTCTCAGGTTAATTCAGGAAATATAAATGATGCGTTTTCTTTGAAATCTGAGTACACTGTGCAAACCCATGACCCTACTCTATAGTTTCCAGGACCGCCGCTGCCACAAATCACCACAAACTGAGTGGCTTCAAATAACAGAAATTTATACTCTCATGGTTCAGGAGGCCAGAAGTAAAAAACCAAGGTGTCAGCAGGGTTCATTCCTTCTGGAACCTCTGAGGGAGCTTCTGGTGGTTATCAGCAATCCTGGGTGTTCCTTGGCATGTGGACCTGGCACTCCACACTCTGCTCGATGTTCTCTTGAGTCTCATGTCTCTTCTCCTTTCCTTATAAAGAGGCCAGTTATTGGGTTTAAGGCCCACCCTGATTAAGAATGACCTCAGCTTAGACCCTCTTTCCAAACATTCAGAGGCTCCGGAGGAACATGATGATTTGGGGATACCATTCAACACCCTATACCAACAGTACTTATTCATTTCCCCCTTTCTCTCTACAAGGGCAGCGATGAGGTATGTTTTACTTACCATATTTGGCACCTCTCACAGAGTGTGTTCCCAGCCTGTATTTATTGACTTAATGAGAGAATGGATGCACTCAATCAGTTATGACTTTGGCTCCGTCCCTAGAATCATCCTTTCACTCATCCCAGCAGTGCCTCCTTAGTCCATCATGGTGCAGATTACTCCTCTGTCCCTATTACCCAGGACCCTCATTATCACCTTCTTCCCTTCCTTTGCATAGCATTTCTCCAACAATATGGCTTTAGTCTTATGAGCAAGTTCCCAAAATTCGTTCTCCTAGGCTTCTAAATAGAGGGTGGTTACTGAACCTTCATTCTGCCTCCCCTAGCATTTGTTGAGAAAGAGAGGATTCCTGCCTCTGCAAACATGGAGAACATTTATTCCTTGCTTTGCATGGCTGGGAGAGGCTAAAGCTCTGTGCACCCTTCCTGACCCTCCATTAGCTCTGCTGTTTATCTGAATTGAGGATTAGCCTGGGCAAGACACCTCTTCTGCAGGAGGGACTGTCTCCATGCAGAATTTTGGAAGGCTTTTGATCAGCATGCTATGTAATTAGGAGATAAAATAGGCCATAGGCAACTGATGGAAAAATGAAAAAAAAAAAAAGGTTATTCAATCAGTTAGAGGCTTTGTGCTTCATTTATTGTATGACAGTGGTTACTTCTTATGGGCTATTTTGCTGTATGCTTGCAACAAAAGAGATTACCTAGACAGCCTTGGTCAAATATTTAGGACCTGCAGACTAAATTCAATTCAGAAGCCAAAACTGCTCTCAAAGCCCTGAGAACCTGCATTTTTCCTGTAACAATTACATTATGACCCCAGATCTAAATGTGGTCAAAATTAGATCCCTCTACCATCTCCAACTCTGCCAGCCTACTCTAGCCCATTTTTCTCTAAAATGCTCCTACCTATAAAAAAATAATAAAATAAAATACTCCTACCTTTTGCTAGCAGATAATGAAACTCGAGGTGAAGTTCAGACCATGGAGTCACACAGACCCAGCTGTGTACTTTGTTTGATGTCTTCAATCAATGCACTCAGCCCAGGCTGATGTTAGAATTACCTGGGTAGCTTAAAATTTCTGATACCCGAGGCTCACCCCAGACCACAGCCTTTGGGGTGGGACCCAGGCACCAGTACTTCTTAGAACTCTCTAGGCAGTCATGTGCATCCACATTTCAGAACCAGAGACTTTGGACAAGTCATTGTCTTCCTAAGCCATTTTGCTTTTCTGTAAACAGAGGTAACCTATTCTCGTAGAGTTTTTGTGAGGAACAAATGACAGTTTGTGAAACATGCTTAGTACAGTGCCTGGCATTCACTAATCTCCAGTATATGATTACTATTTCTATTTTTAGTCTTATATTTTTTTCTCAAAGGTTTCTTATGTCTTGTTTCTAAAATGAGATGGTAAATTCTTCTCTAGAGACTGCCTCATACACTTCATTACTAATTAACAATTAAACAAGTGTTTATTATGGTACATTTCTATATTAAATACTATAGGGAAGAGGGTTTAAAAATAGATAAGACAAAGATACTTATCTCCAAGAGCTCAACATGTAACACGGGAAGATCATGTAGTGGACGTGGCTCTAACACAAAGTACACTCCAGGATGTGTGTATTAATATAAAAGCCCATGATCTGCAAAGGAGGAAAGCACAGTTGGGGTACTTGTCAGGCTTCCTAGAGAATGGAGAGCCTGAACTAACTGGGTTTTGTTGAATCGGTAAATCTGGGATGGACATCTCAGTGTCTGGCAAAAAGCATGCAAGGAGAAAGAACAGCTTTTATGAAAATAAAGGGGATAGAGAACATTGAATTTTTTCCCCCAGAAAAGCAAGTAGTTCATGTCAAGAGTGCCTTCTGTGAGGGACCACAATGGTAGAAAAGAACATAAGGTAGGCAGAGGCAATTTATAGATTGCCTGGAAAGCCAAGGTGAAGACTTTGGACTTTTTGGTGTTTTTCCAGCTGGGAGTGCAGGTTGTTGGTTGTTAGGATCTTCTTGCTTCTTAGGGTTGAGTTGTACAGATAACGAACAGTTTTGCCTGCAGCACCCCATGAGACCCAACTTTATGTTGGTCCACAAGTATCAAGCCTAGTACAGAAGAGTATATACTACCCCAAATGTGCTCAGGATAGACACTGTTAAAATGTGGCCCATTGACCAGCAGCATCAACATCACCTGGGAGCCTTTTAGAAATGCACAATCTGAAGCAGCACGGGTGGCTCAGTGGTTTAGCACTGCCTTCAGCCCAGAGCGCGATCCTGGAGACCCAGGATCCAGTCCCACATCAGGCTCCCTGCATGGAGCCTGCTTCTCCCTCTGCCTGTGTCTCTGTCTCTGTCTCTCTCTCCCCTCTCTGTGTTTCTGATGAATAAATAAATAAAATCTTTAAAAAAAAAAGAAATGCACAATCTTAGACCCTCCCCCAGACCTAGTAAATCTAAGTCTTAATTTTGGCAAGATTCCCTGGGATTCTTATGTACATTAATATTTGAGAAATATGCATGTTAATATTTGAGAAATAGCAAGCTAGCCTCTATGCACCTTCTTTCCCATCTCCATCCATCCCAGCCCTCCTCTTATTACCATTAACAACTTGCATCCCATAATAATAAGGATGTTAGCAGAAAGAACAAAAGAGGCAAGTTAGCAAATATAACCTTTACACCCAATTTAGAAATGTTTTGTTTCCAGGAGTCTCTTGTGGTGATACCAATTTCTTCTTTTGGGCACTCCTCACTTTTTAACATATAGTATTTACTTATTAATACTGAAAAAGTCACCAGTAGATCTGAGCATTATTACTGCTGGTGACCTCATTCACATGCACACATACATTTTCCAAAGCCCAGCAAAAATACTAAGAGTACATAAATCCCAACAATTGTATCCTTTTCTGATTGCCTGAAATCTTTTTTAAATTTTTTATTCAAGTATAATTCATGTGCACTTGTTTTATTAAGTTTTAAAATTTTAATTCCAATATAGTTAACACACAGTGTTATATTAGTTTCAGGTGTAAAGTCTTGTGATTCAACAGTTCTGTACATCATTCCCGAAATCTTGATTCCCAATAGAGAGTATTTAAGTTATGCTCTATTAGAAAGAGTTACACTAATAACTTTCCTGAGGTAAAATTAGTATGGGAAGTACTGTATATTTTCTTTCCTCTTAGAGATTGATAATACATGCTAACATAGTTCAGATTCTCTGGTGTCCTATAGGAATTATGCCTGCTTAATTTACTGTTCCCACTATGTTCCACCACAGAACACACTTAATAGATGCATTAATCTCTCATGGAACCCAGTTAGAGAAGTTCTGCTCTAGGAAAGGAAGGAATGAACAATGTCAGGAAGCATAAAATGAACCACTAGAAATGTGCTATTCATACAAAAATCAAAGGGGAGAGGAAATCATGCCAAGATAGATTTGAAATCCATTGGTTTCAAACTTCTGTCCTGGAAGAAAGTACTCACTTTATTCAGAACAATTCCAATAGACTGAACACCTTTATAAGGCTTTTCAAATTTTTGAATATGTTGTTGGAAAATGGGAAAAAAATTAACCTATTTCACAGGTACAGTAATATTTACCTTCTACGAAAGGGGCAAAGCCTTTGTTGTCAGACATACCCTCGGTAAGTTCTTCAGTTGCATAAGACTTAGTTTTCTCATCTCTAAAATGGGGATAAGCATTTTCACAAAGCAGACTTTTACGGGGTTTATTATTTTTTAATTTAAATAGCCAATTATATATATTTTTAATATTTTATTTATTTATTCATGAGAGACACAGAGAGAGAGGCAGAGACATAGGAGAGAGAGAGAAGCAGGTTCCTCACAGGGAGCCTGATGTGGGACTCAATCCTGGGATCACGCCCTAAGCCAAAGGCAGATGCTCAACTGTTGAGCCACCCAGGCATCCAATAGCCAATTATATTTTAAGGAAACTTAAAATATAAGATAAAATCATATATGTAAATATATATGTGTGTATATATGCATATCTATCTATCTATCATCTATCTATGTTGTTACCATTTCTAGGGCTCCCTTACTTTTTTCATATAGCCCTAGATTTTTATCTGAAATCATTTTTTTCCTGCCTCAAGGAATCCTTTTAACATTTCTCCTAATACCAATCTCATTCTGATTTTGTTTTTTTTTTTTTTAAAGATCTTATTTATTTATTCATGATAGAGAGAGAGAGGGGCAGAGGGAGAAGCAGGCTCCATGCAGGGAGCCCCACGCAGGACTCGATCCGGGGACTCCAGGATCACGCCCTGGGCTGAAGGCAGACGCTCAACCGCTGAGCCACCCAGGGAGCACCTCCCTTACTCTTTAGGTAAAAGACTGTCTCTAAGGGAATTACTGCTCTATTATTTCATACTTTGTCCATCCCATACCAATAAGGGCAGTAATTTTAGTGCTTTCTCAGCTTATATGTCACCATCCTCTTTTTTTGTCATGTACAGGAAATATAGCTTTCCTGCTAGTTGGTTCAAGATGAATTGTAGTCATTTAAAATAAATTTTTGTCACTGACTGGTAATATATATTTATATTTGTACTCATATGTATTTTGAATACATGAGAAAAGGTTCTAAAAAGAGGTTAGTCCATTAAATTGCAAGGACAAGCTAATTAAATTGTTGTGATATAAACGTGGTACTATTTTATTTTATTTATTTTATTTTGTTTTTTGTTTTTTGTTTTGTTTTTTTTTTTAATTAATTTTTATTGGTGTTCAATTTACCAACATACAGAAAAACACCCAGTGCTCATCCCGTCAAGTGTCCACCTCAGTGCCCGTCACCCATTCACCCCCACCCCCCGCCCTCCTCCCCTTCCACCACCCCTAGTTCGTTTCCCCGAGTTAGGAGTCTTTATGTTCTGTCTCCCTTCCTGATATTTCCCAACATTTCTTTTCCCTTCATTTATATTCCCTTTCACTATTATTCATATTCCCCAAATGAATGAGAACATACACTGTTTGTCCTTCTCCGATTGACTTATTTCACTCAGCATAATACCCTCCAGTTCCATCCACGTTGAAGCAAATGGTGGGTATTTGTCGTTTCTAATTGCTGAGTAATATTCCATTGTATATTTTGGATCAATTATTTAGATTTTGTGTGGTTGGAAAGTTCTTTTCACTTTCATTTTTGGAAGATATTTTCACTGGGTATATAATTCTAGGTCGACAGATTTGTTTTCAGTACTTTAGAGATTATTGCTCATTGTCTTCCTGTTTGCATTGTTTCTTATGAGAATATTATCAATTTTCTCAATTCTTTGTATGTGATGTGTCTTTTTCTCTAGCTACTTTTATGATTTTTTTCTTTATCACTTGCTTTAAGTAACATGATTATCATGTCTTGGTGCAATTTTCTTCACATTTCTTGCATTTAGGTTTATAGAGTTTTTGGATTACTGGGATTGTAGTTTTCATGACATTTGTAAAGTGTTTAGTCATTATTTCTTCAAATATTTTTTCTGTCTCCTATTCTTTGGGGTCTGTAATTACATGTATATTAAGCCAGTTGAAGTTTATCACAGCTCACTAATGCTCTATATATTTTATTTTTATTCTTTTCTTTCTCTCTGCAGTTTGCTTTGGAAGGTTCTCATTGATAAATCTTCAAATCTACAAATCTTCTACAATGTCTAATCTTCTGTTGATTTACCATGGTGTAATGATCATCTCTGGAAGTTAAATTTAGGTCTTTTATATGTCCCACATGTATCTACTTAATATGCTCGATCCTTCTTCTACATTCTTGCACATATGAGATATAGTTATTATAACTTTTAATATCCTTATCTAACTGCTTTTATCATATGTATCATTTCTGGGTATGTTTTGATTAATTTGTTATTCTCCTTGTTATGGATCACATTTTCCTGCTTCTTTGAATGCCTGGTAAATTTCATTTGGATACCAGACATTGTGATTTTAGCTAGTTAGGGGTAGAAAGGTTTGTGTTTCTGTAAATATCTCCGAGATTTGTTCTGCAATTAAGTTACTTGAGAACATTTTGATCCTTTTGAGGCTTCTCTATCAAATTTTTTTACTGGAAATCAGAGCAGCCTTTAGTCTAGACCTAATTTTTCCCTACTAACACGGCAATATCCTTTTGAGTACTTTACCCAATGCCCTGCAAATTGTGAAGTTTCCCACTCTGATTCGCAGGACTAAGAACTTGCCCTGGCTCTTTGTATGCTCTGGAGAGTGTTCCTTCGGCTATCTATTTTCAGATGGTTCTTTCCCTAGATTTGGTAGTTTTCTTACACTTATGTGCTGATCAGTATCCATCCTAAGATTCAGGAGAGATCTTCCCCAGATTTCTCTGTCTGACTGTCTGTCAGTCTGCTTTCCTCTGCTCTCCAGTACTTTTTCCTATAAACTCTTGTCATCTTGGTTTCTCTGAATTTCCAACACCATCTCAACTTAGAGAGAACACTGAACTTTGCCTGAGTTCCCCTCCCTACAATGTGGCTTGAAAACTGTCTCTAGTAATAAGATGGGACAATTTGTGAGTTGGATATGATTGGATCCCTTTCTTTTAGGGATCACTGTCTTATATTGCCTAATGTCCAATATCTGAAAAAAGATGTTTCATTTATTGCACCCAAAGTTTTAGTTGTTTCTAGTAGGAAGATAAATCTATTACTTCACCTTAGTTGCAAGCAAAAGATTCTATCACAAAGCTTGAATTTAAAAGTATATGTGAAAAATGCTCGATGCAGGCAGACAATAAACAATACCCATTTATTTTTCCTTCTGCTATATTTTGTGACCTTAAACTGAGGTCTCCTTCATTTATTCTACTTTTGATTCTTTGCATGAAATAATGTTTTGAATATCACAACTTTGTGTGAATTCCCCATGTTTGGCAATAGAAAGTCATATCAATGATAAATTTCCCCAAAAGATTTATAGTGAAGTAAAGATCTGATTTCAGCTTATTCAGACTGTTTTTGGAGGGGTACAACTACACTCTGGGCTGCCATTAATTGATTTACTAGTAGTTAGTCTCAATTTATGAGTATCAGCCCATGTTTTATCTTTATCAGAGATACATGGTTAATGTAGTGATGTACCCAAAAAGTGAACCAGGTGCTAAATTTTATGTTCTCTAGATATCCAAACCTGGAGAAAATCCAACCAGCTTATTCAGGCAGAGATAGATGTCATCTAGTGCCTACTGCACAAATTGTGGGCATAGTTCTAATATATATTAAGTTTAACTACCATAATTGCCAGGCTCAAGTGTCTAGATGAGAAAGGTCCTTAATTGCAGAGATGGTAATTACTAATCTCTTTTTTAATATATATTACAAAACGTAACAGAAAATTTACATTTCTCAATAATCTGTCTCAATCTGTCATTGTCATCCAAGAAAATTCTACCCAACTCATAGATGCAGCATCCCATTTAAAAAGTTAACATTGGGAGTTCAAGACAGGCTATGCAAATATTTCTACTGCACTTTTCATTGTGTGATTACCCTTCTGCCCCAGCCTGATTTCAAATCCCTGTTCATGAAAGCCAATTTGGAGCCAAGGAAGGTTGAATGCATGAAATCCTGAAATTCGTACAAGAAATCTCTTTCCCTCCCAGGTTTATAGCAATTAAATTCTTGATAATGAATTGCTCATCAGTTCTGCAGACGATGGAAGTGATTGCCTCTGCAGGTAGCAATCATTTTGTGAAATTGCCACAATTATCAATCCCCTTCAGGATGATTGGAATTTAGCAATAGGGACCAGAAAGAGTGGAAGGATTTTTCAAAATATGGACTAATATTAGAAAGCTGCCAATGAGAAATCATATTTTTCCTCTGATGAAGATCTCTTAGAAAGTGAGCAGTGGCTAGAAAATGAGAAGTGTCTCTGAGTCTCTTCCCTTATAGAGTTTAATGCACTGTGTACACCCAAAAGGCTTGATGATTTTTAAAATCTATCATGGATTTTATCTTTCCTCTTCACTACTCTCACCAATTATTATGCTGACACACATTAATTTCTGACATAATCTTAAATTCTAGGTAATTCTGAATGTTAGTGATGCTATTGGAAGTATATACTACAGGAAAAAAAATTGACAGCATGCATAGAAAGCCTTAAAATATTTATCCTCTTTGTCCTTTTCATTCTTTTTTCTGGAAATCTATCCTAAGGAAAGCAGAGAAGTAGGAGAAGATTTAAACAGTGTTGCTTCTAATAGAAAAATATTAGAGAACATTTCAAAGCTCAATAATAGAATAGTTCAATAAATTATGTGGTTCATTAAATGATGTTGTATTATGCAGCCATTAAAAGTGATGTTTTTGAAAAGTAATTAATGACACATGGAAAATGTTCATTATAGAGTGTCAAGTGGAAGAAAATAAACACAATCAAAGTTGAATAATAGTAGGTGTAGTGTAATTTATTAAGCATCCATTACATAACCCTGAAAGGTAGATATTTTTATCCCCATATTACAGAGACGGAAAAAAAGGTTCAGAGAGGTTAGGAGAGAAACAGAAACAGAGAGGTAGGGGTGGGGGAAGATAGAATTAAAAAGCATGAGATGGAAAGATATGAAATTTATCTGTGGTTACTTAGCCTGGAGGAATGGAAACTAAAAGCAATTGTCTTTTTTTAATTATGCATGGTGGTAATTTCTACTATAAGCATGCATTAATTAATTATATTTGCAATCAGATAAGAATAAATATCATTAAAAATATTCTGGGCGCCTAAGAAACAAACTGCTTTGGAAGGGATCTTTTTCTTGAGCCACACTACCTGAACCAGGAAGCACACTTTATATTGAGCCTTCAAACATGCAGAACTTGAGCACAATCTTGTTGGCTGTTCTGGCCCTTGGTTAGGGGTGATTCAGACACAGGGATACGCTCAGCCTGGCATAGGGCTGGCAGTCTCCCTACAGCTGTCTCCCTTCACTATGTGTGATTCCTTGGTCCAGAGGGAAACATCTGGGAAACTCACCCACAGTCAGGTTTTTGGCACTAGTAGCGGGGTTTCTCAAAACACCTCATTCTGTCCTGGCATCTCTGGCATTAGGATCGCCTTCTTTTAGACTTCCTGAACCAAGATGAGGCTGGGTTCAGGACACAGGGATACGCTCAGCCTGGCATAGGGCTGGCAGTCTCCCTACAGCTGTCTCCTTTCACTATGTGTGATTCCTTGGTCCAGAGGGAAACATCTGGGAAACTCACCCACAGTCAGGTTTTTGGCACTAGTAGCGGGGTTTCTCAAAACACCTCATTCTGTCCTGGCATCTCTGGCATTGGGATCGCCTTCTTTTAGACTTCCTGAACCAAGATGAGGCTGGGGGTTCTGCATCTTCAACCAGAGTCTCAGGTGATTCTCGTGTACACTATAGTTAGAGAACCAATGCCACCAGAGGAACCTATTGCTAAAAGGAGTAGAATAAGGGGAAGGGGAGGAGTGTGGGGGAATAGGAATGACTGGGGGACAGGCACTGAGGAGTGCACTTGATGGGATGAGCACTGGGTGTTATACTATATGTTGGCAAATCAAACTTCAATAATATATATACATATATATTATTTTAAAAAATAAAGAAAAGGAGTAGAATAAAGAGGGACAGATTTAAGTCAGTTGGAGGTTCTACTGGGAAAACATCTAGAGGCAGAAAATCCTTTTAATCACATCAGGTTAACAACATCCTACTAGGATCCTAGGATCCTTTCCACTTGGGTAACCTTGACCTTAGGAAAGTTACTTCTCTTCTCTGAGCCTCATTGTTTTCATCTCTGACATGGGAATCATCATTATCATCATCATCAATCATCATCATGAGAATAAATATTATTATGGCTGGTCCTACCCTATAGAATAGCAGAGAATAATCCTTGCCTGAAATGTAAGTGTACAATGATTCCTCTGCTAGATCTTTAAAATGGCCAACAAGGTCTAAGATGATCCACCCTCCATCCTCATAAGCTCTCTGACCCCAATATGCTCTTGTTTTTGTTTAATCAAGCCAAGCACACTCTCACCATAAGATTTTCCCATAGGCTATTCTCTTTGTCTGGCTATCCACATGCCTAAGGCCATGGATGCTTTTGCTCAAAGTTACCTTTTCTGTGAGACCATCCTATTTAAAATCTTACCTTGTTCCTCCTCGTCACACTCCCTGTCTCTCTATTCTTGCTTTCCTATTTGTTCTGCACTGTACTTGTCACTGCCAATCTTACTATAAATTGTCTTTTTCATTATCCATGGTGTTCTTTGTACCTCTTCTCCCCACAAAACCTTGGAATGTAAACCACCCCAAATTAGGGATCATTGGGATTTTGTCATTGTTCAAGAACTTCTCCAAACACTTGAACAGTGTCTGGTACATAGTAGGTGCTCAGTATGTACATATTAAATGAATGCATGAGTGAATAAATTAAAAAAAGAAATTCATGAATTTCTATTCTTTTCCTCACCAAGGGGAGTGATACTTAAGGCACAATGGCTTTAGTGGCCTAATACCTAATATCTCCTAATTAGCCTCTTGTTTTATCTGAGTGTTACCAGAGTCTTTGGAAGTCCCAGCTAATCTACCATATTCTTCTTGCCAGAAGCCTTTGTGTCTCTTAGAGGGACTTAGATCCACATACAGATGACTTGGACTATGTAACAGCTGGTTAGTGGGTCCAGGGTCTGGAGATGTTATTTGTCATGAGTGCCACTAAACAGAAACAACATATGTCTCTGAGAATGATGGATTAAATGCCTCCACCTTGCCCACACTGAAGGGGACATAGGGGACATAAGGGACATAGGGGACAAGATGCAGACCCAGGCCTTGGGGTCTATACTCTATTACAACTCTATAACAACACTCTATAACAACAAGCCAGAGTTATCATAGTGATTTCACCAGGGGAGAATGAATCAAATAAAATTCCCCAAGTTCCTAAAACCTACTCTGAGTTTCTGACTTCTCT
Organism: Vulpes vulpes; assembly: GCF_048418805.1. NCBI lineage: Eukaryota > Metazoa > Chordata > Mammalia > Carnivora > Canidae > Vulpes > Vulpes vulpes. Next base: position 104,511,496 of record NC_132782.1, read on the forward strand.
GGATTCCTCTCCAGACCCTCAGAAAATAAGACTCCTGGCTCAGAAATCAAAATGTGCTCACTGAAGAGGTGCTGTAGACTGGAAAGCCCAGCATATTTTAGTGGTAGATGGTGTTACTATCATTATAATTATTGTCATTGTTAGCATTTATCTGCCCTCTGCCATACACATGAAGACTCTTGGTAACTGTTCCTGCTTCCTTGCTCTAAAAGCTTTCAAATTTGCCCCAAATTGGACTGAGCAATGTAATTAGCCCAGAACAGCCACTCATTGTTATCCTGATAAAAGCGATCCTGGCCAGCTTGCTTTTTCTGTTACCCAAGGCCTCCACAGAGGTGATCAATAAGGATATATAAAGCACCCAGAAGGGCACTGTTCCCGGGAGAGGGGACCAGGAGACAGAGCCACAAAGAGCTTTTCAGTGCTGCTTGGACTCCCTTATGCCAGGCCCACTTGACTTTAATGATTGTTTTTGACATTCTGCTCAGTAAGGCGCAATTTATCTCCCCTGAGATTTCAGAACAGGCTGCTCTTCTCTTGTGCTTGGGTCTTTTTCGGATAACCACGCTGGGGTCCTTTAGCAACCACTCTCAGTGACACAAACCAGAAGGCAGGAAGAGGAAAAAATGGCCAAGTCACAGAACATTCAAACTCCATCTACCTGCCTTTTTCTAATTCCTAGCACATGGATGGAGCACAGAATAAGAAGCCTGGGGAATCAGATTGACCTTATCTGGTTATCTGAAATGTTATCTAAAATGACAGGGCAGTAAGCTGATCGTTTCCAGTCTTGGTTCTGCGACTTTCCTTCTATGAGCACTAGCACTAGGAGATTTATTGAAACTTTCTGTGACTCTATTTTTTTCATCTGTGAGATAAGAATAATACCTCTTGTGGAACTGGTGGGAAAACTCGAGGTAATCACCTAACGATCATGGCACATAGTAGGTGCAAAGTATGTTATTCTTTGGAGACATGCCCTGTAGAATCCCCTGAGGGCTGGTGGCCCATATGTGGTGAATTTCATCAGATCACAACCAAAGTCCTTGGTTGTCAGTCCTGCTGTGTTACTGGTTATTTTTCCCCCTTAGGCAAAGATCTCCGGTGATGGTGATGATTTCCATAATCTTGTCACCTTAATTGCTGCTGTCACTGTAGGTACTGAAATTAATTTTGATTTCTTATTGTTTCTGCTTAGCGCTTCGAATGTGACTAATGGGATTATTTTTGGATTTGGCTTGAAGCAGTGTTCCCAGCAGCTTGAAGAGCAATGTTGTTGGCCTGAGTTTTCCATATGGGGCCACTTTCTGCTCAGGGACTGCAAGGGCGTTGGAAATCTCAGGGAAGGGAATCAGTTAGTTGTGGTCATTTTCAGCCAAATGGCACTTAAATGCATGCTCTTAGGTTGTCAAGTCCATCTTGTACATCTCAATGAAGCCTTGTGCGTTGGTCTTACCAGACTTTGGGTACTGGAAGGAAGGAAGGAAAATAGAATTCACTGAGTGCCTATAGGCATGACTTTGTTTTATATCAACTATGCGACTCCTCATAAAACTCCGGAGCGAGAGATGGCTAGTGACTCATACATGGCCCCACAGATTCTCCCTCCCTGGGTTTTAGTCCTGAGTGAAGCAGTGGACAACCTGTGAATGAACCTGTTGTAGCTTCCAGAGCAGACCTGAATAGTGTTCTAAAGCTTCTAGGAGGGTCACTTTCTGAGTCTAGGTTTTCAACTTCCTTAGTGATTCTTGGAGCTACCCTACATTCTTCTAGAAAGTTTTGTTTTTCCCTTAATTAGAGTCAGTTTCTGTGATCTATGACCAAAGAACCCCAAGTGGCACACCCTCCAACATCCCATAGAATTTTTAGGATACCAGTAGGTACATATTCTTCTGTGTGTGTGTATATGTCTGTGTGTGTCCATGTGCACAACTGCCTTCCTGCCTCTTTGATGTGAGAATCGAAACCCTGAAGGCTAAATGTGTGACACTGAGCACAAGGCCAGGGAGAGAGCCCTCCTCAGTCGTTGTTCATGGCATGTGTCTGTACTCGGATGGATGCACAGACCCTGTATGGATACACAAGGTCTCAGAATCGTCAGATGCCCTGACTGAGCACAGGCACACTGCATTGTCTCAGAATAAACCTTTAGTGGGTTTGTACTCATATGTTCAAAGTGCCTTGGGCCAAAATCAGAGTTTATTCTTCCTGATGTGCAGAGGATAAATAGTGCAGTCACCGTGACCTCTAAGATTCTTTTCTCTTCAAAAATAACATGGATTTTTTTCTGATTATAAAAGCAATTCAAACATATTGTAGAGAATTTATATCATACAAAGAGGCAGACAGGAGAAAATAAGACTCACCCATGGCCTCAGTACCTGGAGACAAATGCTGGCATTTTGAAGTGCTTTCTACTGGTCTTTCTCCACCATGTATCACAATTTGTCTATGTGTTTATTTACACACTATTTTTATTATGTGCTTTCTCTAGTTCCATCTTGAATCCTGCCCATTTTCTTCCTAAGTATGACATTTATAGTCTGTATGATAGTCCATCCAATAGAGAAACTAATATGGAGTTAATCAGTCTTCTCACTTGCCATAACTAAGTCATCCTGGTTTTGGTTCATGGTTAGAATCAATATTGAATAGGAGCTTGACAGTGGGGTTAATAAACAACACCCTTCTTGTTCCCACCCAATTCCTAAGCCAGTCGGGGGTTAGACACACAGGGAGTTAGGGCAGGTGGAGGTCAAACTGTCACTTTGGCTGCTGATGGTTACTAATTTGGAAGATGTGGCTTAGGTGAGGCAACAAAGAACTCCTTGATGGCACACTCAGTATTTTTTTCCAGCTTTATTGAGATATCATTGACTTATAATATTGTGTAGGTTTAAGGTGGACCACATGATCCTTTGATAAATGTATATATTGCAAATGATTACAATAAGGTTAGTGCACACATCCATGGCCTCACCTAGTTACCATTTCTGTGTGTGTTGTAAGAACTCTTAAAATCTACTCTCTGAGGGGTTCCTGGATGGCTCAGTTGATTAAGCATCTGCCTTTGGCTCAGGTCATGATCCCAGGATCATGGTATCAAGCTCTGCACTGGGCTCCTGGCTCAGCAGGGAGCCTGCTTCTCCCTCTCCCCCCTCTCCTCAGTGCTCATGTTCTCTCTCTCCCTCCCTCTCTCTCTCTCTCTCTCTCCTCAAATAAATGAATAATTTTTTAAAAAAGATCTACTCTCTTAGCAACTTTCAAATATACAATGCAATGTTGTTACCTAGAGTCACCATGTTGAACATTAGATCCTCAGCACTTCTGCAGCTTTGTCCCCTTTGACAGACATCCTTCCACTTCTCCCCGCCCCGACCCCAGGTCCCAGAAAACACCAATCTGTTCCATTTCTAGGAATTCAGTGTATTCAGATTCTGCACATTAAGCGAGATCATTTGGGAATTGTCTTCCTCTCTCTGACTTATTTCACTGAGCACAATGCCCTCAAGGTCAATCCCTGTTGTTGTAAATGGCAGGATTTCCTTCTCTTTTGTGGTTAAATAATATTCCATTATATCTGTCTTTCTTTGTATCTATCTGTCTATCTATCTATCATCTATCTATCATCTCTCTATCTCTAGCATTTTGAAAGGCTTGCTCACGTAAGCACAGACAGTTCCTGCAAACCTCAAGCCCCCTCTTGGGTAGACTTCTTATCAAAGGTCAGAAGAAACCAAAAGGCACACTTTCTGCAGGGAGGTAAATCCCATCTGAATGGAGGAGGAAAGAGAAGGCAGGACTGCTCAGACCCAGGGTCTTCTCCCAAGTTCACCAACCAGACAGGTCTCTCCCTTGTCCTTGGAGTGATCAAGAAGTAAAACTCTAGTAGATATCTTTCAGTTGGCTAACTATGTTGGACATTCTGGAATACAAATCTGTAAGTATTTTCTGAAGGGAGATTTCTGGAAGAGTAACAAGGTCAGGGAGATTGAATATTTTTAAGACTTTTAAAACTGATTTCCAACTCATTTACTGTTTATTTTACCTCGCCACCAGCAGTATAAAGAGTTGACCAGGTCACTGAGTCTACATTAACATGGAGTAGTGTAACTTTTCTTCTGCTTTTTGATAGGGAAAAAGTAACTTTTTTTTTTCATTTTTGTTTATCTAAATAGTAACAAAACTGATCATTTTTCCTCAGTTTGTCATTTGAGCCTCTTTTGCTCTGAATTGTTCATACATATCCTTTGGCCATTTTTCTACTGAACTTTCATATTTTTTATTGGATTCATATGCTAAGCAAACCAAATTTATCTGATCTATTTTTAATTTGTTGTTTCATTTTGTTTACAGTTTAAGTAAGTTACTGAATTTGTTGACTGTTTGTTTTGTGATTCTTGTATTGCTTACAAATTTCTTACTTTTCAGATGTAAAATAAGTAGCTACAACTTTTTAGGATTTTTTTTCTTACATATTTGAATTTAATATTTTAATTTGGCTAGAATTTATTTTGGTGTCTGTTGTCAGGTGAAGGCTTCTTTTCCTCCATAACAAATAGGTCATTAATAGCTCAGCACTATTTTTCTTAGATTGGTATTTCATGTAGTATCTTATTAGAATTTTAATATCCAGGAGGACAGGATGCCTTCAATTTCCATTTCTCTCATTGCCTTTCCCAAATATCTAGGTCAGTATCATCCATTTATATTTTCAAATAAGCTTTAAAATAATTTTATTAAGTTCTAAAATAATTCCTTTTAGAATTGTGATTTGCATTAAATTAAATGTATCAATGGAACTTAAAAGGTGATATTTTAATAATGATTAATATTAATAATATTAAGTTTTTCTATTCAGGAAAATGGCATATTGAGCTCTTCAGGATCTTCATGTATATCCTCTAGCCATGATTGCTTGTGTGTGTGTGTGTTCCCCATTAGTTCTGGTGTTCTTTCTTTCTTTTTTTAAAAGATTATTGCTTCTATAAATCTTCATTTATTTATATTTTCTAATTCCTTTGTTTCAAATATATAGGAGAAATGTATAGGAGAAATGTAGACATACCAATTTTGCAACTCATGACCTTCAGAACACACTTATTTACATTTTTTTCTAAGTGGGCAATTATATCTTAGAAGTAATGCATTTTCTTATTTTTTAATATCTTTATTGTCTTTTCTTTTTAAAAGATTTTATTTATTCATGAGAGACAGAGAGAGGCAGAGACATAGGCAGAGGGAGAATCAGGCTGTCCATAGGGAGCCTGATGCAGGACTTGATCCCAGGACCCCAGGATCATGCCCTGAGCCTGAGGCAGACACTCAACCACCGAGACACTCAGGTGTCCCTCTTTTTTTTTTTTTTTATTAGTTTCAGAGGCATAATTTAGTGGTTCATCAGTTGCATATAACACCCAGTGCTTCCCCTCAAGCAAACCCCAGTTTGTTTCCTAGAGTTCAGCGACTCTTATGGTTAGGCTTTTATTTCTTTTTCTTTTTTTTTTTTTTTTAGGCTTTTATTTCTCATGACCCTTTTGATCAACTAAAATATCCAGCACATTAATAAATAAGAGTTGGCTTCCTGTCTTAATATTGATGTTAATGGAACTATCTCCTTATAGAATGTTGATCATTGACTTCAGACAATTAAGAATTGTGTTGAGGCACTTTTATCTTATTCTGGTTGCATTAAACTTTTGTTAGTAACTTAATGAGCACCGACTTTATCAAATGCCAGTTGTTGTTTATTAGGATGATTTTATCATTGCCTCTGACACGAATAGTGACTTGGAGATTTGGTGGAGACGTTTGGATCATAATCTCTCCTTCTCAAATTTGGTGACATGGAATAAAAGTTTGAGACCAGTTTTTGATGTTTTAATCTTTCTAAGTAAACCATGTTTATTTAAATGGCTTTGTTTTGTTTTCTGCCTGACTTTATCTATAGGATTTTTAAATTTATCCTTGAAATTCTAAAATTTTATCATATTACTTCCTAGATGGTGTCATTGTGCACCTATTAGAATTACAGAGTCAGGTCATCATAAATCAGAAAGGTGTTTTGTTATTTTGCCTCTCTGATTATTGCTTTCATCCTGTTCTTCTATAATTGCTTTTTTAGAGCATTGCTTAGTGGTGTACTGAATCTCCATGCTTGGTCCTGCACATCTGTCATCTTATCTCTTTGCTATTTTATCTCTTTGTTCTGTTACTACGTTCTGAACTGAGTTTTGTTTGTGCTTACATATCATTGGTTAGTTTCTAGAGTCTTAAGCACTGCTTTCAATGTATGATTTAATTTTGTTGCTACATTTTATATTTCGTTGCAAGGTTTCTCTATCTTGCCAGGACATCCCCCCCCCCCCGCACCCTTTTTAAAATCACTATCATACATATTTTTTCTTTGCATATTCTTCATTGATCAAATATTTTATTTCAGTTACTAAAATTTCGAATTGATGAGTCCTTTTTGGGTTCTAAAAGTAGCATATTTACTGCAGAAAATTTAAAAACACAGAAAAGTACACAGAAGAATATAAAAATGACTATTATTCCACTGGCCAGAAAAAATAAATCACTGCCAATATAAAGAAGTATTTTCTTTTAGTCAAAATCTGTATTTCTTTAGTATTCATTTTTTTCTTGATTTTTATTTTGAAATAATTATAGACTCATGTAGAGTCCTATGAACGCTTCAGTATTCTTTTCCACAGTGGTGCCATCTTGTAGAACTTAGCATAGTATCAACCCCCAGGAAGTTGACACTGGCAAAATACTCTTTTCTAGACATAGATCTTGAGTTTTCACCATTTTTTTACATGCATTTATTTGCATGTGTATGTGTACATGCATAGTTTTGTGCACTGTTAACCCATATATAGATTCGTGGAACTACAAAGGAACTCCCTTGTACTACCCACTTCTATTCATACCCTGAACCCCATTTTTTGTCCCTTGGAAAACACTAATCTGTTTCCATCTCTATAGTTTTGTCATTTCAAGAACAAGTTACATACTAAATGGAATCATGCCGTATACAACCTTTTGGGATTGACTTATTTTGCTATGCATTATGCCTTTGAGATCAATTCAGGATGTTGTCTAGATTAATGCATGGGTACACCAGAGCTGGGAATAACCACCTACCCACTGAAGGACATTTGAGTTGTTTCCAGTTCTCTCCTATTATGAATAAAACTGCTATGAACATTCAGGCACAGGTTGGGCTTCTTTGGCATTCATTGTCTTTAAGTTCCATTTTTAAAATATAGCATTTGATTGTAAGCATTTCTCCACGCCGTTATTTAGTCTTTGAAAACATGGCTTTTAATGGCTGAATAATGTTGTACCATATGGATGCACATCACCTTATATAGCCATTTCCCAATAAGCTCGTGTTTCCTTGAATTTTATTGAGAGCATACCAGATGCTTTTTAAATTTTCTTTTCTTTTTCAGTAAATCTTTCTAAAATGTGTGCACTTTCTATACATTTTGAGTGCAATGTTCCATGTGTTTTATGATAGGAAGTCATTTCATAGGGTGCCAGGTTGTGGGATTTTTCTTCCTCCATTTACTCAAAAATGAAAAGAGACTTACATAGCTCGGTATGTGCTGATAGACAGGTTGGGTGGATCTTCCTCTGGGTTCCGTTGGACCTCCCTCCCTCAGCCCTCTTGCTGAATGGCTGATTAATGTACCCTATTGCTGACCACATTTCTGAAGCCTGGTGGCTGTCTATTGAGTATGGAAAGAAGAAAGATCTCTGCTCCACTGATGTTGCAGTAGGAATTTATGCATATTGAATATGATGTGTAGCCCTTACTTTGTTGGAAGCAGCACATTGAGAACTACCCCTGCTTCGCTGTTCCTACCTGCCATCTTTCTCCCTGACTCCTCCCACTCCAGAGGTCACATATTGCATCCCAGGTGCCAATAAGTAACCACTGTTTTTTCTTTCTCTTTGCTCCCTGCCCCATGTACAATTCCAGCCATCATGGCCTCCAAGTGAATATATATAACAGGAAAGGCACTGCTGGGGGATAAAGCATCAGAATGTACCTCCTACATATCAGAGCCCCAATGTGTCTCCAATATCAGGGTCAGAGAAAACCTATTACCCTTTTTTTACCCTTCCTGATCTGGTTGTTTGGCCTCAGATGACCAAGAGTGAATTTTTCATGGAAATTCTTCTGGAGTCTGACCAGTGCTATTGCAACCATGTATTTTGGTGTGGTTTGAAATAATTTTAACAGAAAGAAAATGCTGTAAAAAGCAGGTGCCTCTAGATTTCCACCCTCATTACCCAGAAGTCTGTAATAGCTTTAGAATCTAAGAGAATGGTATTGGGGCAGTGTCTTACTCTCCTCCAAATGATGGTGACTGTCAATTATGAATTCATTGTTTAAAAAGCACTTTATATGCATTATCTCAGCTCATTCATCTAATTTCTGAGCACCTGTTATGTACTAAGCTTTGGGACATTGAGTGAGTGAAAGACACATATTTTTTTCTTTTCTTTTCTTTTTTCTTTCTTTCTTTCTTTCTTTCTTTCTTTCTTTCTTCTTTCTTTTTTTCTTTCTTTCTCTCTTTCTTTCTTCTTTTTCTTTTTTAAAACCCCTCAATGGCTTCACATAACTTAGAATAAAATTTCACTTCTAGACCCTTACTATGGGAGCTGGCCCTTGTTGTCTCTTCAATTTCACGTCTTCTCATTCCATCCATCCTCATTTGTCTCTAGTCACACATGCCTCTGGCTGTTTCTCAAATATGCTCCTTCCCACATGCTATTTCTTTTGCCTGAAATTCTCTTTATTCATAGTCATATAACGTGCTACTTCTTGTCATTCAAATCTCAACTTAAATGTCACCTCCTCAAGAGGTCAAAACATTCTGCTTTGAATTTTCTTATATTGGAACAAAGGCATTCTCTCCCAACCAAATCCATGCTTATGTTTCCTGCAATTAATCAATTCATTGATCAGTAATTAGTCAATGCCTACTATGAGTCTGGTACTGTGTTAGGCAGTGAGTAGCCAGTGGCAAATAGCTTAGCGTGGACTCTGACTCTTTGGAGCCTACATTCTTCTGGGACTTGGCATTATTCAATCAGACTAGACCTTGGTGGAGGATGGGCAGAAGAGATGAGACAAGATGATGTCAGCCTAAGAAGAAAGCTGTGATGCTGTAAAATCCCTTGCCAGAAACTCTCATTTGTTTCTGCCCTTTGAGTTCTAATCTGCTCATTTATGAGCTCAGATTCTGAAGGAAAAAGGATTAATTTTCAAAGTGACCCAAAGGCTCTCCAAGAGCACCATTAACTATACCTATTTAGGAACCTGGCCCACCTCCCAGCACTAATTCCAGGAGTGATTCACCCTATTTAAGTGAGGACACAGAGGCCTAAGCACACTGGTCCCAGTGTTTGCCCACAGAACATTCCCACGGAAGCTCTGTTTGACTTTTGCTTTTCCCTTCCTTGTAAGGAAATTGACTAGGACTCGTTGTCATGGTGACACAGGATGCTTGAGGGCCTTGCTTTGAGGAGAAGAGGTTTTTCTTTATTCTTCCTTCTTGGTGGAGGAGAGGTGAGATGGGTAGGGATGGGAGTAAGGTCTGGAATCTAAAATAGGCAGATACTAGATTCCATGTGCCACTAGCTCTGGTATAAAATCCTAATTCTGGCACAGATAAGCTATTGGAACCCAGCAGATTGCTTAACCCCTTAAGCCTCACTTTCCTCAAATTGGGGATAATAAAGAGCTTTGTTTTAGAAGGTCTCTGAGAAATAAATGGACTTTTTCCTCCCAGCCCTTGGGACAGTATGTGGCACATGGCAAGTCTCTCAAGGTTTGCAATTATTACTTTTATGACTACTCTCGCCATCATCATCATCTCCAATAGATTCCCAGAAGCATCTTTATAGAAGGAAAAGCGTGGCATAGAAGAATGAGAACCAAGTTCAAATCCTGACTTCACCATCTCCAAGCAAATCTATTAATGTAGCTGTTTGTTTCCTTATCTGAAAAATGGAGACAGTGAAATCTATTTGTCAGGGTTATTTTAAAGTTTCAATGAACTTACACAGGTGTAAGTATCTGGCACATAAGCACTTAACACAAATTAGTTGAATCTCAATTTGAATATAGATCTTGCAATGATATAGCCTTTGGGTTTAGGATGTCTTTCACTGTGACAACTGGAAAAGGGGCTTAATAATTAAAGAAAAAATAAAAACAACATTTCCCTCCCCCAAATGGTGAAAGCCAGAGACTATCTTACAACGTGTTTGTAGAAGTTAACCCTATGTTAACCTCTCTGATGGTCTGATATTATCATTGCCACATCCTGAAAAGAGAGAGAGAGAGAGAGAGGGAATGAGAGATTGTTCCAGAAAATCATTCTTCTTATTTTATAAATGGGCAAATTCAAAGCAGAAATGGATGTAGAGTAGAAATGAATTGGCAGTAAGTCTAAAATTATTTCAAAATAAAAAAATTTTTAAACCAAGTTGATGGATGTTGATCTACTACCTGGGCACTGACTCTTGGTAGCAAGTGATAGAAATTCAATGAGTTTGGGAAAAGTGAAGTATTTGGGATGACCCCTGGAAGGCAAGAGAGCAATGTGACCAGGCCTCAGGTCCAGTTGGAACCACTGATTGAAGACTCTCAAAATGACCTTCTCTCTCAATCCATCTCCTCTCTAAGTGGTTATTCCATTTCTTTCTTTCTTCCAAAACTTGCCTTCTCCAGTTCTTACTATGACCTCTTAGACTTTATATTTTTATGGTTCTGAAGACACATGGGGTTTCTTTCCAGAGCCCCAATTCTTGGGGAAGGAATCTGGTTGGATTAGATGCTCATCCATAGTCCCTGTGGAGTCAACTCTGCTCAGGTGTTTCTTTCCAGAGCCCCAATTCTTGGGGAAGGAATCTGGTTGGATTAGATGCTCATCCATAGTCCCTGTGGAGTCAACTCTGCTCAGGTGTTTCTTTCCAGAGCCCCAATTCTTGGGGAAGGAATCTGGTTGGATTAGATGCTCATCCATAGTCCCTGTGGAGTCAACTCTGCTCAGGTGTGGGGTGACATTTTTCTAATATGGGAGCTTTTAGGATAACCCTCTGGATGGAATGAAGAAGAATGACAAAGGATGTCTAGGAAGACACTCAGCTTGGAGGTCAACAGGCTCTGTGGCACAAGAACAAGGAATTAAGTGTTGTTACATAATAACATAAGTGTAGCATAACTTGACAGATACACCTGCCATTCAAGAGCTTACCATACAACAGAGGCATCATTTACCCATTAGCAGTTGCTCATCTCCAAGGCAGACTGTAAGTGTGTTGGGCACTCAGATTTGGCTGTGGGATGGAGCAAACTGAGAGGGAGAAGAAGGCTGATTTTCAGTTAATATGTATGATCTAAGTTTTGTTTTGGTGCTTTGTATGCATTCCTTTAATTCAGCTCTTACCCCTGTTTTGCTGACGTGGAAACTGAGGCTCAGCAGTGAAGTGACTCATTCAAGGCTACAATTGTAATAGGTGGTAAAAACAAATTCCAAAAGTTGTGCAATTTTCCAAACCTTTATCACTCTGAAATCAAGTTAGGCAGCAAATACCCGGTTTTCTTCCAATTTCTGTAAAAGCGTTTGGTTCCACTCTGGCCTCAGGGGTGCTTGCCAACATCTCTGAGTCAGTCAAACCATCCCTTAAAACATAAAAAAAAAAAAAAAAATCCAACCCAGCCCTAAATGATTCATGGGACCCAACATACATATTTATAGGCTGTATCCAAGAGTGAAATACACTCGAGGCTCTCTTGTTCACACCCCCACGCATCTGCACGCCTGTATCGGGCACTTGGAAGAACCAAAGACCCTGCCACTTATTCACCCACACGTGTCTGTGATGAGGTTTGAACTCTCAGTGAACCACCGCCAACCCACGGAGCCAAACTCTAAAGTGCCCATCTGTGGAGGTGGAGTTCCAAAGTGAGAATCCTGCTCTTGGCCGCTACTAAACATTCTTCTAGTCAGTTTTTTTTTTTTTTTTTTCTGTGAGTTAGATCTCAAGCTTGAGGCACAAGCCATTCTCTTCTCTTAGACATGGGGAGAGGACACGTCAGCATTACAGTCAGACAGGCCCAGGTTGGAGGATCTGCTCCTGCTGACTCTGACCTTGGGCACATCTCTTAATCTCTTTGAGACTTAATGTCTGCTCTTTCAAATGGAGCTATTAATAACCTGCACTATGGGGTAGCAATCATGGAGAAAGTGTGGGCAGGGATTAAGGAAAGCCACAAAGCCTAGTGAGTGCCCTGGGGCTGGTAAAAGAAGGCAACTGGTACCATTCCAAAGCTTTAAAGGTAAGAGGAATAGATGATAACTAGCACCTGGAGAGACACTGGACTAGACAGAGCTCAAGGCAGGAGTCTTCAGTGCGTAATGCAGTCATCTCAGTCATAGGGAACAGGCAAGGAGGGAGTCAGGGAAATAAATACTTTGACTGTTCTCTACTCCTTCCCTCCAACTCATTTCTGCTGGTACTTCCTTTTGGTTGAATTCATCTAGAAGCTGGAGGTTGAGAGGATCCATGTGGTCTATGCAAGTTAACATCCTAACACCCAGAGCAGGATGGAGATGGGCAGGGGGCAAACCTGGAGGGGCCAACAGAAGAGATCCCACTTAAGTACCAAAAAAAGGAGGAAGGGAAGTACACAGAGTGTTTCATCACTGTGCTCACATGTGATGTGTGCTTAATAAATAGTGGCCCTGATTATTTAATAGAGTGAGCAGAATTAGAGATCTGTCATCTTGTGATTCTTTCCCACTTAAATTTTGACATTTAATTTTATAGAAAACTTGAAGGAAAAGCAGTTTCCATTCTCAGCGTTCTTTGCTTTGCAGGTTTGCAGATCCCCATCACCCCAATAATGACCTTTGGCACTTTCCACCTTTCCTCTTAGAGAAGGCATTCACCCATTCATTGGCTTATTCAACCATGCATTACTTAGCACCTTCTGTGTGCCAGGCACTGTACAGGGCACTGAGCCCATGGCAGTGGATAGACACTTGGTCTCACAGTGTCGACAGGCTGGCAGAGGATAGGGACACATAAACCATCAATGGGAAAGCAGTGCGTCTGATAGGAGATGCGGGAAGAACAGGTGGCTATAGTGGAAGCACCTCCATGGCACATTTGGGGCTCCAGCCTGCTGTTTTTATGGCTAAACCATCGAAAATGAATACTCAGGGATTAGCAAAGAAGAGAAGCTTTTCAGAAAGAGTGATCAGTCTTTAAATGTGAAGGTTTGAGTATTAACAAAAGCAGTAGTCAGCCTCAACTTTGGTGTCTTTCCAACTCTTTGGTGTCTATCCAACTTTGTGGTGGGCCGTGTGTTTAAATGAATAAGGTTAGGGTCGTTTCTAATTGCTTATAGAAAAAAGGCTCTTGTTTATGTGCTGAGCACATTCTTTTCCAACTAATTAGCTCGACAAAGCTGAACAGAGAGTCGTTTCTGACCCTCCCTAGGCAATTAAACAGAAGTGTTTTATCCTGTCTACAGCCCTTCCACCGCCTTCTGAGTTTTTGCTGCCAAGGAACGGTGTGCAAGGGATGGATGCACATATAGCTCTTTTTCTAGTAAAGGAATCATGGCAGTGATGGGAGCCCTAGTCATGATGGTTGCCTTGGTGTGTTCTCAGCTTCTTACCTCTGCCTGTCTATAAAGTAACTGGGATAGGAGTCTAATTTGATTTACTTCAGAAGATGCCCAGCATAGTATGGTAGAAACAGCATGGGTGAAAAATAGCAAGACCCTAGAATGTCCCCTCTCCTATCATTTGGGAGCTGGTGAGGATAAATAGAAGTGGCCAATTGTCCTGAAATAGGTGTACTGAGTGGCAAGATCCTGAGTGGTGAGCATGTGCAGAGTACAGGAAGATGCTGACAGAGTCTGGAGCAATTTGGGCATCTCCCTATTCCCCATGCCCTGAGAAAGAGCAACCAAATGATTCTCAAGCTCAAAGAGGCTGAGAATGACAGAGGCTTGAAGTGGCTAAGGTTTAACCAGAAGGGAAAGAGCAATTCTCAGGGGGTGCTTGACTAAACAGACAGTGACAGAAAACAACAACAGCAGCAGCAATCACTTCCTCCCTTCTCATGACGTCACTTTGGAAGCCCCAGAACTTAGCCAGAACCAAGGACAAAAAGAAAAGGACAAAAATCCCGAATTGTCCAAGATTTAATTTTCTCTGTTTGGTGAAACTGAGACTCAGAACAAAAATTAAGGTGTTTTATAGGAAAAGAAAGAAAGACGTCACTCTTGTCATCATTCTCCTTCTCCCCCACACACCCCAAGCAAAGTATAGGTTCAGGAGTCAGAATTGCTGAACATAAGGGCTTTAGTCCCAAATGCTGATTAATAGCTATAAGGGCCCATTCTGCAGATGAAGAAACTCAATATAGAAGTCAAGTAAGTGACCAAGGTAAAGTGCTAATCAGGTTAGCCTGGCCCTTAAACCATCTTGTTTTAATAGACACAACTCTGTTGTCTGACAAACATATATTTGCCTTCACGAAATGGAGTGTTCTAAGTGACATACGATGCAAGTGATCACCAAGTACTTGCTGGTTTATTGGTTTTTATTAGCAAGTGTTCAATGGCATCTCCTAGAGTCAGTTCACTGGCTTTTACTAGAGAAAAATTGCAGCCACAAATTCAGAGCCTTTTCTATCAGCCCCAGCGAAACCAAGGGAGCATGTGATTAGATGAACAATGGCCCCCGGTGATGTCCACATCCTAATGCCTAGAACATGTGAATGTGTTTCCTTCCATGGCAAAAGGGACTCTGCTGATGTGATTTGATTAAGGATCTTGAGATGGAAAGATCAGCCTGGATGATCTGAGTAGGCCCAATGGAATCACAAGGGTCCTTAAAAAAGAGGGACAGGAGTGCCAGAGTCCAAGTCCAAGAAAGAAATATGGCAAAGGAATGAGTAAGAGAGATTGAGGCCACAAAGCTAAGGAGTTTGAGCTGCTGCTAGAAGCAAAAGCAAAGAACTGAATTCTTCCAGAAGGAAGCCCTGCCAACACCTTGATATTAGCCCAGTGAAACTAATTTAGAACTCATAAATCTCCAAAGGTGTAAAATAATAAATTTGTGTTGTCTTAAGCCAATGAGTTTATGGTAATTTTTTACAGCAGCAGTAGGAAACTCTGAAACCTCAGTAGCCCTGGAGGGGCATCAGAATCACCTAAGCAGCTTAAGTGCATGTCCCTAAACCCCAGACAATGGGATTTACTAGGCCTGAGTCCAGCCAGGGAGGCTGCCTTTTTAACAACCTCCCCTCCCCAAATCCCCAGTGGCTCTGATGCACAGGTCTGGGACATCCTTAAGTTGGGAAATGGAGGCTAAGGATCTGGACGGCTGTTTTGGAGAAAATGGGTGATTTTTGGAATCTGTTTGGCAGAATGACTAAACCATAGGTAAGTTATTTATAAGCCCTAGTATTAGAACTGGCCTGGACTTTTGAGGAATGATCTAGCTCAGTGCTTCCATTTAATAGAGAAACAGATGCACCAGGAGGTCCAGGTACATCTGTGAATGACAGAGTCCAAGTATGGACCAGAATCCAGGTCTGTGGGATGACTCTTGTTTGAAGACAATACTGATTTGAACTGATTCTCCATCCTCCAGACAGCTCAGAAGCAAGTTAAAAACCCAGTTTTCCTGTGTAATTTTGTGGGTTGCATACTTATATATTATCTTTTTCTTTTAGTTTACCTTTCTATTTTCTACCTTTCAGTCTGCCTATCTATCTATCCCTCTCCCTGACTTTAAAAAAAAAACTTTCTACTCATTACATTTTATGAATTCTTTTTTTTTTTTCATTTTATGAATTCTTATAGGTCATCTTGGGTCACAAGGAGAATGAAAAAGAGGATTTTAAATTCTCTGAACAATTGCTCCAAAAATGGGATAAAAGACAGTAAAATCAACTCTGCACATAAAATAACTGTAAGGGATCCTCCCTGAAATGGTCTGCAGGATGATCAGGACCAGACAGATTTCTCATACAAGTTACAGTTAAAACCCTGGTGGATCAGAATGCTAAAATGGGGCAGTATTCTCAGATTTCTTGCAAGATTTACATTTCCACGAAAGAAAATAAATAAAAAGAACTAGAGAATATGTGTGTGTGCATGGGTGTCTGTGTGTATGTCTGTGCACACATGTGAGGTGTGTGTGTGTGTATGTTTGTGTGCTCATGTGTGTCTTGGAGAACTAACGGGTCATTTGAGCACTCAGGACAAGAATGAAATGTATTTCTCTTTATGAGGCAAAAGCATTCAAGGGCCTATGCCAGGGGAGTTCCCTAAACATTACTCTAGCTCCCAGAAGAAGCCTCCAAATTTGACACTGAGAGGTGAACTTTGGCGAAAGCCCCTGGAACAGAAACCCAGGGAACAAGGGAATGCCCCTACTCCACTCAGGAGCCCTTTTAAGTGTTTTAAAATATACACAGACAGTAGACTCTGTCAAGAACCTGACATGCTCCCCCTGGCAGTTTCCCTTTTTAGTTAAAGAAACGGCCGGATGCAAGAGGGACAGAAAGAATTTCAGATGAAACGCTCTGTCCCCCAAACAAAAGAGGATCCTTGATCAGAATATGGCAGGTCTCTAGAAAATAAGATGGAGAGAGAACCAAGGAAGTATAATCTTTTAAATGCAGATTCTAGTTTGCATTGGGAAGTCCTTTCTTTTTTTTCTTTTTTCTTTTTTCTTTTTCTGAAAAAAAGGAAAAGAAGATGGGAGAAAGAGAGGAGGGAATGTGGGGAAAAGAGGCTTTGTAATGAATTTCCTGTGGGGCCAGGCTTGAGACTTTTCAACCTCATTTTCCACCCCTGTTTCCGTGTATGGTCCCTGGAACTCATGTGTTATTGCAAGACTGATTTTCCTTGGACTGCTGTCTGCCTTAGAATTCTTTTTCTCTGCTTTTTGCAAGGCAAAACTCTCCTTCTTTAGATCACTTTCTCTAAGAGAGTTTTCCTTTTTTTTTTTTTAGAAAAAAGGGACCCTCTCCTGTGATCCAATGGTGTCCTGTGCTTATCTCTATCATGACACTAAATATACTGGATTGTAATAATTGGTTCTGGTTCTGTTTTCCAATCTGACTGTGGGCTCCTTGAGAAGAAAAAGATCTATTCCTCATTTTTGTTTCTCTAGTGACCAGCCCGGTGCCTGACACAATGAGCTTTGGCCAAGAGTCCTGCAATAATCAGTGGTACAGCATAGAAGGAGATTAAAGGAAAAAAATTCAGAGGTGCTTGAGACTGAGTAAAAAGCACTCCAGAAAAGAAGAAGTTGGGCTAAGTAGGGCAGCATGGGGTCTAAACAGTACTGACTCCTGAGTTTCTCCCTTCAAGCCTGGGAAATTCAGTCAACTATAACATGAGGGGATAGCATAAACTTTGGGTTACAAAGATTGAATTTGAACTTCAGATTCTTTTTAAGCATGTTAATAATGAAGCTAAATATTTTCTGTGTGTCTGGGCATGTGTGTATAATTTTTTTTTGGGTGTATAATTATTTATACACTCTTTCCTCCTCTGCAACTGTGAATTCCATGAGGAACCATGACTGTTTGACCACCCAATTCCGCTGTACCTCACACATATTTGTTGAATGAATAAAGTAACATACTATAAATGAGTATTACAGGCTAGCCGTGTGACCTTTGGCAAGCTCTATAATCACTCTCATATATAATCTCTCTAATACCTTTGCCAGAATTCCAAGAGCTATTCTTGGTTCTTCTCTCTCATAGTTCATAGCCAATCCATGTGTGAGCTCTGAAAACTCCAAGACATACTCCAACTTCATCTCCATCCTTCATCTTTACCATCACTATATCCAAGTTGAGTCTTTCCATCCTCTAGATGGCTGCAAAGCTTCCTAATTCACTTCCTTATTCCTCATCATCCCTCATAATGTATTCACTAAGGAGTATCCAGATGAAGTTGTAAAATATAAATTGAGCTACAGAACTCCTTTGCTTAAAATCCTACAGTTAGCTACCATTGCACTTGGAATGGAACAAAAACTTATGACCTTGGTTTGCTAAATTGTTCACGACTTTCATGACTGTCTCTCCTAACACCTCCAGCCTTATCTCCTCTGGCTCTGCACACTGGCTCTCTTGTTTTGTTTCATTTTAGTTATTGCTCTTCTTTGAACCCAGCATGCTTGTTCTCAACTTAAGACATTTGCCTTAGCTGTAACCTCTGTCTGGAATGACCTGATTTTCACAAGGCTGTCTCACTCTTGTGATTCAGATTTCACCTTAAAAAGCACCTCAGAGACACTGCCCCCTACACCCCCACCGACAATGACCTAATCTAGAGTAACCACATGTTCTGTCTCTATCACATCATATGGTATCATGATCTTCAGAGATCTGTTCATAGCCTTGTATTTTAATTTTATTTACTTATTTAATGTTGTCTGTTTCTGTTGCCAGAATGTCTCCTAACTCTGGGAAACAAACAAAGGGTAGTGGAAAGGGAGGTGGGCGGGGGGATGGGGTAACCGGGTGATGGGCACTGAGGGGAGCACTTGATGGAATGAGCACTAGGTGTTATGCTATATGTTGGCAAATCAAACTCCAATAAAAACATATACAAAAAAAAAAAAAGAAAGGTACTTTGTAGAATTCAGAGCAACATCTACAATACATAGAAAAGTTCTAATAATCCACAAATCTAATAACCCATAAATACTTGTTAAATATATCTATTAATCTCTACATCTTAGTGTAGCTTTGAAGATTAAGTGAGGCCATTTATGTAGAGCGTGTAGCCCAGAGCTGGACAGAAAAATCATATACAATAAATGTAGTTTTCTAGTTATTTATTACTTTGTTTTAAATAAAAAATTCCCACCTTTCAGTTTCTACTTCCACGTCAATTCTATCGAACCCATTACAAGTTGAAGTGGAGGAAATTCTCTAAGCAGAATTCACCTGTTTCGGTTTTATATGTTTTTCGATTATATAAACCCACATTATTACCTATGGAGGGAAAGAATGGGGTTAATCAGTTAAGATTATGCTCAGCTGCAAGTAACAGAAACCAAGAAAAACAGTAATTCAAGCAAGTAAGGATTTTTTTCTTTTATAGCAAGATTCAAATAAGGACCCCTTGAATATTTGGCTGAACACTGATTGGCAAATGCATGTGAAGAGATTATCTAATGTGAGAGAAGGAACCACCTGAAAAGATTCATAGTAGAAGGTGCTTATTGCTGACACAGGACTGGGAGTAGTGCCTGTTCCCACCAGTCACTAGAAAGCTTCTGATTTATGAGGCATTGGAATGAACACACAGAAGGATCTTGCCTCACAATAGTGAACAATTAGCTCAAAGCTGAGCACTGCTTTGGTCCTGCCTAACATAAAAAGCAAGATCTGAAAGATGAAGCTTTTCCAAGGAATTTAACTGTGCCCTGTAACAAGGCTCAAGAACATTTATAGGAATGCAAAAAATATTCAGCACCCAAGAAGGCATAAGTCACGGTACTTGGCATCCAATAAAAATTTAACGGGCAAAGGGGTACTTTCGTGCCTCAGTCAGTTAAGCAGCTGACTCTTTATTTCAGCTCAGGTCATGATCTCAGGGTCCTGGGATTGAGTTCCATGTTGGGCTCTATGCTCAGTGGGGAGTCTGCTTCAGGTTTCTCTATCTCCATATGTCCTTCCCCTAGCTTGCTCTCTCTCTCAAATAAATAAAAAAAAAATAAAGCTTTAAAAAAATTAACAGGCATAAAAATATGACCCATAATGAGGAGAATAATTAATTAATCAGAACTGATACAGATGCTAAAATTAGCATATAAAATGTTTAAAAAGTCATAACAACGGTATTCAAAATATTCAAAATTTAAGTAGATATATGGAATATATAAAAAAGACTCAAACTTACATTCTTGAGATGAAGACTGCAATATGTGAGATAAAAAAAAACAACAGTAGGTGGGGTTAACAGGAAATTAGATATGACAGAAGAAAAGATCGGTGGACTTGAAGACACCAATAGAAACTATCCAAAATGAAATAAAAAGATAAAAGAGAATTCTAAAATATTAACAGAGAGTCAGTGAGCTCTGAGATGAATTCAAGAAGTGAAATACACGTGTAATTGGATTCCCCAAAGGGCAGGGGCCAGTAAAATACTTGAACAAGGGTTACAGAGCCAAGAATTCAGAGCTAATTTAAATAAGAAAATATAGTAAAAGTGAATTGGAATAAGCAAGGGTAAGATACATTGCTTCAATTGTTCATATCTATAGACCAGTAAGAATATGTTTCATAGATCAATGAGCCCATTTGAAGAGTCAGGAGCATGACATAGAAGTATAACACCCAGATCCCTTTTGCTTTGAAAGAGTCTGGTCCATATCTACTCCAGTCAAGTTGAAAAATCCCCTCTTGATTCATTCTGCAGAAAGAAGACAATTTTATGTAGTGCTTGGGTCATTCACCAGACCCTTTCTTCATTTGTCATTGGCATTCTCTATTAATTACACTAGGAAACACAGACAACAAGACTGTAAAGCAGCCTTTCTTTATCCTCTCCTTGTTCTTTGCTATAACACTAGCTGACCCATATTAGATAAGCAATATCCTAGAAATTACAGCAACCTTTTGCTTCTTTGTGGCTGTATTATCTAAGGCTGTTGGGTTATTCAGGATAGGCTAGGCCTTGCTATGACAAAAACAAAGCCCTAAATTCCAATGGATTGGCAGATGAAAGCTGACTTGTTCACCCAAAATCCAGTGCAGGTCATTTGGCTCACTGGGGCAGTTCCCTCTGAGGCCACGCAGGAATCAGGCTGCTCCCTTCTTGTGGTCAGCTCAGTAGGTGCCACACTTTACACCATACTCAGTAGGCATAGAGATAAATGGAGTTCAACAGAAACTGTTAGTACCTCAGCTTAGGGAAGTGGCATGCATAACTCTATTCTTAGTCTGTTGATCAGCATTAATCACTGCAAAGGAGCTGAAAACAGTCTTTTTTAAATTTTGGTGGTGGTGGGGATAGATAAATACTAATAATTTCTGAGAAGTGTTTACTAGATTATGTACATAGAATATAAGTGTTTTAAATGTTAATCACTAGTATTCTAATTCTTTTAAAGATTATACTGTATAGTAGATGCTGTGATGACCATGCCACACCCCATAGCCCTCCTGATTTCAGCACTGCTGTGGTGGACAGTTCAATAGCCCATTGTCAGTGTCCCATACTAAGGATCATGGTTTCTCTCCATTTTGCTTTCCCCAAAGCTGTAGAAGGCTTATCAACTGGTCAACTCAGAAGTACATGAAGGTAGTCCCCTTAGGGAAACTCTCAAAAAATAAGGGAATGAGTCAGTGGATACTTGTCTAAGCATTTCTATCCTCCCACAAAGTATGCATTTATGTAAAAATGCATTTTACATAAATCTTTAGGGGGTCCCCCAGCAAAACTAAATTCCAATTGCTGACAGCAGCAGCAATGATTTCATGAATACACTCCTGACTGGCTTGCTTTCTTCTCCTGCCTTACTTTTTCCACTCTCACTTCTGGTTTCTGAAATCTCTCAATAAGCAAACTGTACTCAAGTCTTTGTCTTAGGATCACTTTTGGGGAGAAACAAACTAAAACATGTAGCAAGATAAATCAGAAAATATTGGGTTAACTAGTTAAATGTGTTTTCTGAAACAGGAACTTCAGAGCTTCAACACAATTATTGTGACTCCCCAAGAGAGGAGTATTCAAAGTAAAGCTTCTCAAACTTGAGTTGTAAACTTCTATCCCCAAGGCAGCTTGCAGAATTAGCACTCCATGGAACATATGTTAGGGATGCCTGATATACAGTTTTTACAACTTTTTTATTTTTAATTAAAGAAAAAATGTAAAGGCATATTAGAGTAGATAAGGGAAGGAAAAAGATTTTTATTTTAAAATGTATCAAAAACATAAGTACCTCATTTTGTACCACCAACAAGAAAAAAAAAAAAGGCCTGTAATGCTGGCACCTAACCATAAGAAAGAGACGGCCAGGGGCAAGTCCAAGAAGGGACATAAAGTGGCCAGATATTCCCTGGAAAACCTGTAACTTCCATTGGAGGATAGAACTATGTGCTTTTTCGTTGAAAAGAGCACCCCTCTTTAATTACTGTGCTGAATGGTGAAATTAAACCCAGCAGGTAGGTAGTTCCTATACAGATTTCTGGGGCTATCTCATGCTCTGGTTAATTGTGTCAGCCCATAGAGGCTGATTAGCATAATTAATCTTGCCCTGTGATTACCCTGAGGAGGAAGTTCTGAATGCACAGGTGGGATGTGGTGAATGAGTGACTGTGTCTATCTCCAAGTGACAAAGAAGTGTGGGATGGGGAAGATTTGAGAAGCAGAGTCAGAGTCATTTGGGGGAGCATGGAACTGGGCTTTGTGGGACAGAACGAAGGAGGAGAGGAGAGGCAGTTTGCTCAGATTGAAGCTTATGGGCCGTGACGTGTCCTCAACCCTTAATACAGGTACAGAGGCCCAGGTCTTTTTTCTCTGCTAAGTCCTCTCTCAAGGACCATGCCTTTGCCTTCTGAATTTTCTATAGTTCCCTCATTACTTGGTACAGAGATAGACCTCTAACTGATTTGGGATAGAACAAGATGCTTAGGATAAAAATGGGATAAGTAAGTAAAAAAGAATAGAATGGAATTAGAGGAAGAAATGAAAGTACTACATTATAAAAAGTGGAAGAAGGTAGGTGGTTAGGAAGATGGATGGAGAAGTAGCTGGAAAGATGGTCTGATGTGTGGCCCTGAGCAGGTGGCAGGCTGTGTGATAT
The DNA here is from genome assembly GCF_048418805.1 of Vulpes vulpes. Taxonomy (NCBI): domain Eukaryota; kingdom Metazoa; phylum Chordata; class Mammalia; order Carnivora; family Canidae; genus Vulpes; species Vulpes vulpes. The sequence continues at coordinate 104,534,391 of NC_132782.1, forward strand.
AATGCAGCCCCATAACTGCTCTATATGTCGTGTTTAAACATCACAACTGACAATGTCCTTTGGTTCTCAACCTAGAGGTGTATAAGTATCACCTATAATCTTCACATAGGAGCTAGGGATCTGCATCATTAAGTGGCTCAGGTGGCCTTCTTACAGTTGCTCCTAGGACTTCACTTTAAGAAATTCTCTTTACTGAATGAATGAATGAATGAATGAATGAATGAATGAATGAACAAATGTACCGTTAGAGGTATCATTACTCTAATAATCATTTTAGAAAGGTGGGCAATGAGGAACAAAGCAGGTGAGTAGCTTTTTCAAGCTCACAGATAATAATTGAGGGAGTATATCCCCCTTATTTGCCCTCCCTACTATAGGAGATGTTTTGGGAAAGTTTTAAAAGAGATCCTCCATGCTCTCCAGCCCATTTCCTTACATTAGAAAAGGTGGAAGAGGCTCAAAGAGAATATGCCCAATTATAATAATTTCTTCCTTCTTTCATTCAACCAGCATTATAAACCATTACTCTGTGCCAGACATTGAGGTTGTAAGATGAATCAAAAAAAGAGACATGATTTCAACCTTTTTGGAGTTTACAGCCTAGAATAGATAGGCATTAATGAGAATAATCTCACAGTTGTAACCTTTTGAACTGCTCCAAACATTTTTTACAAATACAATTTTATGGTGTTAAAGAAGATATAACAGAGGTGCCTGACCTGGACTTATGAGTCAGAGAAGGGTTCTTATTTGAGTTAGTATCTTAAGTTTGGATATGAGGTAACCAAGTGAACAGGGTAGGAAGAAGAACACTCCAGGCAGTGGGAAAAACATGTGTAAAGCTCGGGGTAGAGTAATCAGAGGGCTTGAAAAACTGGGAGAATATGAATTAGGCTAGAATATGCTTACAGCTGCACTTCCTGGGAACCAAAGTGTGGTCTGGGCACTTGGACAAGGTACATCTTCAACTAAGAAGGGTGAAGGCCCATCCATGGTTTTGGGGGTGGAGAAAGGCAAAACTATTTCAAGGCAAATCTATATGTTGGAGAAATTAAACCAGAGGAGAATCTCAGAGGTCAGAAGCTGCTCTGGGACATAAGGAGAGTCAAGAGAAGAGGTTTAGGAATAAGCCTGGGAACAAAGTAAGAGTATTGGATACCTGCTTTATTTGATACCAACCACAAAATCCAGGGGCTTCAAGCAGGTTGTGAGATTCAACGATCCTTTTGAAAAGCTCACCATAAAGGACGGCAGAAAGATAAATTTCTGCCAGTTCCATTGTTCATTATAATAAAACCATCTACTTTTCTCCCCTCCCAGAGCCTGGAAGCCATATTGGCTAGTAAATTGCAAGAATACTGCAAGAAATGCAAGAATACTAAGCACCTATTATGTGTCAGGCACTATACTGAGAACTGGCTATATGGAAATGAACAAAAAGGCTAGCTCACTTCTTGCTTTCAGGAAATGGAAAATGGAAATGGAAGAGACTCTCTTTGGGTAAATAATTACAAATGTGATCAGTATGATGAATAAATAGTATAGGAAGCTTGAGAGTTTCACTAGAAACTTCATTTAGTCTGAGAAGTCAGTGGTTGAGGGCAGATGCCTTGAGGACATAACATTTAAACTAATGTGTAGAGAAGGGGCATCAGGTGAGTGTACAGTGATAGGGTGGGATAGATAATTGGTGAGCATGTAAATGCACAAACTCTGTGATGGTGGGGCCTGGGAATGGTACAGGAAAAGGACAGGATGTGTGCAGCTGAAGAGGAGAAGTCCATTGAAAGAATAAGCCAAACAGGTCACAGAGGCTTAGACCATGGGCAGGCTGGCAGCCATAGTCCAGTGGTGACTTCCTTCCAAAAGCAATGGTCATGAAAGAGGGCATGTGATGTAATGAGCACTAGGTATTATATAAGACTGATAACTCAGTGTCCTCTATCTCTGCAACCAATAATACATTATATGTTAATTAATTGAATTAAAACTAGATTAAATTGAATAAAAAAAATAAAATCAAAAGCAATGAGTGAATACTGAGAGATTTACACAAGAGAATTGCAACAGCTGGCATCTTTTATTCTTTAGGGCATGACATCTCAGCAGAGCATAGACGGGGATTCTGGTTCCAGCCAGTCTGTGCCTCACCTCAGGGGAATGGAAAGTATCCAGCAGCTATAAGAAGGAAGAAAACCCACCTGTGTTCTGACTCTAACTTGGCTGCATGACCCTGAATAAGTCATGTCCCTTCTCTGAACTGGGCACCAGGAGTCTGCACCCAGTGCTCAGGAAATATTTGTTGAATCATTGGAGATAAATATGCTTGCTTTCCATCCATGTGCTTTCTCTTGAGTGGAGCTATTTTTCCCCCTTTAAAAGGCCTCTTGAAATACAAGAACATCATTTAAAAATGAGATCTTGCTGTAGATTGATATGTTCCAATATTAGATGAGAAGGGGAATGAAACCACATCCATTTAAAACCTGACAGAAGAACAGAGAGAATAAAACCCTCTCGATCTGTGGCAGGACTGAGATGGGTCTTGTTGTGATATTAGTTGCCATTAAGTTTCTCAGTTCTTTTGAAGGGAGATAAAACACCTTAAGAATAGCAATGTGTATAACTGGCAAATTTCAGGAGCATTCACACTTGCAATTTGTATGCAAGTCTTCCTTTCTGAGTTATTTTCACTCTTCAGTAGAGGGATTCTTCTGGTGGAGAGGAATAAACCCAGAGTTAAGTAAATAGGAATGAAAGTAAGAAACATGGCTGGTGGCCCAAGATTCCTTGTGGGAGTGGAAGAAGGAATGGAATGAGACAAGACCAACCTCTTGCTGCCCCCTTGGCTCCATCTAGCAGGGCAGTCACTGAACAATATCAGTAGAGATCCATTCTTTGAATAAAGGAGGTGGTAAACTTTCATTTAAGGGTCAGATAGTAAATCATTTAGGTTTTTGGGCCATGCAGTCTCTATCACTACTAGTCAACTCTGTAGCTGTAGAGTGAAAGCAGTCATAGATAATACATTCATAAATGGGTTTGCCTCTGTTTCAATAAAACTACTCATAAAAACAGGCAGTGGGCCTCATTTGACCCATGAGCAGTAGTTGCTTTACTCTAAATCATCTTTGCAGCTTCTTATGTCTTCCTGATAGAAGGGAAAGAGAAACAGTGGTAGATTCAGACAGGCATGGGCTTGAACCTAGCTCTACTTTTACAGGCTTATGACCTTGAGGAAAATGACTCCACTTGCCAGAGGCTCTATGGTGTACACTTGCTATATTTGCTGCTTAGCGTCCTCTCCTCCTTCTTGAGATTGTTACAGATTGTTAGGGTAACAGCTTTTTTGGGGGAGGAGAGAACTGTCTCTCTGCCACCCTCAACCCAGGTGGTTCTCGTGAAGGGGACTCTATTCCTGGATTCAGAGGTGAATCATATGACCTGAGCCAAACCAACCTGGCTTCACACCATTCTCCTGGCTTAGCAATTGGTTCAAGATGGACACATTGCAAAGTCAGGCCAATCAGAGTCAAAGGGATCTATTATAAGACTTTTGCTTGAGTTTGGAGGGAAGCACATTGAAATGATCAAGCCTAAATAACTTGAGAGCAGCTAGATGGGATCTGTGAATTAAGCCAACACAAAGGACAGCAGAGCCAATAGAGACTGAGTCCTGGTGTCACCATTTGATCTTTAGCTCTAATTGGACTAGAAGCCAAATTTCTGGGTGACTTTACAGTTTGAAGAACTGAAAAAGTAATTTATTTTGTTTAAGCTATTTTGAGTTGGGTTTTTAGTAACTTGTCTCCAAAAATATCCTAATCTACTTCAGTTTCCTCACCTGTAAAATGGGAAGAATGATGCTTACATGATATAGCATGTTCTAAAGAGGAAATCCATGAAACTCTACATGAAGCATCTATTGCAGAGGCTTCAATGCAATCTGTTGCCTGCAGTGACTGCTATAATTTGCCATGAGATCTCTTTTTTAGGACCAAGGCATTTATTCTTCAAGCTGTCAAGAATTTAGTCTGTGCAGTGGACTTGCTGTTGTTTATACTTCCCCAGCATCCCAAACACAGCCTTCTGACAAACAGCCTTGGGATGATGCTGCCACTGTGGCTAGCATGGCATTTTTGATGTGGAGACTGGCACTCCTCTCAGCCTCCCTGGAAGTCCCTGGAAGTGGTGGGACTTCCAGACAGCCTCTGCTGTCTTGGGCCACGATACCTTCCATCCAGTCCATCAAGCAATGGTCAACAGAGGGGTACAGCAGAGGGGAACAAAGGATGAGGGTGCTCATTAAAACATCCAATTCCTAAGTGTCACTTGGGGACCATTCTGAGGGGGCGTCCTATCTCCACAGTCTCCATGGTAGCATCAAGGGCCTCTGTTGTTCTGCCCCCTGTGTCTTATGTTCACTCTCTTATGGCTGTTGTTCCTAAGGGCATTCTCCAACAAACCTGGCTTAAGTTGGTGGCTTTTTACCTTCATGTCCCATACCCTACTAGAGATCCTATCCTTGCTAAACAAAATCTTGTGCCCTAGACTTTTCCTGTGACCTCTATATCTACCAAAAATGAACCTGATCCATGTTCAACTCCATTTGACAGATGATTTCTGGGATTATTTTGTGTGTTAGAGCAGGGTCCTCAAACAGGGGCAACTGTGCCCCCCCCCCCACCAGAAGATGTTTGTCAATGTCTGGAGACATTTTTGTTTGTCTCATCTTGGAGGGAGGAGAAGGTGCTACTGGTTTGAGGCAAAGGATGCTGCTTAACATCCTGCAAAGCACAAGATACCCCCCCCAACAGATAATTAATTATCTGTCCCCAAGTATGAATAGTGCTGAGGCATAGAAATCCTGCTATAAAGGTAATGGCTAATAGGAGCATTCTTTTTGATAAAAGGTTGTGTTTTAGAATGGGGACTCCATTATCCCTTATAACAAATCCTTGACCATCCTAGATCCCTAAATATCAACATTAAAAAGAAACTACCCCCTTCTTGGAAGGTTTATAGAAGTCTTTATCTAGATGTGGGATTTAATGAATCTCTCAGGACCTTATTTTTCTCAACTGTTAAATGGGAATAGGAATAAAACCTACCCCAAGAATTTTGTGAGGAAAAAAAGGATATTATACATATGAATCCCTTAGCAGAGTGCCCAGTGTACAATAAGCACTTGACGTCAGCCACCATTATTACTTTATTTTTATTATTAGTTACAGAAAAACTTTTCAGTTGCTCTACATAGGGGGAATGAATTAGTGTTTCTGGGAATGAAGGAGACAGTTGCAGCTTGGGCCACAGCCAAAAATATGAATGAAGTACCAAGAAGGAGGCTGTAGCTTAAGACAAGGAAGTCTAGTTCAGACTCCAGTTACAAAGCTAAACTATGAATCCAAAGCATCCAAATGCTCACTCCAAAATGGAGAGCCCTGAGTGGGGAAAATACAGCCTGCACTGGGGTTATAGGGTTGTAAGTTTGGGGCTAATCTTGAATGAATATTCACAGTCTTCTGTGAGAAAGCTGTCATGAGAGAGACCTGTGCAGGAATGATGCAATCTACCAACCACAGTTCTGAAACACTGGAGTCCCCTGATAGATCTGAGAGGCTTCAGTAGCATCTCCCTGCAAATGCAGTGATGATTATTTACAACTATTCTTTATTAAATCCACACTGAGCGCCAGACAGTATACTCAGCTGGAGAACTCCCTCTATCCCTCACAATTACTCCACAAAGAGAGTAATCAAGTTAGTAGAATTATACCTATTTTAAAATAAGGTAACTGAGGCATGGAAAGTTTAAGTGCCAAACCTGCTATTAATTCCTACAAAATACATGTAGTAGGGTGAGGAGAAAGGAGTGTACATACTTTAAGTCTGGGAGAGCCTGGACTTTTCTATCAATTAGCATTCTCTTCGGGTGTAAGGTAACTAGGAAAATAAAAATGAAAAAAAAAAAAACCACTGCCAACTAAATACTGAAATAATTAGATAAAAGTCAATATTAACAAGCTTCTATGATTCTGGGGACGCAAAGGCAAAGATTCAGAAGCATCTGCCACACAGCAATTTTGTAGACTTATGGAAGGGATGTGATACAGGAATTCGTTCTTCCCCGGCTGGTTGGTTGCTCAATATTGCCCAAGTAGCCAAGAGTCCCCTTTGTCCCAGCCAGAACTGTGTGAATGTTGAGGACAGTAACTTGTTAAATACAGAATCTACTAAGGAAACTCTTTCTTTTAGGAAACAGAGCCCTCTGCTCTATGCAGACTCAATTTGCAAAGGATGAGGGTGATCTTTACTCAATCTACTGATCCAAATGCTAATGCTTCCAGAAACACCTTCATAGACATACCCAGAAATAATTTTTACTAGCTCTCTGGAAATCCCTTAGCCCAGTCAAGTAGACACACATAAAGGTCTTTAAGCCTTAGGCCCATAAGGCTTAAAACAAAAACACATTTTGCTTGTGCACCTGCAACATGGGCAGAGCTCAGTAGCGAAGGCTCCACTATGCTCTACTCAGCATCAGCTGTGGTTCCTCCCTTTAGGCTCAGGTCTGCTTCCAAGGTGGGTCAACCTCATGGTTTCCAGGTTAGTGCTGGCTATTGGCTGGGAGCCCAGCTGAGACTAAGGTCTGGGGACCTTGGTCTTTCCCCATGTAGGCATCTTCATGTGTCCTGGTTTTCATCACAGCATGATGGCTGGGTTTAAGAGTTTTATCTCAAGAGAGAGAACGAGGCAGAGCTGCATCTCCCATAATGAAATTCATGAAGCATCACATTCACCATATTCTATTATGGTGTCAAAAGCCACCCAAGTTTAAGGGGAGGGGAAATAGACTTCATCTTTTGATAGGGATGGCAAGATTCTGTAGTGCGTATGGAAACCCAATCTACCCTGGAATTATGGTGATAATTAAATAAGATAATGTATATAAAGTGCTTTACTTGGCATCTGGCACAGAGTATATATTTTATAAATATTTATTAGATGGATGATGAATGGTAAAATCTCACATTTCCAAAGGGACTATAACATTTATTATTCATCTCTACCTCACTTATGCCCATCCCATGGCAAGACACATAGTGGGTGGTGTTCAATAAATGTTTCTTGGATAAGTAAAAAAAAATATGTGTGTGTGTGTGTATATATATATATATATATATATATATATATATATATATATATATATATTTACACATTTAGTTCCAGAACATTGTAGGTACTCAATTCTTGGTTGAGTGGGTGAAGACTTCATTAGCAAAGTAGATCTATAGCTCTTTGGAGATTCACTAAACCTGAAGGGTCAACTATCTTGGATTTAGCAATGAGGAGGCTGTTTCTGCTAGCCTTTGAGGACACTAAGGACTGCCTAAGAGGGCAGTGTGCTCAGGTTGAGAGAACTGTCATAATCCCAGACTCAGATTTCCATTAACAGTGATGCTGCTTCAGCAATGGCATCTCTTTCATTTGCCAAACACTTTTGGACAAATCAAAGCTGTCTTGTTGCTCTGTTGTCTATTGGATAATGACATGGTGAGAAATGGATTACTGCCTGAGAGAGCAAGACACAGGTGGAAAGCTAAAAGTGGCCTAGAAGGAGTAGGGAAGGACAGAAAGGATGTCTTTGTGCCCTACTGAGGTGTTTGTTGGGAGATGGTGAAGGTTCTGCAAGGCAAGTCTAGTTACTCTGAATGTGGAATGGGATTTACCTCATCTAACCATGGTCTTCTGCATCATTACAATTTCAGACCAACTGCAGTCCACCTAAGATAGGTCATATCAGAGAGACCATAGTTTATGCCCATAATATGAATCTCACTTACCTTGAGCCACTTTAGTGTTAGACCCATGAATTTCCCTTGTTTTAAGACACCATCCTGATAACTCTGCCACATTCTTTTATGCATCTGACAAGTTTACTGGAATATGTGCTATGGGACAGGTTGTCTTATGTCTCCTTGTCTCCAAAATAAAAATTATCAGAAAAACAATGGGCTTAAAGGTCAGGTATTAGATATTCTTCTGTGCCAGCCTTGATTCTGGCATTTACCAGCTATGTGAAATGGGGCAGCTCATATAACTTTTAAACCTGAAATTTCTCATCTGTAAAATGGGGCTAATATGATAGAACTCTGGGGCTTGTAGTAAAAATTAGAAAAGGAAGCATCAAGTATACAACACACAGTAAGCATTCAATAAATGATGTCTTTGTGTTATTATTATTATTGTGGCCCTAATTATGCCATCCTCCACTCATAGAACTGATTCATATTGAGGTTGTTTATGTGTGTTTTGTTTACATATCAATAAACCCCCATCTCCAAGAGGATAAGGACTTTATCTCTCCCTTGGCATCTTCCATGAATCCCGTTTTACTGGGTTTTGACACTCAATTACTGCCCATTGAACATGCAAATATATATGTTTAGAGACCTTATTAATAATCACACAGAGCTTAATACAGACTAAAAGGATATATAAGGATTCATGCAAACTTGTTTTTTTCTTCATACCCATTATCTTAAGGTAGATTAACTTCTAATGGCCAGATATCAGCATAATGCCTTTATTTTGCCCTTTTGCTTCTAAATTAATTGTGTTAAACACTTCCATTAAGGTCTCCAGACATGATATGTAGGGTCAATTACAGTCTAATATTAGCAAACACAAGGCTAGAAAAGTTGAATAGGAATGTACTTTCCCTCTCCTCTGAAAAATATAAACTTTCCCTATCTGATATATTAACTCCAGTGACTTCAGATTTTGATGTATGGCTTGGGGCACCAAATCACCTGGTTATGACTTATTTGGAAAAACAAAGGAGATAAGGCCCCCTGCAAAAAAAGAAGATGAAAACCAATAGGTTAGAACATCTCCAGGCAAAAAGATGGAGTTTATATACCATCTTGTTTCTATTGATAATGCTCCCTTTATAAGCTACTTCCCTTATTGTTTATGAGTGATATGCGAGGAGGGTGAACTTGAAGGAAGGAGGGTGGAGATTTTCTTGATAAAGTCTTTGTAAAATCCTTTCTCTTCAAGGCATGCCTAGACTAGAACTTGGCTCATAAGGCATGAGTCCATGCTAAGGATATCTAAGGTACTTCCAGGCAAAGAGTATCCATAATTTTCATGACATCCCATGACCCCAAAAGATCCACAATTGGTGGAAGGAGAAGGTGAGCCATAACAGAATAAATGTCCCCAAGAGATTATTCTTAGGATCCCCTATATTTTCTTTAGATGGTTTCTTTACCTTTCGTTCAACAAGTTGGCTGGTAGACCAAGTACATCAAAGTTGGAACATTTCTTTATTATCCGTCACTGTATCTTAGTGCCTAGCACAGTGTATAAAATATGACAGGTGCTACTATAGGTTAGTTCATCCATACATTGAGCATATATTACAAATATTTGCTGAGCTTCTAGTGACATGTCAGACATATTATTTGACATAAGGGAAAGACAGAAGGAAGGAAGGAAAGAGGGAAGGAAGGAAGTACAGGAGGAAGGAAGGAAGTACAGAAGGAAGGAGGAAGGAAGGAAGGAAGGAAGGAAGGAAGGAAGGAAGGAAGAAAAAAAAAAGAAAGGGATAAGTGAATTCTCCCTATGGTCTTGCTCAGAGTGGCCCTAGTCATGTTTGTTATTTCTCATATGGAACCACTACTTTATTGAATTTTCTTCTTGTTTTTCAAGTAAATTACCCAGACCTTCAGTTCCTTTTTGGAGACTGATCTAAGCATAAAGAATGGCAATGGGAAGTTTGGGGGATTGTATTTATTGGTGGCTGAGTAGCCAGTTCAGACAAACTCAGTTCAAGAGGAATTAATATTATTAGAATATAAAATGATTCTAGATTAAATAAAAAGGACATGGCAAACAGATGGAAGCTGGAAAGGTAAAAGGCTATACAGACTGGTATCTATATAGAGAATCAGCCAGAAAGAGGTATTAAGAACTTAGGCTGTGAGCTACAAGTATGTGCAGGGTATTTTTATGTGGCAACATGGGACAGGCATGTGGCTGCAAGGAATAGACAATTGTATGGTAGAGGGAACAGAGTCCACACAAAGATGCCCTCACTCATGACATAAATTGCAAGTACAAAAGGTCCCCCAAACCGCTTCTTGTTTTGATAATTTGCTAGAAGGATTCATGGAATTTTCTGAAAGATGTAATACTCACAGTTATAGTTTATTGTGGGGAAGGGATCCAGATTAAAATCAGTCAGTGGAGGAAGCTTATGGGCAGAGTCCAGGAAAGGTTTCAGATGTGGAGCTTCAACCATCCTGTCTCTATAGAATTATGGACAGTGTGACTTTCTGAGCATTGATGTGTGATTTCAGGTAAGGTATTGCCAATCACGGAGGCTCACCCAAGCTTTGGGGCTTAATTCCATACAGCTTGTGTGGTAGCCCCTCTGGAGTTAGATCTGATAACATGGGGCTGACCAGTAGTCTCCAGTACCTTCAAAGGTGGAGCTGAAACTCTGTGGCCCAAAACCTCCATTATACAACACATCATTAGATTCTCTGGTGGCCAGAGTCCCCAGGCCAACAAAGTTACTCTTACCAAGCATGAACATGCCAAAGGCCTAGAGATTACATCCTAGTAACCAAGGGCAAAGGCCTAGACTTCTCCTTGGGTAAAGTTAATTTTTCACTGCACTATGGCCTTAGAGAATAGACACTTGGAACCCAGAATTGCCCCAATGAATCATACATTCATTCACTTCTCTGTGCAAAATACTGTACTAGGCACTTTAGGGGAAATGGTGGGAAAGACATGATTCTTGAGCTGACTCAGATGTGAGCAATCATGGGTTACATGGAGCAGGTGAAAGATGGAAGAGTTATCTAGCCAGAGAATATAGCACTGGAGCAGGAAATAGGAAAGTTTAGTGCATAGTCTATGGGGACATGGGACTCCCAATTCTGATTCTAGAAGGATCAGAATGAGCAAGTCCAACCATGTGGCCAGACCATCATTACAAGTCTTTCAGAGCCATAGAAAACAGACAGAGGAGTCACCAGCCAGATCTTTATTTCATTTTTATTTTCTTCTTAGTACATACTCCATCTGAAATTATCTTGTTTACTTATTTGTTCATTTAGTGTTTGTCTATCCCAGTAGAATAAGGGAAGATGTTTGCATATTTGTCTCACCACTCTGTTCCCAGTTCCTGGAAGAGTGCCTAGCACAAGGTAGACACTCATTATTCATTAATTAAATGAATTTTACTGCAACTCCATGCCACAAGAAGGATCTCTGAACTTTCTACCTATAGGACTTTGGTTTCTCCAGCTAAATCAAATGGAAACTCAGAGCCACCAACAGAGTGTCTAGCTCTATATCAACTCCCATTCATTTCTTCCAGCAGGAAAGTGATGCATTGTGTCAGGGGGAATAGGAGCTGCTGGTACTGTGGTGCATTTGTCCATTTAGATCTGCTGGAAAGCTGAGGAGTAATTATAGATGCAAACCTGCTGCCTTCAACTGTAAAAACTTCACACTGAGTTAATAAAGACTTGGGCACTTAGCTTCATGTTTTTGCATCTTAACACATGAAGGCATTTTGCAAAGGGTTGAGTGAACATAATTATCAATTTCCACATGTATATTACCATTCAGCTGGGGTCAGGCAAATTCTTCCTAAACACAGACTGTTGACAATGGCAACGAGCACTTGTGCTCACTTCTCTCATCCACCATGTGCAAATTTGTGTCACTTTCTTTTGACTCCATTTTTATTGCTTTCCACATAAACCTTTGATGAATGCAAAACATCAAAGCTCTTCCCAAATCAATCCACTTGGGGATGGGGAACAAAATGAAATTTGACTTTGCTTTCTGTAGAGGAAATTAGAGGTACATCCTGGTTGGGGCTGTATAAATTAGCAGGGAATGACTTGGGGGCAATGCAGAGGTGGCTTCTTTTACTTATTGGAAGATAAGAAATTCAAAGCTGGGGTAGGGGATGGTGTAAAATATTAAATGAAAAGGAGATCTTTTGTTTTGGAGAGGGAACGTGTATTAAATTATGGATATAAAATGAATTTAGGAGAACCTGGAAGGCTTAGTCAGTTAGGCATCCAAATCTTGGTTTCAGCACAGGTCATGATCTTGGGATTATAAGATCCAGCCCCACGCCTTCCCTCTTCCTCTGCTCCTCCCTGCTATGCCCTCTCTCTAAAATAAATTTTAAAATCTTTAAAGTAAAAAATGAATTTGGATAATTGGCTTATAACGGTATAATTATGTGGTTATATATGTGGAAATAGTCTGGTGTAGAAATTGAATGGACTAAAATAGTAGAGTTAGAACATGAGTTGGACTCTAAGGCAAAAAAAAAAAAAAAAAAGATGGTTGATTGTTTCTGTGATAGTGGTGATAGGTGAGCCAAGAACACAGGTGGAATTCAACTAAGTGGAGCGGAGGATTCTAAGGGTGAACACAGGCAAAACTCCAAATGGCCTGACTCTGAGACACCCTTCCCTTGTGTCTATGCCTGTGTGATCAAGAAAGCCACATGCCTGGAGGGAAGTATCTAGTAATCAGGGGCAGAAGGACCCAGGTCTAACAGCACTAATTTGGAAGGCAGTCTGAGGTGCAGTATAGAGGAGGCAATTCGTCTTTCTTCTGTCCATTCCTGCTGATCCACCTCCAATGTCTAGTGCCACTTAGTGGGCTGCAGGGCACAGTGTGGTAGCGTGTACACCTGCCGCAGAGCAAGTCTGCCTACACCATTGCCATCACTTACATCTCTGTGCCTTTGGGGAACTTACTTTCTGACGTTTTTCCTTATCTGTAAAATGAGCCCACATCTGAATTACATGATAGTCGCATGCTTTGCACAGTGCTGGCATGGAGCAAGCACTAATCAAACATTTTTTTATTGTGATATTTAATACAGTCCTCTAAGAGGAGACTGCCTGCACCCAATGAGAAGCTGGGTGTCAGTGAGGGCAGATTCCCTTCCTAAAAGGGCCTCATTTTCTGCCAACACCTTGCAGTCTTTCCCCTTCACTCTCCGCTTGGTGGTTGATGCAGTTTCTCCTTCTATTCCAAAAACAAACATGCAAGCAAATGCGTATAGATGGTGTCAGAATGGTTCTGGAAACTTCAGCTCTTTAGAATTTGTATGGCTGGTCAAATGTGTCCTGTAGGGGGAGCCATTCCCTTTCCCTCTGTCCTTACAACCAGCCCATAGATGGGACTGGTCTGTCCTCTCAAAAGGATCAAGGAGATATGGTTGCCTTTGAAGGGTGTGGGTGGGTGGGGAGTTTTATATCTGATTTATGAAATGTGAGGATTGGAACATAAATGACACCTGCCTTCTCTCCTGGAAAGAATTAATGCATAAAAGCCATGGACCCCTCCTATCTCTTCTCTCTACTCTGTGGGAGTGAAGAAATCTATGGTATTTCTCCAGGAGTTGGTTAGGTAATGACCAACTAGACCCAAATCTTCCCCTGTGTAGGCCCCTATATCATTTAGCAATTGGTGTAAAACAAATTACCATAAAATTTAGTGACTTAAAACAACCATTTATGATTTTTTTACAAGTCTGTGGGCTATCTGGGTAGTTTTTCTTCCAGCTTGGGTGGGCTCATTCATGCATCTTCAGAGAGTGGGAGGGTTGGCTAGATGCTGGTTGGGCTAGGATTGCACCAATGTGCAGGCTGCTCCATGTGTCTCTCATCCTCTGGCAGCCAAGTCCAGGCTTGTGCTTGCAGTGGTGGCAAGGATCTAAGAGTGAGTAAACCTAGTTATATAAAAGGACAAGAAGAGACCCACCCATGCTTTCAAGTCTCTGATTTCATGAGGTTTGCTATAGTCTTATCTTACAAGACAAGTCACCCATCTGAGCTAGGGAACTACAAATTTATAAGCAAAGGGTGTGCATGCAGCCAGGCCATTAACTGGGGCCATTCGTGCAATCATCTCCCCAATCCCAAAGACTGCGATATGAGGTTTGAGGTGCATACAGCTTGCAAGAGTGAGAACAGTCTTATGTGGGGGCCTCGGAAAGCTTGATGATCACAAAGATTCTTGAGCCGAGCTTTAGAAGATGAGCATGTATGCGTTCTTTAAGAGGAGGAAGGGCAATCTAGGAGGAGAGCACAGCTCACCCTTAAGCTCAGAGGCCTGACCCAGCTTGGTGCATTGGAGGAATGGGGAGTAGCTCCACAGAATAAGTACAAAGGTGCACGATGAAAGCAGAAGTCCAAGAGGTTGGGCTAAATAGCTTAGGTTTTATCTTACAGTCTCCTGGAAACCACCAGAGGTTTTTATACTATTGAATTCTATGATCTGCTTTCCTTTGGAAAGATAACCCTGCCCAAGGAGTCCAGAGGTGAGGAAGAGCCTTACACCCACCTGGTCTGTAAGTCAGGAGACTTTTGTTGCCAAGTAATGCTCCTTCCTCCACCCACCCTGCTTTGTTTAGCCCTGTTGTTCTTCTCAGGAACACAGCTAAGTGCTTCTAATTCACAAACCTGGAAGCCAGCTTTTGGCAGGGTCCTTAGACAAGGACAGATCCAGACACCCTGGCCACCAAAAAAAGAGAGAGAGAATAAGAAAAGGACACCAGAAATCATGGCTAGCATACGAAGCAAGGCCCCGGTTTGCATTTTCATCCTGAAGCATCTATAATTAGACTGGAGAGAAATGATTTATTTAATCCATGTTGTTTCACACAAGATCCTTAGCAGCATGCAGTCGTATCTTTATTACTCCTGTGCATGCTACCTGTGTAACAGTTGAGAGCAACAATGGGGCTTTACTTATCTTCAGGAAGCCAGCCCATTCTTTTGATGAAGGAAAAATGGCCCCGGCCCCAGGTTGCCATAGACACTGGGGAAGGCTGTCACCGAGCTGCAGCACACCTATTTCCTGGTGACAAGCAGAATTAGAGGTATTGAGGAATCAAAGGGAAAAAAAACTAGCCTGATGAAACAAAGGGTCCCTTCAGCTTCTCCTGACATACCTCTTTGCAAAAGCAGCCTCTGGTGCCCTTCTCCTTCTGCCCTCCTCCCTGAAGCCAGGTGAAATGGATTTGAATCTTAAAGATGGAGGCAGTAACCTCCACACAGGGCTCAAATTCACACATAGGGCGAAGACCTACCTTAAACCACGTGAGTGGCTTCCTGTGGTTCCAACTTTCTTGATATACAAGCTTGAAAGATCTGTCCCCTGCCAGTGTTTCTGGATTCCTCAGTCACTCTGTTATCACCACACTGTTCTCCCCTGAGTTCATAAATATGCAACACATCCCACCTAGGGGACCTTTGCCCTTGGAATTCCTCCTTCCTAAATTCCCACCCTCTTGCCCTTTGTGTGGCTGCTCCTTCTTGTTCCCCAGGTCTCAGTTTGAAGGTCATTTTCCCCAGAGGACAGGCCTGACCATTATATCTGAAATAGCTCCTCCATCCCACTTATTCCCTATCACATCATCTTGGTTCTTGCCTGGTAATTTTCACAACCTACAATTATCTTTTATTTACTGTTTGCTTATTTATGGCTGGTCGCCCCCACTAGGGTGCAAGCTGCATAAAGTCAGGTGCCCAAGAGATGTATGTGCTTCTCTTTGCTTGGTTCCTTCCCACTTGAGGCAAGGATTCAGGTGCAAGTGGTTTACTTGGGAGGTGAAGGAAGTGCAGAAAGGAGATAGGAGTGAGACGAGGAGAAGAAAGCAGCCACTGAAGGACTGTGTTAACAAGTTTCCATTGACAAGGAGGTTCACAAACAACAGAAGCTTATTTTTCACAGTTCTGGGTGCCAGAAATCTGAGATTAGGCTGCCAGCCTGATCAGGTTCTGGTGAGAGCCCGTCCAGGCTGCAGATAGTTGATGTCTCCTGGTGTCTTTCATGGCAGAACAGGGAAGGGACCTTTCTGGGGTCTCTTTAATAAGGGTACTAATACCCATCCATGAAGCCTCCACCCTCATGACCTAATCACCTCCCAAAGCCCTCAAATTCCATTACATTGGAAATTAACTTTTAACATATCAATTTTGAAGGGATAGAAATATTTAGTCTATAGCTGGTGTGTTAGGAAATGAGTTACCATTGAGGTAACTGGGAAGCTCCTAGAGCCGGTGAAGGACACACAACTTAAACTTGATCTACCTGAGCAGTTATAGAGCCGGGATAGTCGCACGCCAGCTCACATTGGTCATTGAGGGCTGTTCCCAGTGAACGGGAAGTCTCCTTGTAAGCAAATAAGTAACACTGGATTATGTACTAGAAGTAAGAATTGTCTTTGGAGAGCTTTGTAGGAAAGAGAAAATGTGGTTATTACCAGAAGATGCCTACAATATAAGGGTGGGGTAGTACACTTTGGGTGATGCCAACATAGTAGGAGAGATAAGAGCCATGTGAAAGTAAGGGTCTGGCCAAAAATACCATGGAAGAAAGACAAGTGGAGGCTTTACATAATCAAAAAGGTACAAAGGTCAGCATGCCATATTTCTAAAATTGAGGTAACAGTTACATACGATGGAGCACACACATGTTGATGGCACAACCCAATGAATTTGTTGTACCTCTGTTTACATCCATATAACCACCACCCAGATCAAGATATAAGATGTTTCCATCCTTCCAGAAAGTTCTCTCATGCCCCTTTCCAGTCAATAGCTCCTCCTTATCCCCAAGAAATCACTCTCCTGAATTTTATCACCAAAGTTAAAATTTAAAGTAACATATTTTGGGACTCCTGGGTGGCTCAGTGGTTGAGCATCTGCCTTTGGCTGCCGGCTTGGTGCAACTCCAGGATCAAGTCCCACATCGGGCTCCCTGCATGGAGCCTACTTCTCCCTCTGCCTATGTCTCTGCCTCTCTCTCTCTCTCTCTCTCTCTCTGTCTCTCATGAATAAATAAATTTTTTAAAGTCTTTAAAAAATAAATAAATAAATAAAGTAACTTTTTTAATGTATGGAAGTTGTAAATACTTGTAGAAAATTCATGCAGTAAAATAATTTGAATGCAATAAGTTGAATCACCCATAATCTTACAGTCCAGAAGTAGCTACCTTGAACATTTTCATCTCTTCTTTATTGTCTTTATTACGCATTTTTATTTTAACTTGAGCCCATACTGTATATTCAATTTCATATTCTGTTTTTTTTTTAATTAATCATTAGGACATAAGCATTTTCCAGGTTAATTACAAATTTTTTTGTAAACATTGTTTTACATGGCTTCAGATATTCCATTGAGAAATTTAGCAAAAAGTACTTACCAATTTCATACCTCTCAGCTATTTTAGTTTTTTCCCCACTATTTTACAGTAATGAGTGCCTTTTTACAAAAAGCTCTCTGGCTTTTGGATTGTTTTATTAGAATGGGGGTGGAAGTACAGAGGTAAAATAATACATATTCTTTAAACCCTTGTTAAATATATCTATATTTAATCCCCAACTGACCATAGTTCAACTTAGGATTCTTTGACTTTACAATGGTGTGAAAGCGATATGCATTCAGTAAAAATTGTACTTGGAATTTTGAATGTGGATCTTTTCTGGGGCAAGTGATATGCAGTCCTCCCTTGTGATGCTGGGCAGTGGCAGCAGCCATACCTTCATGTTAGCCACAATCATGGGAGTCAACAATCAACACAATGACAACCCTGCAATTTGTCATTTTCAGTAGGATATTCAATAAATTCCATGAGATCCTCAACACTTTATTATAAAATAGGCTTTGTGTTGGATGACTTTGCCCAACTGTAGGTTAATGTAAATGATGTGAGCATGCCTAATGTTGGTGAGGCTAAGCTATGATGTTTGGTAGGTTAGGTGTATAATGTGCATTTTCAACTTTTGATATTTTCAACTTACTATGGGTTTTTCAGGATGAAACTCCATTGTAAGTTGAGAAAGATCTGTATTCTCAAACAGCTTTCCAGAACAGATTGATTTATGCTATCACCTCGGTACACAAAGGGTACCCATTGAGCATCCCACTCACCATCATTAAGCACCATCGTGGGTTTTTTGGTTTGTTTTTTGTTTTTGAAACTTGAAGTACTATCTGGAAAAACTCACAAAAGCTCTCCAAAGAAAAGCTCTGTTTAGTGTCCTCTCCAAAGAACAATGCTGGCTTATTTTTCCTCTCGTATTCTATAATGTTGAGATATTCTGAATAGGTGACCTCAGAAATCACTTTGATTCAACATCTGGAGCCATCAGTGAGCAATGCGTAGGGAGGACAGACAAGGGACTTCTGTGGGCTGCCTTGGAGCAGGGTCACAGATGGCCTCCCATTACATAACCTCCTTCAGAGGAGTACATTCTGTTCACCTCTCATTTCATCATGGGCATGGAAAAGGAAGAAGTTGACAGACCCAGTCTGTGACTTGGACAGCTTCAGAGGGTGCCTTTGTGAGAGTGGGACAATGTGAGAGCTGATAATTACAGTGCAGAGCACAGCTGAGAGGCATAATGATCAGGCCCAACCTAACATTTAGGTCAGACTCGATAATGGCCTTTGAAGGCATTTTCTGCTATTTAAAATCACCCTCCCATCTCCAGGAAATCCGGCCTCTTGCACTGGAATAAAGGCCAGGATATGGGTGCATGCTATCTGTAAGGCACTTCCAAACTTGTTTCTAGGAAAGCTACTCCAATGAAAATTCCTTACCATGAGCAGGAAAACTCAATTCTCATAGACTTTCTAAAAGCCCAAGAAAGTAAGTCCATAATGGTCGTGTCAGGAAGCAAGAGGTTCATGTGAACAGGTAGTCTTCTAAATCCACCTTGGAAGTACTGCTTCTTTGCCTAAGGTTAGATATCCTTGGGCCTATGCCTATCCAACATGGTTTCCCTCCCTCTAAGTGCCTTTGAATCACATGACAATCACCATCACTAATTTTTGTATCTTTATTCTCAAATCCATCATACATAAAAACGATGGCCACACAGTGACTTCTGTAGTGAATATGCATGTGTAGGTATTGTAGGATACATTATTAGGTGCTGTAATATTTATCCACAACAGTTAATGTCATTTCTGTGACAGTCTTTCCCTACCTAAGAAAAAAGGAAGAAGAAAAGTGTTTTGTGTGTAAACATGATACACAGCTAGTGAGGTTAGATACTCTGAGTTTCCGGAACCCAGACATTCTTGGTTCTTTTGTGTTTATTCTGTGATCGGCTGTTTATAATGCATGCCCACCACCATCTACCCCCCAAAGAAAATGATTTCTATTTCCATGGAGATTAGACTGGGAATAAGAAGGCAAATACCTGGATACTAGACCCTCCAGGTAGCCTGGATCTACCCACAGGTGCAGCACCTGTAGTGTTAGCTGGTGGTCTCCCTCTCCCATAGCCCCATGTTGCTGGGTGAGCTGCCCCACCTTGCAGCCATGTTGCAAGCCTAGGGACTAGACAACAAGTGGCCATGCTTTCTAAACATCTTTGTCATTACTTCCAGAGTTCCTGCCATTTCCTTGCAACACTGAACACGTAGGGTGCAAATCCCTGAGATTTTCAGAACACCAAACCAATCATTTATACACTCGGGAATCCTCCTGTTGACCTGGAAGCCTCTGACTCAATGTACTCCAAAGACACTCCCCTCTCCCAGCCATATACTCTCTTAATAGGTTTTTGAGAATAAAAATCTGAAAGTTTATGGTGGTGTCTTCAGCTTTTGGTCACCCAAGCCAAAGACACACAAGTGCCAGGCTGCCTTCTTTAAATGGGAGTGGAGAGAAAAGATGAAATATAAAACAAAATATAGATGGGTTCTATCCTTTCTGAGTCTTCGCTGCCCAATCCCCAGCTACACACACACACACACACACACTCACACACTCACAAACACCCAGACAATCTCAACAAATTATCCTGTCATACTTGTATGTTCTCTTACTTAACTCCTATTTATCCTTCAAACTCCTGGCTCAGAATCTTCTCTGGGGCAACTTATTTGTCCATTTTCACCAGTGCAAAACAAATCACCTCCTTCTTCTACTGACTTTGTTATATGTGCCTCACTGAACTCATAACACCAAATTAGATTTTCAGTTTTTATAAATTATGATTGACTTGTGGGCAAACACCAATGTGTTCTCCCATATTTGTCTCCCTAGAGTTTAACTCAGGGTCGAGTACATAGTAGGTGCTCATTAAATGTTTTCTAATTATATTAAGTGTTATTATAATCCTGACTTCCAGTTTATATGAATAATAACACTTAATAATGAGCACTTATTATATGTTAGGCACTATTCTAAGTGTCTTTTTTATGCTCACTAAATCCTTACTGATCTGGGAGATAATAGTATCACCCTCTACTTTACAAATGAGGAAACAAAGGTCCAGAGAGGTTCATCAACTTGCCCAAATCACACAAATGGTAGGTGGTGGAGTTGGGATTTTAGTTCAAGTCATCTGGCTTTGAGTACAGTCCATGAGTTTATCCTGCTGTTTGATATCATCCCCTGAATAATCACACAGTACTATAAATTAAGACCAAAGGGTTCAGTCGTAGGAAGAGTAGTGATAAAATGATTTCAAATTAACCTAAGGATAACACTCCCTTTCCACCATCAATGATAAATATGCCAATGTATGTTAATTCATTTGTTCCTTTGCTCCCTCTATAAATATTTATTGACCAATGACTGTTCCAGGGATGGTTTTAGAAGTTAGCTTTTAAGGAAAGGATGTAGCCCTTGTCTCCAAAAACTTAGAATTTAAATTCATTTCAATTTAACTCTCCTTCAACAAACATCTCCAGAGAATTGCAAGACTATGTTAGGTTCTAGGGATACAAAAAAGAACCAGGAAGAGTCTGAGATCCTTTAGAACTCATACATGGTAGAGGAGACAGACACGACTGTCTTGATAAAATGGGAAGGGCCAAAACAGACCAGAACAAATACCTGTGTGGGAGAGATGGAGCCCAACTCCAGGCCTCTATAGAAGGCCTCCTGGAGGAAACAAGGCTGCACCTGAATCTTGAGAGAGCCACAGATGTTGCCCAGGTAAAAAGAGCTGGGACAACTCCAACACAAACAGGCTGGTGTTGCTAGAGCCAAGTGAGAAGTAGTGACAGGAGATAAGGTTGGAGAACATGGAGACACAAGCAGGAGAACATGGGGACACCAGCCAGAGTACATGTTGGAAAGATAATATGTTTCCAGAAGACCTATGAGAACTTTCACTTTCTACATCCTGTTCAACAGCAATGAGATGGAAACAAACTAGTCTTCATGAAAAGGAGGGGAGCTTCTTTCTCAGATGACTGTGTAGAACATAGGTCTTGGAAGATAGCTATCATATGGGCAATTATTGCCTCTCCAGGCCAATAAGTACTTAAAATAAGTAACTAGATTTCCAGGCTGGACTCCTACTTCATATGATAAGGAAACTGCTCTTAAATAAGATGGATGTTCAGATTATCCCATAAGTGACAGAAAATAATGTCAAGGGAGGAGAAAAATGAATAAAGATGGACCTGAAAAGAATAATGAAGGGGTATTAGTGTGTGGTTTATGATGCATGGTATTTTGTTAATGTCAAACTTTCCCAGGTGTGTCATATAAGTCACA
The DNA here is from genome assembly GCF_048418805.1 of Vulpes vulpes. Lineage (NCBI taxonomy): Eukaryota > Metazoa > Chordata > Mammalia > Carnivora > Canidae > Vulpes > Vulpes vulpes. The sequence goes on from NC_132782.1 coordinate 104,555,979, forward strand.
GAACAAGGCAATGGATGGAAGTTTTATTTTCTCTTATTTGAAACAACAAGCCCCTATGAACTAAATAAAAATATAGGGGCTTGGGAACATGGGGAATTGATTTACCAGGAAATAAAATTGATCAAAGGGATTATGTTTCACCATATAGCAACAAAAAACACCACTGCCATTTCTGTTTGCCCCTTCAAAGATTATTGAGACCTTTCATGATGCATTATTACATGGGATCTTATCTCAGTCCTAGGAAAGTTCTATCATCCCCATTTTATATGATGAAGAGTGACATGGATGAAGCTCCAGGTATTTCAGCTAGTAAGGAGCCACGCTGGAATTCAAACTCAGGTACACCAACTCTTAAATGAATTCATTTGGACTGTATAACCCTCTCCCCCACCCTTCTGAGCAAATATCTTCTGAGTCACATTTAACCATCAACCTTGATAAAAATCTCTTCCACATAGTTGAAGTTCCTGTATTTGGAGTGGTTGGAATTCCAATAACATTGTTTTCTACTTCTCAGCCGGTGAGCATCCCCAGAAGAAATAGCTTATTGTCTCAAAGGAAAGAGTGTAATGAAAAGTCCTTTTCTGGGCAGCCTTAGTACTGTCTGTTTTGCCTTTGGATGAGTTATGATTCTCAAGAAGCAAAGCCGCCCCTCAAAACTGGAGGTGAATAGGGTAAATTCCATTGCCTAACCTAGTTTTATTTTATTTACAGAATGTGTTGTTTTGAGCCATTTATTTTTTTCTTCTTTTTAAACTTTATATTTTGAAATAGTTATAGATTCACTGGAAGTTGCAAACAGAGTAGGATTCCACACACCCTTCAGCTGACAGGAATACTTAACACATCCATAGGACAATATCACTGCAGAGGGATTTTTAATATTTTTTTCTGAATTAGTTACAAAAATTAAAATAAAATGAGCAGGTAAATGTCAGCAACAAACCTAGGAGACCTAATATAAAAGTCAAGAGTTTTGTCTTCCTTAGAAACTTGGAAGACCTAGCAGCGTGCTCCTGCATGGACACTATTGGTGGCCAGTTATTGATCGCCACTTGTCAACAGCAAGCATCCTTTAGGTCTATAAATCTCTGTTCAGTTGCATTACTTGTCTGGTTTCTGGAGGCAGGAGAGTTTTAAGTGCACAGAGGGGAAGTTTGGAATAACCTTGGGGAATCTCTCCAGTACCTCCTTTAAGGCATGGACTTATATGTCTTCAGACTCACACATAATGGCTTCAAGTGAGAACATCTCTGAAACTGGGGTTTTCAAGCTGGGCTTCACAGATCCCTATTGTTGAGATTTGATAATTTAAGGAACCTCTGGAAAGTATGGGACACTTTTGTGTCCCTATGATCCTAGGAAGTGTAGGTATTTGCAATTTAGAAAGATATATTATTGTTGTTTACATCTCCTCCTCCATGATTTAGCTCTTGCCTTCCCTACAGACAGAAATGGAGTTCCAGGCACACCTCACATATATTCTTCTTCAACTGCTTTTATCTTGCCTTAGGTCACTGTGAAATAAGATTTATTCCTTCTCTGCCATGCCATGTTCCTTTCCATTTTTTCCCCACTCCCCACCACTTGATATAATTATTTCTGTGGTGAGCTCAATTGATCCCTGGACTTGGATCATGCCCATACCCCTTCTTTAAACAAAATATATGCAGGTTTTAGGTTAGTGGAAAAGGCATTTGGAAAGTAATTTCAAGGCAGAAAAAAGAAGACTGTTAACAGAATAACTAGGAGTCATGCTAAGAGATAGCCAGTTTTTACATTTTCAGATCTGGGTGTCTTATAGTTGCTCTCTGCTTAAGGGTCAGACTATGTCAAAGGTCTCCTTTTCCCCTCTACTTCAATAAAGGGAATTACGCTCTGCCCTGATCCCCCAATCCAGCAGGAAACTGGAGAGATGGAGTCAGATGACTGACAGCTCGCCTCTAATGCCAAAGAAAGGAAGAGATGAGCACCCTTCAAGAGACAAGAGTGCCAGGGATTGGGAATAGAAAGTAGAGGAGATATAAAGGGAGAAGTTTCTTTCTAAGGAAAGGGGAGCCCCAAGTATCTAAAATGAACCTCCCTCACATAGAAACACACTATTTTAAAAAAGCCATCTGTAAATTCATAGATTCTATGGAGCATTTGAGGGGTAATAGTCAGAGTGAGTATTTACCAGGCTTCCCCTCCTCCAAGAAGTATATAAGAAGACTTGATCCTCCCAGAACATACATCCTCCTCCGTTGTGCTTGCTGAAGTATTAACTCAACCCCTTAACAACAGCATTTCATGTAATCACAGCCCCAGCTGCCCATGCTGGTAAATCGCTGAGATCACTGCCCTTCTAATGGGAAGTTTGGAAGGTCAAAAGAAGCAGATTTGGCTTCCAACTGGGCTTTTGAGAGCTGACCTTTTATTTCCTCCATTGCTCTCCCGCACACAAGTCCTCATTTCCCAAGAAGGTCCCTGTAATTGGGCTGAACACAATGGCAGCAGGGCGGACACTTGGGGAGGTGGCAACTCAGACTCAAATTCAAGAAATTATAAATCTGAGGGCTCAAGAGGCCATCAAAAGCCATTTGGTCCAGTTTCTTGCTTCTGCCTCAATCATTCTCTATTTGGATGTAACAAGTCCTCCCCTAAGCCCCCATGTTCCAGATGTATCACATCTGAAAGATGGCTTTCTTGGGTAGACAATTCTAGCATTGCCTCAGGTAACCTTTCAAATGTCTCCTTTATTAAATAAAAAAAAAGTCCAAGAACTGTGCCTACATTGCCTTTGCTTTCTTGTTAAGGTCAGCTCCTCTTGTATTCTCATTATCCAAGATGGAAGAGATGGAGGACATCTCATTTTGCGAGGGAATGTAGACAGTAATTAAGTTGCCACATAGTCTTTTCCTTTCTGGGCTAATTCCAATTATTTTTAACCTTTTCACATGGACCCTTTTTTTCTGACCTTTTAATGAATTTTTGCTGCTTACCTCTGGTCCTTCTCCAGAGGTTACATCTTCTTCAACAGTTTGCTAAAACTTTTCAATAGGAATAATGAAATGATTACTATTTCCCCCCTGGCTGTAATAGCAGGCACCCAATTTTGAGAACTATTTAATAGGAATTATATGCCTAATTTTCAGCTCCATTTCTGCAATGACATTTCCACTGAATGCATCAGCTCTGCTGTCTTCTTTTTCAACTTAATGTTTTATCTACAAAATAAGACGATCACTGGAGGTATTTTCAAAGAATTATCAAGGCCCTACTAAGTATGTAAGAGTGTGTAACAGATAGAAAATCAGCAGATATTGTTAGGTCCTTGTGATATAAGCATCCCAGTGATGAGAATGGAAACCAATATCCTTTGAGTAACTACTGTGGGCTCAATACATATTTGATCTCCTAATCCTCCTAGAATCCCTTCAAAATGGATGATATTGCTACTTTCCAGAGGAGCAAACTAAGATTCAGAGACTGAATGCCTTGCGCAAGTTCTTGCAGTTAATTATGTGGTAGAAAAGTGCTATACGCCCAGACTTGTCTTGCCCTAAAGCCAATACACAGAATTTTCAGGGCTTTGGTGGTTTTCACTGTGCTCACATTTATGAACTTGGATCCCTTGTATTCCAAGTCAAGGGTCATCTTGAAAAGACCAAGCTGATATCAGTAATTGTTATATATGATAAATGCTGTTATCTTCAGGAAGCCAACAGGGAACTCACAGCAGGGAGGATTAAACCCTATCAGGATTTTCCCAGTGGAATTGCCATGACCCTGTTCTCTATGGTTGGAGAGACACTTTGGAATGAAGACTAAATGCATGGAGCCTGGGACCAGTCTGGTTTTCATCTCAACTTCTCCACTTACCAACTGTGCAGCCTTGAGAAATATGCTTTACCTCTCTCTGCTTCCGTTTTCTCATCTGTAGAATAGAAATACAGATAGCACTTATCTCTCTGTGCTGATGGGGGTATTAATACATTTAAAGTGTATAGAACTGAGCCTGAAGTAGATTAAGTGCTGAGTATTAGTAACCATTGGCATCTCTGAAATCTCTTCTCCCCAAGGCATGGTAGCTTTCAATGTCCATCTTTTCTAGAGCCATATCATCATTATGGTAACCATGGCAAAAAGGCTTCTCTAGATGTTTCCATGGCATTTTGTTGTTGTTGTTTCCTTAAGCAAAACTTGCAAATCTCTTTTGAGAACTAAAGATATCTAATTTTTCTAGGCCAAAGGGAATCTAGGTTTCTATCAGAGCCATAAAAGGCTTTATGCAAGGATATGGGGAATTAGACAGGATGTCCTAAAGCAATTAGGCACACAAATGGATGAGATGAAATCAAATCTATCTGAAATACAAGGTCTTTATGTTTAAGGTAACTGTAGGAGCTTTAGCAGAATAGGGAATGGGACAGGATTCCAAAATGTCTTTGCTTAACTGAGCAATTTATTTTTTTCTATATCCTTGAACATAAAATTTATATTGAAGCAAAAATACATATAGGAAAGGACACCAGTCTCCCATTTTATTTCTCTATTGGTTTTCCTACTTAACACACAATATTCAAATGTTTAAAAATAAACCATTTTGCTTGAACTATCAAAAGTTGTAGGGTGAACAAATTTTCGTTGTTTTTTTTTTTCCTCACATTTTGGCCAAAGTTAAATCCACCAGAAATAATTTGAAAACTGCCTTTCTGCAGTTATACTCTGATGAACTTGAAATTGTTTAAAATAACAACAACAACAACAAATGCCCTTGGGATGGACATCAATTTCCACCAACTTGGGCTCAATCGCATGGTTTGCTGCCCTTATCCATGATATACTTTACCATCATTTGCCTGATACTTTGTGTGTTTGTCTCTCCTTTCAACTACCTTTCAGATCCCTTGAGGGGAGCAATCTTGCTGAACCCCTTTGAAATCCCTGCATTTCTGAGTAGTCATATAGTTTTCTCATTGTGTGTGCTGGGGAAGCCACAATTCACAGAATGGGTGCATCTCTCCTCTCAGGCAATGTATGTTGTTAAAATAATAGAAGTTTTACTACACAAAACAAAACCAAAACCTGGGCATATTCTTGAAAGCTGGTCTTTTCATTAATTAGCATAATGGATCAAGTAAATAGGGAAGAAATTATGTTTGAAAAAGAACAGATTATCTACAGGGCTGAAATCTCGTCACACGATACGTTTGCAGTGTTAGTGCATTTTTCATTTTAAAGAGGGATCATTCGTTAAGCCTAGAGGCATTCTGTGTTCACAGTATATTCTGAACAGCACCAATCTCCTTCCAAACAAAGGAGAATCCAACTACTTTATAATAAGGAGACCGGCTAGTAGACTGCTTGAATGTTACTGAGGTACCTTAGCTAAGCTCTGCTAAAATCCTGGAACACTGATTCCATCCATCCATCCACCCATTCTTTCGTTCATTCTTTATTCCAATGAGAATTATTGAGCACTTACTATATGCCATCTATGGCTTGTCTGACCCAGAAACGTCACCAAGCCAACAAAAAAAGCAGGCAATAGATTGTCTAGACCTAAAGCACACAGAGGCTGTCTATCCTGGGGATATGAGGTTAAGTCAGGTGGGTACAATAGCCAAACTGTGGAAGGAGCCATATGTCCTTCTTCGACAGATGAATGGATAAAGAAGATATGGTCTATATATATAATGGAATATTATTCAGCCTCGTAAAGGACAAATACCCACCATTTGCTTCAACATAGATGGAACTGGAGGGTATTATGCTGAGTGAAATAAGTCAATTGGAGAAGGACAATCATCATACGGTTTTAGTCATATGTGCAATATAAGAAATAGTGAAAGGGATTATAAGGAAAAGGAGGGGAACTGAGTGGGGAAAATTAGAGAGGGAGACAAACCATGAGAGACTTCTAACTCTGGGAAACAAACAAAGGGTTACCGAAGGGGAGGTGGGTGGGGGGGATGGGGTAAATGGGTGTCGGTTACTAAGGAGGGCACTTGATGGGATGAGCACTGGGTGTTATACTATATGTAGGCAAATTGAATTTAAATAAAAAATTTAAAAAAAATTTTTTAAACTCAGGTGGGTGAGGGATCCCTGGGTGGCTCAGCAGTTTAGCTCCTGCCTTTGGCCCAGGGTATGATCCTAGAGACCCGGGATCAAGTCCCATGTCCAGCTCCCTGGATGGAGCCTGCTTCTCTCACTGCCTGTGTCTCTGTCTCTGTCTTTCTCTCTCTCTGTGTGTCTCTCATGAATTAATAAATAAAATCTTTTTAAAATTTTTTTTAAAAAGTCAGGTAAGTGAATTCTTCCTCCAAGCTGTGCTCAAATGTTACCTCCTCCAGAATCCATCTATCATTTCCTCTTGCATTCTCAAAGTGTTTACTCAAAACTTCTATTTTCATGTATTTCCTTTGTTATATTATTGTTACCTTGGATGCAGTGAAACACAGTGGCAAAATATGAATTTTAGAGGGATGCCTGGGTGGCTCAGTCAGTTAAGCATCCGACTCTTAGTTTCAGCTCAGATCTTGATCTCAGAGTCATGAGTTCAAGCCCCACATTGGGCTTCATGCTCAACAGGAAGTCTGCCTCTTTCTCTCTCTCTCTCTCTCTCTCTCTCTCTCTCTCCCTTCCCCTCTGCCCCTCTTCTAACTCATGTTCTCTTTCTCTCTAAAATAAATAAATAAATAGGTAAATAAATAAATATTTTTAAAAGAAATGAATTTTATTTATTTAATTTTTTTTAAGAAATGAATTTTAGAGTCAGATTGAGATTTGCATTCCAGCTTCAACCCTTCCTCACTCTATGTCCTCAAACATAGGAATTAATCCCTCTGTACCTCAGTTTCTTTACCTGTGAAATAAGCATAATAAAAGATTGCCATGAGATATAACAAATGCAGGTAGAGACCATAGGCATTTTAACTACCACAAGCAGCACTAACTGAATCTTTCCAAGTGCTTTAGGTTATGTTAACTCATTCAATTTTCACAATAACCCCACAAAGTAGGCACTTTACCTATTTTGGATGAGAAAAAGATGAAGAGACATTAAGAAAGTCTCTCGTGTCACACAGTGAATTACGTGCTGGGTCTGAGTTTTGAATTGAGGTATATTGCCTCCAGGATTCCGGATCTTGCGACTCTGCTATATCGACTTCTATAAAAGAACATGATCGGCATTAATAAGTTGTAGCTATTATCCTTAAAATAAATATAATTTTAATGATATTTTCCCATCACTATGTTCATACCATCTTGAAACAAAAACCATGTCTATCCATCCATCTTCCTACATCTGTGCTTTGCACATAGTAGGTCTACAACATTTGTTCATTGGATTGAAATGCCTTTCCTAAAAACAAAATAAAGCAAAAGAAAACAAAACAAACAAGTAAACACTAAGAGATATACTATGTTAAAAGATAATTCTGTCCATTTTTTTGTGATAAACGATTTTTCCAGAACCCTGGGGACTAGTGCAAAACGCAAATTTTTGAACACTTTAGAATGGCACCCTCCATTTCAATCATTTCACAGCTCAGCTTCCAATTCTTTTCTTCCTCTTGCAACTCCTCACCATAAGCCATTCTTAGAAAATAATTCTCACCTTCCATTCTAGATTTGCAACTTTTATTTATTTACAACCTTGCAAATAGTCATCTGCCCACTGGCTTAGGGAAACAGGCATCTATGCCTAGAGATTTAAAAAGAATAGAGATGTCCTACATCTTCTGAACTGGAAAGTACAGAAAAGAGGATTGAGGGCAAAGTGACCAAATTCTTCAATTGATTGTGCACCTTTTCATCTATCAGGCACTATAGGATAGAAATTCATAACATGAGACTTTACAAGTCTGGGTACAACTTGAAGACAAGTTATTTTTATTTTGTTATTAGAGCTGAGCACATATTTCCTTACAAGTCTTAATTTTCTTACAGGTCTTTGACCATGAACTCACTGCCAGAAGGCAGGAAGCTGAGTCAGTCCAGAACCAATTATGTGAGCCAACTGACTCTCAGATTGACCAATCACTGGGCATAACCATGCCTACCACAAAACGGGCCATTGGGCATGGTCTAGGAAAACAAAAAAACAAAGCAGTGAACCAAAATTTTTTTTTCTCTTTCTTGCATCAAGCTGTTGTTTTGTTGCTGGATATTCAGCCTAATAAGGCTTTGGTAAAGTTGAGTGTTAGAATATAGAATCAAGAAATAATCATATATCTGAGCTGTATGGAAAGGTATAGTCGACCAACTTCAACCCTCTCCCCAAATCAGAAATCTCTTTTGGCCATTCCATTTTTTTTTTCCTTTTTGACATCTTCTGAGCACTTGCTTGGTTCCAGGCATTATGATAGGCATTGTGGCTAAGGGAAGTGAACAACTGAGTTCTTTTCCTGGAGAAGTTCACCATGTAGATGCAGAAAGAAGCAGGTAAACAGGTAACCACTGTAAAATCTTGGGCCATCAAGTTCAATATGCTAAGGTCAGGTTGGACCATCAAAGTGATCTGGACAGCCTGCCTCAGGTAGGAATAACTGAGGTGGGTATTGATGGATATATAGGAGTTTTCTCTTATCCAGCTGAGGGCATGTCCCAAAGAGCTTTTGCTCAACCATTTCTCATGAGGAAAACATTAGTCCTTTTCAGTAGTTAGCCATGTTGATACAGTTGCTGGAAAATTTCCTGAACCTAAATATGCCTCCCTTGTCTCTGGTTCTATGTTTTGGAAAATTTCTTTCCTTTTGATAGGGTCCCATTGGACACTGAAACACAGCCCTTATGCCCCCTCCTATCCAAATAAACATTTTTTAATTAGTCCTATATAACTTAATATCCAGTTCCTTTGTCTTTCCAGTCACCCTTTGCTGGTAAAAAGGGCCTTTACTAAATATTTTTCATTTAATATCTCTATCCTCACAACAAATCCTTTAAGAGACTATTTTTTTTTACCCCATTTACAAATGAGAAAATGGAAGACTCAGTAAGTAACCCGTCCAAAGTAACATACCAGAGCTCTTGCTTTAAACTGTTAATAATACTGCCTCTTAGATTCCCACTGATTTCATTAAAATGATCAGAGATAGAGACTTGATGTACCCTTTGCTACCTTTTAGCTCAAGAAAGGCATGGTATCAAAGCAGTAGAATGCCCTGGAGCCAATTAGGAAAATGAAGTCAAACCCCTATCTGTAATTGTGTTAGGCTTGGCTGACAGTGTCCTGAGCACAGAAGGCAATGTTTTTGTTGTAAATGTGATGTAACTGTCACAAGTACATGGAACCCACTGTCTGAACTGTAAAACATAAGTCACAATTGTATTTGTGCCCAGTAAACACAACACAGCCCATGCCAAGCTCCTTGCCACATCCCTGCAAGTTAAGACCCCGAAACTGTGGGACTCTGCCTGTCTATGCCTATGTCTCTGTCTTCCTGTCCTCATATGTTCTTATGGTTCTTCATCTTCTGCTCTTTTTCTAAAAACATGTGAAGGGAGACATTTTCAGTTGTCACACCTGGGAGTGAGGGGTTGGGTGCTACTGGCATGGAGTGGGTGGAGGCCAGGGATGCTGTTCAACATCCTCCAGTGCACAGGAGAGCCACCAATACCATAGAATGATCCAGCCTCCCATGTGGTTGGTGCAGAGGCTGAACCACCCTGCCATGGCTACATTGGCTCATCTGCTTCATCCTCTATCCACTTGCCTCTTCTCCCCTCTTTTGCCTTCTTCCCTTTTGTTTTCTCTTTCTTGTTATCTCATCCCTCTCTCAAATCCTCTGTTCCATTCAACTCCTTTCCTCTTTCAGTGACAAAAAAAACCCAAAACAAAACAAAACAAAAAACCACAGCTTCTACTCAGTGAGCAAACTTGATGTCTAAAAACCCAAGCAGCAGTAGTAGCCAGAGGAAAACAATATGGTGGAATTTAGGGTGCCAGGACTTGTTAAAGTGGGGTGCCTATAAATATTTCTTCCTCTGAGCTTCAGACCTGCTGGAATTTGCAAACCAATGATCCCTAAAAGGCAACACTAATCTTGTGTCTTGACTAATGAGAATCCAATTACTTGGAAAGACTCAATGATCCCCAGTCCCAAGGGCTGTCTCCAGCACTGATTGGGTACCACACCATACATGATCATTAGATCATCCATGTGGTAGGCTACTCAGGCTGCCATAGCAAAGTGCCACCAACAAGGTGGCTTAAACAACACAAATTCAGGGGTACCTGGCTGCCTCAGTTGGTTAAGCATCTGACTTTTGATTTTAGCCCAGGTCATGATCTCAGGGCATGATATTGAGCCCTGCATCAGGCTCCATTCTGGGTATAGAGACAGCTTGGGATTCTCTCTCTCCCTGTCGCTCTGTCCCTTTGCCACCTACCCTCCCCCCTCCCAGCTCTCTCTTGCTCCCTCTCTCTCTCTTTCAAAAAAGAAAAAAAGCACACACACAAATTTATTTTCTTACAGTTCTGGGAGCTGGAAGTCTGAGATCAAAGTATCTGTGAGTTATTTCTTCTGAGACCTCTCTCCTTGGCTTATAGATGGCTCTTCTCCTTGTGTCCGCACATCATGCTGCTTCTTTGTTTATCTATCCCCAGTTCTGGTTTATTTTTTATTTCCTTATTTTGTCTAGCTTTATCAAAGTATACTTGACACATAAAAATTGTACACATTTAAGGTATACAACATGATGTTTTGATACATGTATGCATCATGAATTGATCACCACAATGAAGATAACCAACCATCACCTTTTCTTACAAGGACTTTAGTCATATTGGATTAGGGCCCACCCTAATGATTTCATTTAACCTTAAATTTCTCTATAAATTCCATATCTCCAAATATAGCCACAGTCTGAGATGCTAGGCATGAGGGCTTCAACATATAAATTTCAATGGAGTAACATAATTCAGCTTCCACCAAGGACATTGTCACTTAAGTTGACCCCTCACTAAATTGCAGATGCTCCCATTATATGCTAATATTTCCATCTTCTGAAAGCTATTTTAATTCATAAATACTAAAATTGATCACCAAGTTGCTTTAATTATAATTCTAAAATACCATTGAAATGGGTTGAGTTGTGTCTCCCAAAATTTATATGTTGAAGTTCTAACCCCAGTACCTCAAAATGTGTCCTTGTTTGGAAATAAGGTCTTTGTAGATATAATTATTTAAGATATGGTGATGCAGGAGCATCCTTATAAAAAGAGGAAATTTGGAATGCAGACATGCACAGAGAAACATCTGTGAAGGCACACAAAGAAAATGCCATGTTAAGATAAAAGCAGAGCTTGGGATGATGTGATGGAAGACAAAGAACAGCAAAGATGAGCAGCAAACCAAGAGGTAGGAGACAGGCACAGAACAGATCTGTCCCTCTTGGCCCTCAGAAAGAACCAATCCTGCCTACACCTTGACCTTGGACTTCCAGCCTCCAGAAACTGTGGGATAGTACACTTCTGTTGTTTAAGCCACCCAGTGTTGTATGTGGCTACAGCAGCGTTAGCAAGCAAATATTCCCCTCCTCCACATGCCCATCGCTACAGCTAAACTGGAGACTGCATCATTTCTCAGGGGTCCTGTTGCAATCAGCTTCAGGCACTATTGCCCTTGAAAGACTAATACCCTCTCTTTCCATCCATTCTCCACCTATCTGCCTAGGCGATCATTCTGTAATTCAAGTGTCCCCTTGTAAGGAATCTTCACCATTGCCCTCAGGATGTGAGCTAAGATCCATCTAGCCCAACATGCAAGCCCATTAATAAATTCAGTTCTTTTCTTCAAGCATCCTCTGCCCAATTTTTGTTTTTACTTTTTCTTTATAAAGATTTTATTTATTTATTTATTTATTTGAGAAAGAGAGCATGAGAAGGGGGAGGAGCAAAGGGAGAGAAAGAAGCACACTCCCTGCTGAGCAGGGAGCCTGATGTGGCACTCCATCCCAGGACCCTGAGATCATGACCTGAGCAAAAGGCAGATACTTAACCTACTGAGCCACCCGGGCACCCCCTCTCTCTAATTTTTAGATCTCACAGGTTTCTTCTTATGGATCAGAATTCATTTGGACATAAAATGGAATGACCCACTCTCAGAAAACTGAGTTACTATCAGGAAGCTATCCACCAGGAACTGTTACATCTATGTTTAGGATTGGAGATCACCAGGATCCCCCCAAAAAGACTTCCCTCTCTTGTCAGTGTGTGTATCTGGGATAAGAAACCATCTAATCTGGTTTGAGCTCCTGGTCAGTGTACTTGACAATGCAACCCTTGTTATCCCCTTGGTGGTCCATCCAAGAGGGACCCCACTCATGGAATCCAACCAAGGCTATAGCTCACTCAAAAAAGTGTTTTATGACTGAATTTCTCTCATTTTTTTCTTTGCTGCTGATTCTAAGCACGAATAATCGGCTTCATTATGCTGGGTTAGGAGGATGCTCTTCCATAGAAAATTACCCACAGCAAATAAAAACAATTCCATATGGCAGCCCCATTCACTGCAAGACTAGTTAAACCTTGACCCACACAGTTTGCGCTAGCATTTCATCTTTCCTGTTGTCGTGGCTGTTTGCCAGCATGTTGGTGTTCTGTGTCCTCAGTGACAAATTCAATCCAGAAAATTCTTTGCAGAGATCCCTTACCCCTAGACTTCTAGTACTTCTTCCTGTTTTGTCCTCAGGGCAGACTCTAAACCTCATATACACTTCTCCTGGAAATCATTCGATATTCAATAAATATTTATAAAACACCTACAATGTGGTGTGCCAAGCACTCTGTAGAGCCCCAGAAATGCAATACTTCCATAAAAAATGAGGTTTTTGACTCATTAATGAGTGGGTTTGTGCCTTCAGTGCTTTTTTCTAGTTGTGAGTATGAGTTATTCTATAATAAATACCCTGTTTGCATCTCCTTGCCGCTGGGAGGACAAAACCTGTGGTCTGTCCAGTCTGCTTTTTTCCTCATCTGCTACATCTCAGCTTACTTTCTCTCATTCCCCCTCATATTCCAGCCACACTGCATTACTGTCCTAACTGCTCCTGTGCTCCATCTCCATGCATTTACCACCACCCCCACACACACACACCTCCATCTTGCATCTGCAATGCAACTTCCCATCTTTCAAGAGTCAACTCAGGCCATATCTTCTCCTCCACTTCCTCCTCCTCAGTCTTATTTTTTAATTCTTCCACCTCTCAATTACAATTATTCATCCTCTACAGTTCTTTTGAGTTTTGTTTTGTTTAGTCTGCAATTGTAGGGACATCTGAGTGGCTCAGTTCGTTAAGCATCTGCCTTCAGCTCAGCTCATGATCTCAGGGTCCTGGGATTGAGCCCCACGTCAGACTCCCTGCTCAGCTGGGAGTTGGCTTCTCCTTCTGTCCCTCTCTTCCACTCATGCTCTCTCTCACTTACTCTCTCTCAAATAAACAAAATATTAAAAAAAAAACTGCTATTGCATTGTAATTTATTTTGTATTATAGAAGCTTATTTACATTTTTATCTCTACCAGACAGGGTGAAGAGTGAGTCAGAAAGTCAAATCTTGGCTCAACCATTTATCTAGCTATATAACCTTTGATGGACTCTTTAGCTTCTCCTTCTTCTTTTGCAAGAGGCAGGATAATAATAGCACTTTCCTTAGAGCAAAGATTTCATTTATTTCCCATCATCACGTGACTCTGGCTAATGAGTTTGTGCAAAAAGGACACGTGACACTTCTAGGCTTGAACATTAAATTGGTGAAGTGAGATGTTCCAGGTGTCTCATTTCCCTCTGCAGTGCCAATCAGGGATGTTCCAGATGCCAACAAGGATTGTTCCAGGTAGTGCCTGCTTTGTTATCTGGTCTCAGAGTAAAAGAGTGTCTGGCTGTCTGTAATAGAGATGTAGCATGAGCCATAATTAAATCTTTGTTTATAAGCTTCTGAGATCTTGGAGTTGCCTGTTTCTGTAGAATAGCCTAGACTATCCTGACTGATACAGGGGATTCTTATGGGAATCAAATATAGTTGTGTAAATAGAATGCTTGGTGATACCTGGCAGACGGGAAGCACTCAAGCATTGTTAACACCATTCATAAAGCACACAGTTGGGAAGAGATTATGTCAACTCTAAATTATCTATGTACAGCCTTTCAATTTCAGTGTTATATTTTGATGTGGTCTGAAAGATCCCACAGGTGAAGAAGCTTTATTAAGTTAACTCTGTGGCACCTGCTTCCACCTAATATATTGTTTTGTTTGAAATTAAGCCCTCTAGCTTGTCTTGAATTTATTTACTAGCACAACAATGGAAGTACTTTATTAAGTGGAGTTGGTCTTAAAAGAATGTCAAGAATCTCTACTGAGCCCTTTAGAAGAAGGGTCATTTCCTTTCATCACATTGGGGGTAGAGGGAATGTACATAGTGCATACCAGAGGGGTTTGGTTTCCTAGTTGCAGAGGCTCTTTGCTATGATGGCTATGGGAAATGGTTTTGGAGTCAGAGAGATCTTTGTTCAAAATTGACTCTGCCGCTTTCTGGCTCTGTGAACCTAGAGGAGCTGATGAGCCTCTTGTTACTCCAGTTTCCTTTGCAATAAATGGAAGAAAGAATAGTGCCTACCTCAGAGGACTGTCATGAGAATTAAATGAGATAGTGCACATTAAACAATTGGCAAAGTGACTGGTGTGTAGTAGGCTCCCAATAAATGTTAGCTATTATTATTATAGCAAGTTGCAGCTCAAACTGCATTTCCTGCCAAATACTCTACAGAACCCACTGAACTGTGAAGTTCCTATTATAACAGGAAGGGGGAAAAAGAAAAAGAAAGAAAATAGAGACCTTGATGTTGGGTGCCTTAGGAAAGGGGAGATCACTCTTCTGTTGTCTGCTTCCTACCCATTAGCCTCCCCTTACACAAAGGCTGTAGGAAGAGGAACAGAAGTAACTTGACCTTGAACTATGCCTGAGAACTCTATCTACAGCTACAGGATCAGCAAAACAACAATAATGGTTCTAATTTCATTGTTTCTTCGAGGTCTTTGGGTTGCTTAAGAATTCTCTGGGAGAAAACAAGTGCACAAATCAACAACAGCAACGATGCTCAAATTGGTTTTTCCAAGGTAACATAGATCCAGAATGGAAATCAGGACAACAGAAAGCTAAAACTGTTTTTCATGATAATGTAAATGAGTGGTTCTCTTGGAACAGAGTTAATACGGATGTCATGAAGTTTTTTTACTTTCCTCTGGTGGCCTGAGATAGGAGTTTCCTTCAACCTGGAGGAATAAAGGAGAGACTCAGTTCCAAGAGAGGGGTCACAGCCAGAATCTAAGGCAGAGGACTCCAAGTGGTGACCCAAAGGCTAATTCTGGCCCACATTGGATTTTGTAAATACATTTTAATTCTGACATAGCCATACCTTTTTGTTTGCACATCGTCTATGGCTGATTTCTCATTACAGTGTCAGAGATGAATAGCTTCAACAAAGACCTTATGGCCTGCAAAGTCTAAAATATTTACTATCTGGCCTTTTTGAGAAGTTTGCCAAGCCCGTCAGAGGGAAAATCTCACTCCTTTCATGTATCTCCTTCCCTCTCACTACTCTGCAACAACACTGATACCAGATGTGTGGGTTTCCCACACATCAGGCAATTTTATGACACCAGCTGAGTGTCCTACAATTTAACTCAATTATGACCCTATTTACTTGGAGGCATTAGATCCCACTGGCTAAGGGTCTTAGCCCAAAGAGACTGCCCACCTGCTTCAGATGCTAACAATCTGAGTTGTCACCTCTGTCTCTGACCAACTGGCTACGAGCTAGAGGTTGCCATGATTCTCTCCTTGGGTTTGGTTAATTTGTCATTGAAACTCAGAGATTGTACTAGTCCTCTTTTATCTGCAGAGGATATGGTGTAAAGCCAACAGTGAATGCCTGAAACCACAGATAGTATAAAACCCTATATATATACTGTGTTTTTCCTATACATATACATCTATGAGAAAGTTTAATTGACAAATTAGGCACAGTCAGAGGTTAACAACCATAGCTAATAATAAAATAGAACAATTATAACAATATACTATAGTAAAAGTCAAGTGAATGTGGTATGTTTCTCTAAATATCTTCTTGTACTGTATTCTTGTGATGATGTGAGATGATAAAATGCCTTCATAATGTGATGAGGTGAGGCAAATGATGTAGGCTCTGTGATGTGGCATTAGGTTACTGTTGACTTGATAAGATGTCAGAAGGAGGATCATCTGCTTCAAGAAGGGCTGTTGACTGTGGGTAACTTGCAACCGTGCATAAGGGGGGACTAGTGTCCTTGCATTCACCAGTTTATTACAAAGTATGACGATAAAGGATGCAAATGAACAGCCAGATGAAGAGATAGGGTGAGGTCCAGAAGGTTCCAAATGCTGGAGCTTCTGTCCCACGAGTGGAATTGAGGTTCTCCACCCATCTGGCATGTGGATGTGCTCACCAACATGGAACCTCATCAAATCTTGCCCAAGAGTTTTTATAGAGTCCAATTGTGACACTTCCTTCCCTTTTTGCTTCCCAGAGGTTGTTCAATGGGGTTGAAAGTTCCAACCCTCTAATCACGTGGTCTTTCTGGTGACTGCTCCATCCTGAAGCTCTCCAGGTGTCCCACCCTAGTCACCTCATTAGCATAAACTAAAGTGTGCTCAAAAGGGGATCATTATGAATGATAAAAGACACTCCTGTCACTCAAGAAATTCCAAGGGTTTTAGAGCTCTATGCTGGGAACTGGGGACAAGAACCGAATATATTTCTTATTATACTGTAGTCCTGGTCTAAGGCAAGAGATTTCCTGTGGGGGATTTCTAGTGACAGAGTGTGGCTTGGACTAAAGTAGTAGTGATATCTGTTACCCAGCTTTGCATTATTCATTATTACTTGTTTTGTCATCATCCCCATTGGCTTCTGCTACTGCTGCCTTGGAAGGCTGAAGTCTTTGAGATTGATTCAGAAGTGATAGGCAGAAAAGCATGGAAACCAGTGATGTGACCAGAGGCAACCAAAAGAGAGCAACACTAGAGTGGTAATTGAGAAGGGGTTGGCTACAACAAAGTCATTATGTTCTGGAACACTTGGATTCACTTAACACATGCTTATTGAGTGCCAGCTATGTGCTGAGAACTGGGACAGATTACTTACCAGTGAAATATTCAGGAGGGAGGTGGATTTTCTTCCGTTACACAGAATGAGAGTATGTGATAGGCAAGATTCTAAGATGGGCCCCACGATTCCTGCCCCCTGCCCTCTGCCTACTTATGTAATCCCCTCCCCTTGAGAGTGGGTGGGATCAGTGCCTATAGCTGCATGATTACGTCACTAATCAGTTGGCTTCAAGTTCATCAAAAGATAGACAGCTTCTGGGTAAGCCTGACCTAATCAGATGAATCTTGAAAAAAAGATAGTGCTCTTTCAGTAAAGAGAGTCAAAGCATGAGAAGGACTCAGTGTGCTTTTGCTGGCTTAAAGATGGGGAGACAGACAGGTGGTGAGGAATGGAGGTAGCCTCTTGGTGCTGAGAGCAGCCCTTGGCTGAAAGACAGCAAGGAAACAAAGACCGCAGCCTTACAGTTGCAAAGAACTGATTTCAGCCAACAATATGAGCTTGGAAGTGACTTCATTCTCAGGGCCTTCACAGTGGAACCAGCCCAGCCAACACCTTGGTTTCAGACTCATAAGACCCTGAGCAGACAACTCAGTCATACTGTGCATAGACTTTGTTATAAGCTCCTAAATTTATGATAATTTGTTGTGTAGAACCAACACAGGGGAAATAAGTTGTTTTATATTCGAATATTAAATGAAAGACTGGTTCCAGAAAGCTAAAGAACTTAGAGATGATTTGGGTAGATGATGAGTCTACCGTGGAGATGCTGGAAACAGATCTGGAGGATATACCACACAATTTTACTGTGGTTATCTTTGGGTGGGGGCGGGGAGTGTGGACAGATTGTAGGTGTTATTTCTTCTCTTTGCTTTTCTCTTCTTTTGAATATGTCTCACTTTTGTAACAAGATAAAAATAAAGAAAACAATTTCCAGGTAAAAACAATGCAGATGTCAGGTGGCCAGAGGCTGGTAGTCTCTCTGTAGAGGGAGTAGACAAAAATTTCCACACCGCCTGGCAGATCAAAGCCTTTGTTGGCCTCAGGCAAACATTTGAGTATCTGAGCCCCATCAGCTCATGGATGCTGTTCGGAGAAGATACTCAGAGCAAGGCCTTTGCTGCACTGACTCACAGAACTTGGACTTGATGGAGCCCTCTTGTTTAATGGGCAAGACAACTAGTTCTGGAGAGACTAAATTATTTACTCAAGGCCATGCAACTGCTTCGCGGTGAAGTTGGGATAGGAATCCATGCTCTCCAACTTTCAAGTTCTGTATGCCTTCCTCTTTACTCCTAAATTACCAGAGGAACAACGTTCAATATTGGGGCTGGCAGAAACTTCCTGCTCATCTAGAGCGAGACCCTCACCAGACAGATGACAAAACAGAGACGCGGGACCCGTGAAATGATAGCACAGGGAACCCTGGCCAGGTGGTGGAAGTTATGGGGTGAGAATTCAAATTTCACTCTGCAGTCCGATTGTCTTACATCAACCATTAACAAGGTTGTTTTCTCCAGTCTGCTGGAATGTTCACAGCATTAAGAAACACCATTTATTTATTTACTTACTTACTTACTTGACTTTTGTAGTAGGGAGAGTCACAAATTTGCCCCATGCATTGTGCTTTAGCCTAGGGGTATATGTTATACCCCCACTACACACATTTGGAGCCTCCCTGCACCTCAGTGCTGATTCTAGGGGAACATTTGCTGAATGCATTTACGATGACATCAAGGGCCACCACATTTTAATAGTGGGGTGGGTACCCCTTTTTCCATGGCCTCCATAGAAAGCGAAACCAAGCAACTCCAATCTAGGGTTGGCTCTGCAAACTTAGTCCTGTATTAGAAAAATACAGACAGCAAAAAGCCCCACATAAGTTTTGGGACCCCATGTAGGCATTTCCACGCTTGTCACACATTTAGTTTTTTCCTCCACAGCCTGACGATCAGACGTTTCTTTCAGTGCAACTGGAAAGGATTTGCTCCAACTGGAGATTTGTTTATGCAGATGTCCCAAGGCAACTGGTGAAGTGGAAAAATATGGCCCATGAGAGATTTTATGGGATTTCAGTCAAGAGTTTCATAGTAGAATGGCTTGGAAGAAAGGGAATAGAACTATTTGCTGATAACTACTACGCATCATATATTGTGCTTGGTCCTTTTACGTGCCACAAAATAATATAAATTAAAATGCAATGTTTACTGTGTTCATTGGATGAAGTTCACAAAGCTCCAGGACTGCACATCAGAACTATGTGAAATGCAGAAAAGGCATCACCTGGCACAGGCGAGGGATGACGCATTCCAATCAATTATATGTCATCTTGGATGGGAAAGGCTCACTTCCAAGTGCACTCTAGGTTTGCATTAATTGGTGCCAGTGTTGAAAATGATGTGGAAACAGACTCTGTCCTTGCCTAGTATGCGGGAAGAGTAGGGGTTGGATCACTGCTTTCCCCTGAAGCAAATTTGAGCTGATTGTCTTGGAGTAGCCATAACACTCACTATCTTCTCGTGAGTGGTCAATGTCTGTGCAAGATGATTTCACAGTGCCCATCATCCGCAGGACCTCAGCTGTTCCCAGACAAGGCTGATTATAATATGCCCTGATGCTGGAGAAAAAAGGAGCCTGGGGATGGGGGTCAGGGACGTTTCACCACACCGGCGTATTCCTTGGGGTAATTCCAATTTCTTGAGACCTCCAATTTCATGAAGCATTCCTCTCACTTTCTGTTGCAGCCGTACTGAGCTTTTATTGGTTTCTCTCGTGAAACACACTTTCTCTCCCTTCTGTGAGTTTTATTTTTTTTTATTTTTTTTTTATTTTTTTTTATTTTTTAAATTTTTATTTTTATTTATGATAGTCACAGAGAGAGAGAGGCAGAGACACAGGCAGAGGGAGAAGCGGGCTCCATGCACCGGAAGCCCGACATGGGATTCGATCCCGGGTCTCCAGGATCGCGCCCTGGGCTAAAGGCAGGCGCTAAACCGCTGCGCCACCCAGGGTTCCCTCTTCTGTGAGTTTTAAACAGCCGTTTCTCCTACATGGAACATTTCCACCCTCCTTAACATTGCTACTTGCGCAAATGATTGGTGCTAGCACAAGCTTCTTCCAATGTCAGGTAAAAATGTCACTTCTTCAGAGAGGTCATGTCTGGCTCCCCCTCCTATTCCCTAAAGTTAGGTTAGATCCTGTTGCAGCTTCCCTTCCCACCTCTAGCCTCTGTGGGGGAAGGGTTACCCCTTCCTGCTCAGCATTATGCTCCTCTTGACCTGTTCGGTGCAAAGCACACAATGGACCCTAGAGTCACTACCTGTTGAGTCAACAAGTTTTGCATCATATGCTTATCGACAGAGGTAAGCATAGAGTAGATTTCAGTAAACATTAACAGGATGAAACGGAATGTCTACAGCAGGGGTGAGCAAGCTCTGCCTCGTGGGCCAGATCCAGCCTGCCACTTGGTTTTATTGGAGCTGGTTTTATTGGAACAGAGTGATGCCCATTTGTTTACTGGATTGTCTATAGCTTATCTTGTGCTACAAAAGCAGACTTGGGTAGCTGCAGCAAAGACTATTTACTCTGGCCAACTGCTGCTCTAGATTTTTTTTTTTTTTTTTTAGTCCAAAAAGATATGTAAAATAGATAACCACTCCAAAATATCTCCTCTCCTTTTGGTTTTTCAATCCTCTCTTATAACCACATTGGTATTCCCATTCATCTTTAAACTCCAGAGGTCCATGCAACGCACACTAAAAATGGCTAAGGTTTAAAATTTTTCAATGTTTCAGAGAAAATAATTGTGTCATGGGCCAAAAGTCATTCAAACACATTTCTAATTTTGAGATTTCTTCTACTCACCACTTCTTCCCTGCCTAATTAAATTTTACCAACTTCCAAGGCAAAGATCAAATTTCCCTCTTCCTGGAGGCCCTTCAGCTCATGCTGCCTCTCAGACTGCCTCTTCCTCTGAGGTTATTTCTATAAAATTTAATGTGTGAGCCATTTATCGGGGCTCCCTGGTGACAGCTTTTATGTTGTCTTATGCCATTATTTAATGTATATTAATTTTATTTTCCCAATTAGATGCTAAACCCTGGAGGGTGAGGTCATTAAGTATAAAGCTTGAACTCAAAGTGTTATCAAATGTAATTTGTGCCTTCACAATCCAGTTTGTACAAATGGGCTTATATAAGATTAAGTATATCCACACTTCACCAGTTTTGCTTCAACTACTCACAAAGACCCACCAAGCCCCCTAGTGTCTGGGAGTCTCCCAAGGTTTGCCTGATTTGTGCTCATTAACCAGGCTGTTAGCTGGACATTGTGTAGTGTACAACAGCTCTTTAGCTTTCTGCCCTTTGATGTTTGTTCTGTCTCCTGGGTTGCGAGGGTATCGCAGTGTGACCATGGCAAGCATACTGTCTCCTATGTTCTTAAGGTTAGGTTGTGACATGCAGATTTTAAGATGCTAGAGTCATCTTGTATGGCCGTGGGGCCTTGCAGAAGGTGAATAGAATCACCCAGCCCCTCCTGCAGCTTCTCTTCTCCCCAAGGGCTCAGGCAGGAGTCTCTGGGTCTGGTTGGGGATCCAAACAGACTCTTTCATATGTTCTTCATTTTCTCTGTGATAATGAACCTCCAAAGATTCCTTTACCCCAAGAACCCCTCTTTCTAATTATTCATGCCCTTAGTCTCCCACAGTGAATCTAGGCTAGCCCTGTATAACTAATAGAATGCACCAGGAATAATGTGTGACTTCCAGAGCTAGGCTCCAGGAGGCCTTGCAACTTCTATCTTGCTATCTTTGAACACTTGTTCTGGGAGAAGCTAGCTATCACTTAATTAGATTGAGTGCCCCGAGACCACCATTTTGTGAGGAAGCCCAAGCTGGTCATATGGAAGAAAGCAGTCCCAGTCGGCCCCCAAATGTTCCAGCCATCTCATCCCAGGCACCAGGCATGTGAGTGAACTACTCATCTTGGACATTCCAATTTCAGCAGGTGCCACATGGTGAAGAATTTAGGTCTCAGATACATCCCCAGCTGAGCCATTCCTGCCATCTCTAGCCATTCAGATTACACCAGATTATGGAACCTGAACATACGTGGAGGGACAAATTATTCTTCCATGTGCTTTCAAATTTCTGACCCACAGAATCATGAGCATATTAAAATGGTTGCTCTATTGTGCCACTAAGTTTGGGTATGTTTTTCTAGGCAGCAATAAAAAACTGGAACACCTCTTTCTATTTTTTTCTTGAAGGACCATGCTAATAAATATGGGTAGGTCAATCACTCCAAGAGCAAATTAGATGTGCCTAGCGAAGCCATATTCTTGGAGATAAATATAACTTAGTTTTAGGCTGGGGTCTCCACTCCAAAACATACCATGTATCTGTTGAATGGAGGAGTAAAGGAAGAAAAGAAGGAAGAGTTTAAAGCAGGAAAGGAGGAAGGAAGACAATAAGAGGCTCATGGTTTCAGCAACACAAGATGGGACTTATGTATTTGGTGTAAATCTTCACAAGTGATTTTCAAAGCTCTACCAGCTTCCCCACATGGAAGATTCAAGCACCCTCTGTTTGACTCTAATGCTTGGTAGATAAGTTGTAATGACCATGTCAATAGGGCCACCCACTACACTCTCCTTACTCTGCTCATTGAAATTAATCTACCCATTGTCTCCACTGAGGGAAGCTGAATTCCCTGAACAGAGGAGGCCACCATCTTCTCACTACTCACATACAGGTTGACTTTGTGGATGGTGTCTATTAAAGTCACCTGTGAGGGTGATGCCCGTGTGTGTGATGCTCATGTCTGTGCCATTCAGTGAAGCTGCTTCTGGTTTACGAACAAGGGATTCAGTGATGACAACAGGTCAAAACAGACTAACAGTGAAGACTTGCAGAAGGAAGTGATGACACTATAACAGGAGCCCAATTCCTTAGGAGATAGGGAGCAAGAAAATGGAGTGAGTAAGTGTTTGTTCAGCCTTGCCACTGATTCTGACTACTCCCTGGTTCCAATCCATGCCTCGGAGTAACTCTCTTGTCCTTTAGCGGATAGAATCAGTCACTGGTTTTCTTTTCTTTTGACTTAAAACCTCCCAAGTAACACTAGTGACAATAAGAGAAAGCTGGTTTCCATTTCACTTTGTAAGTGCCTCCACCTCTGAATTCCCCAAGTGACAAAACATATCATAAAACATGAAACATGTACTATTCCGTCCTTTGGGTGCCAACCATCCTTCAACACATCATCACGAATCCTACACTGATGTTAACAGTCCTCTAATGTCCTAAAAATGACTGCATCCAACCTCGTCTTTTCCAGTTGCCACAGAGTGATATAAGCAGTGATTTATTCAAAAGTGGCCTTCGGCAAGCAGAAAGTTATAGCCCTAGTGACTTGCTCCATGGCGGTCCTAAATTTTTGATAAATAGCCTTTCTCCATCTCACTTAGTGTTGGATTTTGATTTAAACATTTTTCTTTTCTTCCAGAGGTAACCTAAGGGAATTTATCCTGATTTCTGAGGTTTCTAGGTGGTTTTCAAGGGAATAAACTCAATGAATCAAAGTACTCCTGGGTGTCCCAGGTCCTCCCATCATGAGATATGATGTCATACAATGGTTAAGATGTGGACTCTGGATGCAGGCTGCTTTGGTTTGAGTATTTGCTCTACTGCTTGTCTGCTGTATGGTCTGGGATAAGGCAACCAAGCTTTGAAGTCTTGTTTTACCTTCTTAGAATGAGATGATAATTGTATTCACTTAGTGATGTTGAAAGAATTGAATAACTAATGCATCAAAATGCAAAACTCTAAGTGAGCCCGTATTGCTATCATTCGTAAATATTTCTGATAGCCTTCATTCAGCTTGTTTCTTAACCTTGTGTGAATTTGCTTTAATATTTTTTTACCTTTGGAGATTTTATTCAAGTATAATACATGTACAAAAGGGCACATAGGCCATAAGTGTACAGCATAATGAGTTTTCACAAACAGTCACAGTCATATAACCAGCCCCCAATCAAGAAACAGAATGTCACCTTGACTCAAGAAGCACCCTCTTCATATTTTCTTCTAGTGACTCCCACCCCCCAAGGAGAACTGCTATTCTGATTTCTAACATCATAGATTAGTTTTGCCTATTGTTCAATTTTATGTAATCTTCTCATGTGTGCTCTTCTGCATTTGGCTTATGTTGCTCATTATTGTATTTGTGTGATCCACCCATGTTATTGCATGTATTATAGCCCATTATGTATAATACTTCACCACGTGAATATACCATGGTTTATTTATCTATTCTACTGGTGATGGGAGTTTCTGTACCTTCCAGTTTGGGGATGTCATGAATAGTACTAAAGACACTCTTAAACATGGCTTTGGGTGGACATAGGCACACATTACTGCCAGCAGAGGGATGAGTGGTTCATAGAGGATGTATATATGTGGTTTTAGTAGACAGCAACAAACAATTTTTCAAAGTCACTATGCCACTTGATACTCCAGAGTTGTATAGAAGAGGTTCAGTTGTTCCTCATTTCTGCTACTAGTATTTTCTATCTTTTCCATTTAAGCTATTTTAGTAGGTATGTTGGTTTCACTTTTGAAAATCAGTTAGGCAAAGAGCAATAAAAAGAACACTACAGCTAAAAAAAAAAAAAAGAAAGAAAGAAAGAAAAGACAAGGAGGAGAAGAAGTCTGGTTTGAGCCCCCACCTCTAATTTACATATTCACTTCCTAGATGTGTGATGAAGGAGTCATTTTACTTCTCTGAGCTTGTTTCCTTGTGTTTAAAATGAGGCTAATAATGTCCCCCAAGGAATTTATAGCCTTTGTTTCAAGGAATGCTGTGTGGGCATTTGTGAACTCCTACTCCATCCTGCTTTCAAGTCCATTTTCTCCCTGGATTGCTAGAACTTACTCATCTGCTGGGGCTGTACACCAATAACAAATTGTAATCATTAGGTCGAGGTAGTAATTTCTGTGGTTGGAAAGTCAGGACTTAATGGGTCATGCTGCTCTCTCAACAGGACTTTTGAATACAAGATTACAACATTGAGAGGAGGTATAGGGTTTGTTTTCCTCTTATTTACTAAAATAAGAGATGAAAACAGAACTTGGTGATAATTTAAAACTGTACACATATTTTAAGACACGGAACTCTATTTCATTGTTGGCCACGTATGATATCTTACCCATGAGAAAGCAAAACCTAACTCACTGGGGGGGAAGCCACAGAAGGGACTTACCAGGATGATCCTTAAATGGTCGGACTCAGAAAACATATTCATCTGGTCACAGAAACCCCCAGTTGGCTCTGGGGTTGCCTTCAGTTCCACCTATTGCTATGCTTCCAGGATGACTTCAGACAATGTGATAAAATGATCCAGATTCAGCTTGAGGAGGTTTTGTTGCCTCTTCTCTTTGATACCTATAACATCAACTAGCCGATTCAGACATCTGGTCAACAAATTTCTTCCTACACATATACTCCACAAAGCTACAATGCACATTTAACTAGAATCTCAGCATCAAAGACTTTTCCATTTATTCTGTAAGCCAAGGGTCTTCAATATTTTCAATAGAGAAATTCTTTGTTTTTAGAACTGCAAGGAGCCCCAGAAATAGTTCCATATGCTTGTTTTACAAATGATTAAAAACTGGTGATAAGAGAAGATAAATGACTTACACAAGGTTAAATTTAGTGATGACCTATGTCTGTCCAAATTTCCTGATTTTTGGTTATTGGATATTCTTCAGATTCCATAAGGAACTATGGGGGCAGCATGCAACTGACAGGACTCTGATTATGATTACATGGGGGTCTCTTTCTGCTGAAAAATATTACAATGCTCCTCATCCTTCAGAGTTAGATTACATGTCTCCTTTGTGAAAATTTCTCGGAGCTTTTACTTGATCCAGATTAAATTAATCTCTCCTTTTTCTGTGCCTAGAATAATGTTGCATAACTGTATATTATACCATTTCATTCATTCATGCTTTATTTATTTATTTATTTATTTATTTATTTATTCAGATAAGTATTCTTGAATGCATTCCCCAAGCATATCACATTTTATTACAGCTTGTTACCTAATTGTCCCTTTTTTTCCTTGAATCTGAATGCTGCCTGAAGTCATGGGCCACGGAGGTCCATCTCTGCATCTTGCTTAACGGCAGTCTCACTGAGAGAAATACAGACGGAGACAGAGAAACAGAGAGAAGCACAGAGAGAAAGAAAAGAAATAAGGGAGAAAGATAACTTAGGGGAGGGGAAGGAAGAGAGAATAAAGAAAAGAAATTGAATTTAGATGTTATGGACATCTGTTGTTTGCCTACTGAGCATCCATAGTTCCTTCCCCTGTCTTTATTGTCTACATTTTGTCTGGGGAACCACCCCTCTCTTCTCCTACCCAGCCCATGTATCTCAGGTGGGGATGACCTCACAGCCTCCCCCACCCCAGGCATGAGCATGCAAATCAGGTTGTCCTATCAGCACATTCTACTCTTTTACCATAATGATGAGCAAGTCAGACTGGTATAACACACTTCTGAGAATTTTATTAGAACCACTGAAAAGAGAAACTATTTTTCCACTGATTTCAAGGGAGTAGGTCTGCCAGCAGCAATTTTGTCACCGTGAAGGGAAGAATCTGCCAGTGAATGAAACTTATTCAGATAGAAACAGAACTGGAAACAGATCCGATTTCTGATGCTGCGATTTGAGCCTCTGTATCCAGCTGTGCCTGAAGCTGACATATTTATGAATCTAGTTCCATGAACCAATATATTTCCATTTTTCTGCTGCAACCAGTTTGGGTTAGGTTTATTTCATCTGTAACCAACAGAGTTCCAATTAATATGATTTATCAGAGAGAGAAGAAAGAAAAAGGAGAGGCTTTGGGCACCTTCAAGTTCTACTGGTAAGTCCCCTTCATTGATTGGGTATTTCTGGTCTAACATGTCAACAGAGCTGCTGAATGTACTTTTCTGTTGAGTAGGAGGAAAAGGCCATGCCAGACAGAACCATGGTAGTAGGTATGTGTGGACAATGGTCTCCTTCTCAGCCTTTTGCAAATATTCTACCTACCTCTATACTTAGGAATGGCAAAACCATAAGTAAATCCTTTTCCCTTTTTTAAAAAAATATTTTATTTGTTTATTCATGAGAGACACACAGAGAGAAGCAGAGACATAGGCAGAGGGAGAAGCAGGCTCCCCGCAAGGAATCTGATGTGGGACTTTATCCCAGACCCCAGGATCATCTCATCTGCCCTGAGACTAAGGCAGATGCTTAACCACTGAGCCACCCAGGCGTCCCCTCCCCCCCCCCTTTTTTATATATGGCAACTTTAATCATAAAATGAGTGTTTGACCTATATTTTCAAGGCCCCTTCTATCTTTGACATCCCAGGAGCCTCAACTGGTTCTCCTGAAGGTCCTACCTCAAGTCTCATTTCCAAAGGCCTCCTTGAAGCCCACCATAGAGCATCTTCATGAACAATCATCTCAGTTTTCCTAGTACTAAAGGGGAGCCTGGGACTTTCAGTGCTACAATTTATAGACCACTCATATATCTTAAGAAGCTTGGACACTGTGACAGAGTCAGCTTGATGTCTCCCCCATGTGAGTTTTCTTCTTCTTCTTTCTACATTTTTGCCATAGCCTCCCAGAATGGAGTCTACATGATCCAGTTTCTCTTGAAAACAAGGGCAGCGACCTTTCTAAGTTCTAGCCAGTGACATGTGAGCAACAGTGTCATGTGTAATTTATAGATTGTATCCTCAGAGAAAGGGGGTGTGACCTTATTCCCCTTCCCTTGCCTTCATTCATCCTGCCACTTGGAATTCAGATGTGACCTCAAGCCACCTTTACTGATGCAAATTAGAACAGCCTAGGGATGACAGAACAACAAGGAAAGAGGATCTTGGATCCCTGAATGATCTCATGGAGTAGAGAGTCCACACTAGTCTGGATTGCTTGCCTTTGGTTCCATGATCTTATGGTTAAGTTACCATTATGCTGGACCACTGAAATGCACAGCTGAACTATCTAATCATACACACTATCTCATCTGACCATTGCCACAGCTGTCCCTGAAGAAGAGAAATAAAATACTGTGCCTTTGACTGCTTACCTGGTTCATGGTTGAACTTCTAGCAGGCTATTCACACACAACATGGGTTCCTAATCACCATGGTTTTCTGCCATTTTCACTTTTCCTTTTATGCAGTGACTTCTAGCTTTTAAAGTCTCCTATAGTTATTACTCAGTTAAGGAGGCAAGAATTATTATTGTGCTTAATAGCCAGATTAATTAGGTAACTTGCCTAAAATCATCCAGTGAGTTATGAATGGATCTAGGATGAAAATCCCAGTCTCTAGATGTTGAAACTTTGCCCTTTTCATTTGCCTCCACCAATAGGGCTCTCCTAGCACATGTACCAGGTAACTCTATCAGCCTCTCCTGATATTTAAACCCTAAGCAATTCAATCAGGTTTTAAATTCAAGAACTTTAATGACAGTTGCTTTCTTTGAATTAAGGTGCATTTGACAAAAAAAATTAATTTGTTAGTCAAACATAATGGTTCATTTCAGTCTCCCCTCTCATGGATAGTATCCTTTTCACTAGGTTTATTCACAATTTTTAACAGTGAACAGGAATTTACTTTAAACACCAAATCTTTGAGCAAACATGTGGTCTAATTTAGGTGCAACCTGGGGCTTTGTTTATGGAGATTTAACAACAGGATATAATTCTTATCATCAATTTAGCGTCCTTGAAACAGCCAGCTTAGCTCCCCAATGCTAAAGTTTCTGACAAACGCTCTATTTCTTGCATATTTTCCTAACTGTAGGTTCTAATTCTGTGTTCTAGTTAATTAGCACCGTCTGTAATTTTAGACAACCCATATCTGTTGAAGGCACCCAAAATTCCATCTTTGTTTCCAAAGGTGGCTGTTTGTTGTGCCAGAAGGTGCTTAGTGCCAAAATAAATAGATGACGTATCGCTTATGAAAAGCGCTGTTGCTTTATTGGGCAGATGTCTCTTGGTAATGGTGACTAAATATAGCGTGCTGATTTTAGGGCAAAGATGTCATTTTAAAAAATAATAATAAAACTATTGATTGGAAGGATGTCACTTTGATTTCCTGGTCACTGTGATTATAGAGACATTCACCCTATTTATGATGGAAATATTTAACCCCTGAAAACTAAACATCTATCATGAACACATTTCATATTGAAAAACTTTTTGAAATTATTTATTCACTCATTCATTCATTCATTCATTTATTTGAGGGAGAGAGAGAGAGAGAGAGAGAGAACGTGTGTGTGTGAGAGCAGAGGGAGGGGCAGAGGGAGAGGGAAAAAGAGAAACTCAAGTAGACTCCCCACTGAGTGCAGAGCCCCAGTCAGGGCTCATCTCACCATCCTGAGCTGAAATCAAGAGTCCAGCACTTAGCCACTGAGCCAACCAGGTGTCCCTTGAAAAACCGACTTTAAAGGTGTGTCCACTCTGAGGTAAAAAAGTATGGGTCAAAGGCTTATTTCAGTCCTTTGATTAAAACAGTGAAAACACATTGAGGAAAGAAAAGAAGAAAGAAAGAAGAAAAAGAAAGAGAGAAAGAAAGAAAGAAAGAAAGAAAGAAAGAAAGAAGAAAGAAAGAAGAAAGAAAGAAAGAAAGAAAGAAAGAAAGAAAGAAAGAAAGAAAGAAGAAAGAACGAACTGTGGGAGGTACCATCTTAAATAATACTAACATCACTAAAAATATAATAGTTGCTGCCCTATTTCAAAGCTCATTATGTGACAGAACACTGTGCCCAGCACTTTATTTATATTATGGATTCATTCAATTTTCATGATGTGCTCATGATCAAAGGAGGATGGATTTGACATGAAGCAAACAAAGCTTAAGTTTTAGGGCCTCCTCATTTGTGTGGACATTTTCTGAGGCCCTGGCAATGTGTTCATAGGATCACTTTTTTTTTTTTAATTTGAAAAAGCAAAACATCTTAACTGCAATGCTTATTCTCTATAGAAAATATTGCTTTAAATTATTACCATATGAAGACAGAGTATGTAGCCTGGACATATAGGATACAAATATTACAGAGGTTTATTAATCAGTTATTAATAAGAAGTATTATTTTGGAAAATCTCATGATGCTTGGGCATTTATCAGCCTTTAAAATTTGGAATATATTGTTACTTCCTAAAGAGAATTATTAACTTAATATAAGAATTATTTTTAAATTAGAATTTTTTGGAGTTTTTAAAATTTTTAGAATTATTTGAAATTAGAATTTAAAAATCTAAATATTTTCACATCTAATTTTTATATTTTAGATTTTTTGTTCTTTCACTTACAGAGTATATGCCACATAGTATATAAGTACCACAAAAAGTATAAAAGTATAAAAATGGTTTGAGCAATAGAGACCTCATTTCTCACAAATGAAACATCTAGAGATAGATGGTTTCAGGGAGAGTAGATTCAGTGTCTAAACACTGTCAGGGCTCTATGGCCTTCCTGTGATCTTTCTGGCTTTCCCTTCTTAACTGCAAGTTGGCTGATGTAGCGACCAACATCACAAAATCCCACAATCATGCCTAAAATTATGAAGAAAGGAAGACAGGCTTGCTTTCTTCTCATTCCTCTGTTCTTGGTAGGGAGGGAAGTCTTTCCCCAGTATTCTCTGGAGATTTCCCTTCATATCTCACAGTCCGGAAAAGGTCATATGACCTAACCTAAAGCAATCATTGACCAATGGGGATAAAGTTATTGTGCTCAATCAAGAGATCCAAACCCATCCCTAGGACAGTACACATGTCCCTGAACACCTGAACAAAAACAGCACCCTATTGTTAACAAAGTGGAATGACTGCTAGTTACAGAACCAAGAGTGGTCACGATGGTGCCATAGTCCCTTTTCTGTACATAAACAAATTAAGGCTTAGTGACATAAAGTGATGTGTGCAAAGTAATATACCTAGAAAGTGGTAAAGTCAGAAAACCCATATGTGTTTGATTCTGAAACTCACTGATGCTTTATAGCAAGTCTATAGCCTTCCCAAACCAGAGGGCCATATCCCTGATGCATATTAGAAAATTGGGGAGCATGACCAAGTACTGAGGGAGTATAGGGCAGCAGAATGCTGGCCAGAAAGTTTCACAGGATCAGGGAAGAAGAGGGTTTCTGGGTCTGAGTCTGGAGAGAAAATGTCAATAGGGACCATTAAAGGTACCCAACATACATTTCTTGTTCTTGTTGAGTAAAGAAGGGAATTTCAAGTGGTGAGGAATGACGTAAATAAAATAATAATGGAAAGCACATGAGAAAATTTATACAAAAAAAAAAGAGAAGGCACATGGGCTGAACACATGGGAAGACTGAGTTTGAATCATTATATACCATTTGCAAGGTGAGCTTCTGTGTTGAGCTATTTGCTCTTATAACAGCTCATGTTTTTCCTTTCTTTTTAAAAATGTTTTTGTTTGTTTGTTTGTTTGTTTGTTTATTTATGGGATACAGAGAGAGAGAGAGGCAGAGACATATGCAGAGGGAGAAGCAGGCTCCCCGCAAGAAGCCCAATGTGGGACTCGATCCCAGACTCCAGGATCATGCCCTGAGTGGAAGGCAGATGCTCAATTGTTGAGCCACCCAGGTGTCCTCTAGCTCATATTTTTTTCAAAGAAGGGATTTTGAAAAATTGCTCTGGCTTGAATGGGTCAAAGAAAAGTCTAGAGGAACTACCAGCTTTATGCCCCTTCCTTTACATAGGAGGAAACTGAGGCCCATAAAGGTAAAGGGACTGGCCCAAGAAGGCCCACTCACTTGGTACCAAAATCCTCATCTACGAATTCATTATTTGTCAGTCATTTTTACAAAAGCACCATTTTAGGCCATGAACTAGGAAAGCATCATTCTGTCCTTGAGTCCTTATACAACCTACTCAGAAGATGATTTAACGTTAATAACATGTTCCTCTTCTTGTGGAAGTATGTGTATGATGATTGTTGGCTGCACCACCCAATGCTGTGATTAAGTGCTGCTTTTGAATTACTGTCTGGATTTCCAACACAGTGTTGGGAAGTGCCAAATCCAGCAGTGATCAGGGATTACATTCCACATTGGATTAGTGAGATTCCTAGTAAGGATGCATTCTCTAGGGAGAGCCTTGCATTTCTGGTCCTGCAGGGTCATTCATTCATTCCTCCAAGGCCACGTGCCAAATATGTGCTCTGAACTCAATGACTGCAGAAAGACAAAAGCTATTTTAAAAAATTAGGTCCTGAGAAGTAGCTCAAATTTAGTTCTAGTTTCTTTCTGGTCACATAGCAGGGATGTGAGAGAATGTTCATAGGATACATGCGTGAGTTTTGATAGGAATCAAGGAAACCTCACGAAATGCTATGGATGAGAGTCTTTATTAATATGCTTGGGCTGACACCACAATGTCACAGACTAGGTGGTTTAAACAACAGAAATGCATTTACTCGCAGTTCTGGAATCTTGAAAGTTCAAAATCAAGGTGCTGGCTGATTTGGTCTTTGGTAAGAGCACTCTTCTTGGCTTGCAGTTGGCAGCCTTCTTGCTATGTCTCACATGATGGAGAGAGAGCACCAGTATCTCCTCCTCTTCTTATAAGGGCACCAGCCCTAGCAATTTAAGACTCTACCTTTATGACCTTGTTTAATTTTCCTCACTTCTTTAGAGGCCATATCTCTAAACATAGTCATTTTGGGGGTTAAAGCATCAACATAAGAAAAGGGGGGTGTAAACATTCAATCTCTAAGAGGGTCTTTATAGGGAATGGAGGTAATATGTGTAGGCCTTTACTCAGTCTTTCAGCTCCAGTGTGATGGGATGGGTATTTCTCTGGAGCCAAATGGGCAGTTTGCATCCTGGCTCCTCCTTACATCCCAGTGTTTAGCTAGGTGACCTCAGGCAACTTCCTTAACCTACCTGTCTGTGCCTTACTTTCCTTGTCTGTAATATGAAGCTGATAACCATATCTAACTAACTAGGTTATTAAGAAGATTAGATGAGATCTAACTAACAAGGTTGGTTAGTTAAGAGATGAATAAAGGTAAAGAGCTCAGAAGAGTAAAGGTGTATAGGCACTTAATAAATTCTCTTCAAACCTTGGAAGATTCAGTGAGACATTCATGACTCCAACAGTTTACAGCAGTGTTTCCCAAAGTGCAGTAAAACTCTTTTAGCATGTTCCCAAAGTGTCTTAGACGCAGGCTTACATTGGAGATTCATCAGCTTACCTGCTAAGTGAGGTTGGTTGCATTTGTCTGGTTCTCCTATACTCTCTTAATTTTGTTCTCAAATACCCAAAGTGCCTTTCTTCCATGGAGTTGAAAGGAAGTATCAATAAGAGAGTGTCCCTTTGCTGCTCTGTGCAGCTGAGTTGTGTCCTAGTGCCTTCTAGGCTGTGTCCTTCAACACCTGCCTCATTTGGGGTCAGTGTGATCTGACAACTTGTTGCCTGCTGTCAATGAAACAGGCAAACTGAGATGTTAAGCATGGAAGAGGATTGTGGGAATATATTTTTCACTTGTCATCAGGTTGAGAGAGCATCCTGGGGACCCTGGCCAGCAACTGTCTCCTTTATTTGAGATGATGCTGTTCGGAGGGCAAGGAAAGCTGTGGCTGAACCCTTCCTGCTAGACTCAGTGGGTGATGCCCAGATGTGGCCCCTTTAATCACTCTTGGTCTTTCCAAAAAGAAAAAAGAAAAAAGAAAAAAAAAACCAGTGATTTTATATTATGATGATTTGGCCCTGTCAAACATCCAGACATAGCAAAACTAAAATAACTAAATCAATAAAAAGTATTTAGTAAAAGTTTATTGTGCATTTAAAAAGAGTGAACTGGAAGCTTTCAAATTTAAAACTAATAAGAAGCTCAGAGGCATGACACTACAGCATGGCTTATACAATGAAAATAAGAAATTTGTTTAACCTTGGCAAGGCCTGGTTATTACAATGAGAGTTTCCAGGTGGCAGGGGGATTGGTTAAAAGGGATTATCTAGTCCCTCTACTGTAGGAGAGATATTATTTATAGGTCCAAGTTTGCATCTAGTGGATAGATAAGTCCTGGAGATCTAATGCACAGCATAGATTATTATAATATTATATACATATATATAATTGTAACAATATTGTAATATTGTCAATAATATTGTAATATAAGCATCAAACTTGCTAAGAGACTAGAACTTAATTGTTCATACCACAAAAAAAAAGAAATGATACTATGTGAGAGGTATCAGGTACCACTGTAATGACAATCATATTGCAGTATATAAATGTATTGAATCAACAGGCTGCACGTACACCTTAAACGTACACAATGTTATATGTCAAATATATTTCAGTAAAAAATAAATAAATAAAAACTTGATTGTCTTATACCAGTTTTAGAAAGATGACTTTAAGTTTCTTTTGATTATCAGAGGCATTTGCAAGAAATCACCTAAATTCAGGTTTATTTATGTTCATGAAATAAGTCAGATTTAGTTTGGTTTAAATGGTTTTATGTGCTTAGAGAATTCTCAAGTTTAGTCTCCATTTTATATTTGATTTTAGCAGCCCCCAAAGCAAACAAGCCTTTGTTTATCCCCCAGAAGCAGACCCAGAGGCAAGGATTTGCTTGAGTGAAAAGAGTTTACTCGGGAGGTAGTGGTTGGCAACACCAGGTTGGGGAGGGGAGCAGAGAGAAGTAAGCAGGGAGAGGAAATCAATTAATGAGGCATTATCAAGTAA
This sequence comes from Vulpes vulpes, assembly GCF_048418805.1. NCBI lineage: Eukaryota > Metazoa > Chordata > Mammalia > Carnivora > Canidae > Vulpes > Vulpes vulpes. The sequence continues at coordinate 104,590,911 of NC_132782.1, forward strand.
GTACCTAATGTGGGTGATTGTGCCTCCATCCTCCGGAGAACTCTGGACACCCATATAAACAGGTGCCTGAAAACAATTCTACTAGATAGGACTTGGGGCTGGGGCCTTTATCTCCCGGTTTCTCGTCTGCCATTGACTGAGATTGATCTAGGGAGCATTTACTTTCCAGCATGTCTGGCTTGCCTCAATGAGAGTCAATCTTGCTCTCATGGGCTAAAAAAAAGTAACAGGTATTTAGAGTTGTGAGTTTGGGGCAGGTAGAGGTGAGTCTACATAATTAGGAAGGTTATTGACAATGTCTGATACATTGGCCAAAGGACAGCCCCTGTGCTGGGGGCCTTATAGGTATGAAATCACAACAGCCAACATGGATCAAGCATTGATTGTGCTGCTACAAATATCCTCTACATCCTCACTCCTCAAGTATGACCCCATCCTCACTCCTCAAGTATAACCCATGGGCAAGCAGAGTCCACCTCACCTGGAGGCTTACTTGAAATACAGGATCATGGCCCATCCCAGACCTACTAAATTAGAACCTGGATTTTAATCAGATCCCCAGGTAATTCAAATGTGCACAAGCATCCTCCTCATTTCTGTGCTGGGAAACCATGGCCACACTTAGCTGGTCTGTTGTTCGATGCTCAAGAGATGGAAGCCTCCAATGCAAGGCAAGAAAGTCACACAACAATGGAAGAAACCAGAAGTAATAGTGCCAGGAGTGATTTGGCAGCTTACCAGGAGGTTAAGGATGAGCACATGGGTAGATTGGCTTCAGAACGCTTGTAAAGCATCCTTGGGGACTCAGAAATAACCAGTGGAGATCTTGAGGGAGGGTAAAGTCATGTAGTTCTTTGCTGGGGACAAAAAGCCATGGTAATTTAAGTGTTTTTGTTCACTGGACGTCATTTCAGGTTAAGCCAGATGGAGTCTGGGACATTTAGGATATATCTGTGCATGTTTCTGCACTAGATGTGTGCACCTAGAAAGAAGGGCCCAGGTCTTGCATAACTTTATATTCCTAGCTTCTGGGTGCACACAACTCATGCTCAATTCATGCTTGCTGAATGGTTTAGTGAATTCCATTCATCCATTTAACAAATAATTAGTGGATGTTTGTTACTGTCCAGGCACTGTGATAGCTGAGTTAATATTGGTGAAAAAACCATTGGTAGCTGTCCTTGTGAACATGTAATCTAGTGGGGGATGGACAGGCATATAAAATTAATATATAATTGCAATTACAAAAAGTGGTATATATGGTATGTTGTGACAGTGATTAATAGGGAGGAGGTATGCCCACAGACAGGCTATCAGGAAAATCCTTTTGAGGACTGATATCTGAGACAAGAGCAGAAGAATGAGAAGAATGGAGCCATGGGGAAGTGGAAGAGTATTTTAAGCACACATCACAGCATGCTCAAAGGCCCTGAGGCAAGAATTAATGGAATAGTTACATGATTTATAAGAAATATAACCTACACTGTAGAACCTCTGCTCATTCATCAACCACACTGTTTAGGTAACATAAAACCTGAAAGAAGTGTCGAGTCAAGTCTGTCTGGGACAAATCAGGTTATCCTGTGAGTCCTTGGGATTGAGTTAGTTTGTATGTCCAGTGAGAGGGCAGTCACTCATTTGGAAAATCCAGGTATTACAGAGTTTGGGATTTTGAGATGTTAGCATCTGGGACCTCCACATAAAATCCTGTCTTTTATAATGGTTTCCAATTCATTACACTTTCCCCCACTCTTGATCATAGAAGATGAAATATATGAGTCATGCAATTTAGGATGTGTCATAGTGTTACATTTCAGGGCCATGTTCCAAAAGAAAGGAAAAATCTTTCTTTTCTGAATATAATGAAAAAGTTCTAGCTCTGCTGTTACTATTTACGTGATCCTGAACATGTTGCCTAAACTTCCCACATCTGGTTTCTTCCTTTATAAAACAGTCATAGCAATGCCCTTGATGTTTATGAGAACTGAGTCAAATTAATTCAATAAACATTTATTGAGCACCTCAAAGCCAGTCACTCATTTTACAACTATTTATTGTTTCCTTCTCTGTATGTTCCAGGCACTGTTTTAGGCTCAGGCTGTAATAAGCAAGACAAAACCATCTCGGCTTCCAAGAGCTTATGGTCCAACAAGAAAGATAAAGGATTAAAGTGTAGTGGATGTGAATTTAAACCAAAAATATAAGGGGATGCCTGAGTGACTCAGTCAGTTGGGCAGCTGACTTTTGATTTTGGCTCAGGTCATAATCTCAGGGTTGTGAGACCGAGCCTTGACTTAGGCCTGCATTCAGTGGGGAGTCTGCTTGATAGTCCCTCTCTCCTTCTCCCTCTGCTCTTTCTCTCTCAAGTAAATAAATAAATCTTAAAGAAAACCCAAAGTATAAGGATGCAAGAATAGCGACGATATATCTATTTTATTTAAATCAAGTTAAGTCTTATTCCCAACACCTATCCTGTCTGGTCGGCAGGTGATTCTGTCTTGGGCATTATTAGGACTTACTCCCTTACTGTGGGACTTTGTAAAGGACCTTGGCTTCAGCCTTGTGAAACTCTGAACAGAGAAATGAATCTTGCTCTACCCAGAGTCCTGACCCCTGGAAACTGTAAGATGAGAAATTTGTGTTGTTCTAAATTATTCAGTTGGTGGTGATCTGTTACTCAGCAATAGAAAATGAATATGCGGGGATCTCCAGCCTTCCTCTACTCTACCCTGGTTTCCATTGAGTGTCCTATCATGCAAGCCTTAACAGCTCCTGCTGTTGTTTCCATGACACCTAAGAAACAGGCATTCTTGCTCAGCAGGAGCCTAGACAGGGGGTCCAACCTCCATTCAGGGCACCAGAACTCCAAGTCCTTGTGCTGCGCACAGGTCTCCATTGTTCAGCTTTGCTCATGAGCCAGACCCCAGGGCTATGCTTTCTCTCTCACCATTTCCCTTCTGGAATGACACCAGAAATGACTTAGGATTTCACAAGACGCAGAAAAAAACCCCAACAGATTCTGATTTTGCTTTAGAATGATGGGGAAACAAAGGGCCCTATAGACTCTTAGGATTAGTGCGTGGTGGGGGGGTGGGCAGGTGGGAAGCATGGAAAGCAAAACATTGCTATCTCTCATTTAGTCTGTCCAATCCTCCCATAACACTGAAAAGGAAACACAAATTCAGTATATTTTCCCACCATGCTAGTGATGACAATATACTGTTTCAATGGCAGTGATGGGAGAGCACATGGTGCAATGGGGTCCTCATGAGCCTTGAGGAAGATTTAGGTGGACATGTAGCATAAGAATGAAAGAATGAGCAGGAGCCAGTCAGGTGAAAGGGCAGTGGGCTGAGGGGATAGAAGCATAGATGTATTATTGGCTCAAAGCCGAGCAAAAACATGGCACGTTTGCAGAGTGAAGGAACTGAGCATGAAGTGGAGGGAGAAGAGGAGGAGGCAGGGAGTTAAGGCCAAGGCAGGCAAGGCCATGTCAACCTAGTTAAAGAAGTTACATTATTTTTGTATCAGTCAGCTTTCACTGTAGTAATTCTGCATAACAAAGACCTCCAAACTCTCCAGGCTATAAAAACAAGCATTTAAGTTTTGCTTACAGGTTTCCGTAGAGGCTGCGACGTTTGTGTGCTTGGTGGGGATCAGCTAGGTTTGGATCTAGGCTGAGTGTTGAGTCTGTTCCGCCTGCCTCCTCATTCTCTTTGCACCGATGGCTAAATCGGGCGGGCTTTTCTCATGGCAGATGGCAGGTTTGCAAGAAGACAAGAAGAAACACATCATGTTTCTTAGGGTCTCAGCTGGGAATTGGCACATTGACAGTTCCATTCAAATTACATTTGGTCAAAGCAAGTCACAGGGCCAACCCAACATCAGTGAGGCAGGAAAGGTCACTTAGCCCACAGTGGGATGCACTGCAGTCACCCATGGCAAAGAGTATGAATGCACAATTTCTAATTCAAGGAGCAAGAAATGTAGTGGGAACAATGACCCAACTCAGCATCCAAGGATAACAGAAATGTATGCTGGAGTTTTGGAGAGAGAAGTATTAATAAAGTGTCCAGATCAGCAAAACACTATGCTAACACAAACTAGACACAGACAACCACCTACAAGTGTCCTGAAGGGTATTGCACCTGTCCATGCCTCTTGGTCATGCTTGATCACCTGAGCCCTGAAGGCAGATTGTCTGTTCCCAGAGAGTCACACAGTCTTTCATAAATTGCTACTCCTTCCATCAACCATGGTCAGATAGAGGACTAACAGCTTAACAGACAAGACAGTCCTATTCAAATTAGAATATTTTATTTGTCTGGCCAATGCAGTCCCCTTCTGCCATCCTCTCCTGCCCTAAATCCCTACAGATGATCTGAACAATACCGCTTAAAAGAAAAGTCCATAGCATCATTGAGAAACAAAAAGAGGGTGACAAGGGGACCAGAAACTATGAGAAATTCTTGTGACGAAGTAGACAAGTTGAAGGAGGGAAAGTGGGTAGGATGTTTGGGGACAGGACCAACTACATAATTTGCAGGGACCAGTGCAAAATGAGAAGGCTGGGCTCTTGCTAAAAAATTACTGAGAATTTTAAGATGGTGATACCAGTGATAAGCATGGGACTCTCCTAAGGGCAGGGTCCATGGGTCACATGCCCAAGAAGTTAGCCCTGCTTGGGGCATTTCAATCCCTTTGACAGTGGATGCAGTGAGCAGGAAGGGGTCCGGAGCAACCATTATGGAGGCTGGTTTGCAATCAGGTTTGGAACTGGAGCAGCTGATTGATTCAGAGCCCATCCTCTTCCATCCCTGAAACCCTCCACCAGTTCTAGTCAGTGGGCAGAACTGGTTCTCCCAGGCTGAGGCTCTGTGCTCGTTTGCTAAGGGTTGCTGCAGTGATAAACCACCAACAGCCTGATGCACACAATGGAAATTGACTGTCTCACTGTTCAGGAGGATATAAAACTGAGATCCAGGTGTTGGCAGGGCTGTTTCCTTCTGAAGATGGGAGGGAGAATCTGTTCCATGCTTCTCTCCTGACTTCTGTCAATTTGTCGGCAACCTCTGGTCCTTGGATTGTAGGACATGACTCAATCTCTGCCTTCAGCTTCACACGGCCTTCTCCCTGTGTGCATGTCTCCATGTCCAAATTTCTACTTTTTATAAGACACAACTCACATTGGATTAGGGGCCCAAGCTATTCCAGCATGACCTCATCTTAACTAATTACATCCACAATGACCTTACTCCCAAATAAAGTCACATTCTAAAGCATTGGTGGTTAGGACTCCAACATGTGAATTTGAGAGAAACAAAATGCAACCCATAACAGGTGTATTGTGGGTGCTTGAGCCAGATATGCAGAATCACAGTCTGACATAGACCCCTTCCCTCCTAGGAACCTAGCAGGTAATAAAGCTGCACCCATCACCTGGCAGCACACTGCTCCTCTCCTCCCACCCCCAACCACAGGCGGCAGATGGCCATAAACAGACACCAGCAAACCAGGACCATCAAACACTTGGGGCAAACCAAATGTCAAGGAATAAGAGTTGCTTTTGAAGAATATCATTTGATTAAGCTGCGTCATTTATCCAAAACAGATGGACTTTTCATAGTCCTCTGATGCTCCCTGTGTTGTTACTTTAATTACCCAACAGTCATTCCTTGAACCACCTTACCTGCAGTTAGATTACAGAGCTCCAAAACATTGTGACTTGGTTCACTAGGTCATCGAAGATCGGAGGTCGGCACCCTGGCTACACACTGGAGTCACTTGGGGAGCCCTGAAATTACTGATGTCTGAGTCGCACCATTTAATTAGTCTGGGGTGCCATGTGGGCAATGAGATTTTTGCTTTTTTAAAATTCTCAGGTGATTACAGTGTGCAGCTAAGGTTGAAAACCAGTGGCTTGGAACTCCTTCAGAACCCAGCCATCTGCGTAGCTATAATGATGCATATTGATTGCAGATGGCATGGCATGGGTTTGTTGGGGGCCGTTTTTTGTTTGTTGCTTCCAAATTAAATGCTTCAGTATCTCTCTACTTTAACTTTGCCACACCATGTGCTCTATTTTCTTTTCTTGAGCCTAACTTCTTTCAGTTGCTAAGGAGCTACATCTTTGCTGGATGGAGCTTTACTTTTGCTTACAAAGGCAGTGCCTCAGCTGGAAACTGAGACCTGTGGTGGCACAACGAATTGTACTAAACTGAATTGAACAGATAATAGGCTTGCATTTAGCACAATGTATTATAAGGAACAACAATGTGTGCTGTAGCATCTTTTTTTTCCAAGGATACAGGTTGATCAAGGTTACTCTGTTCATCAGGGAACACTGGTCGGTGGCTTCAGTGAACCTCAAACAATCTCTCCTCCTCTCCATCTCTCTTGCTCTCCCCTTTTCTTCCTCTTACTGTCTCTCTCACTATCTTTCTTTCTGCCTTCTCATCATCTTTGTCCCCTCTCGTGTTCTATTTCATGTTGTCTCTTTCTTTCCCATTCTCTCCTCAAAACTCTTGCTCTCATAGGTTGTCATGGTCAGAGTGCATACTCCATGGTCTTTTGAGATATATCACATTGCCTCTCACGATATGAGAAGACATGGGGAGAAACTATATAGATGAGAACTAAGCAAGGTCTTTGTCTCTGTTTCCCTTATCCATGACTCCCCTCTCTCTACAATCTGCTGCGTCACTCTGTTTGCTGGTCCCAGAAACCACCTGGGGAAAGCTAGCTACACAAATGTGGGCAATAATAGTGAGTGACTATAACATGTTTATTACATGCCAGGTACTCTTCTAAGCATGTTTGACAGATAAGGAGATGGATGCCCAGAGACAAGAGGTGATTTCAAGCCCAGGATGTCTGCTCCAGTCTATGCTCTAAAAACTTGACTTTATATTGCAAGCATTTCAGAAGGAGGCAGTGAGAGAGGGAGAAAGATCACAGCCAGAGAAAGAGAGAGAGATGAAGATAAACAAATAGAGACAAAAGATGGAGACACAAAGGGACAAAGGGAGACAGCCACCAAGATGCAGAGAACTAGAGACAGAATGGAACCATAAATACTACCACCACCACAATGGGGCTGAGAGAGAGAGAGAGAGAGAGAGAGAGAGAGAGACCCAGTAAACACACCTCATATTGCACCTCTGAATTGGGTAAAAGAACTCTGAGGCATAATTTAGGTGAAAAGTCCCATCTCTGTGAAATGTAGGTCTAGTTCAGGTGTAGTTTGGAGAATATTCTTATGTTGTGGTTCACTGGTTTCAGAAAATAGATGCTTGCTTCTGGTTGAAAAGGGAGAGAGGGAAAAAAAATCCCCTTATTCTAAGCTCAGTGCAGAAAAAAAAACAAATAAAAAGTAAATAGCAATTAAGTTCATTTTAATTCAGTCTTCAGCAAACCAAAGCAAAGCACTCTGTTTTTTTTTTTTTAAGTTTTATTATTTGCACTTGCCAGTTGGGGTCTTGAAAGACCCCATTATACCAAATGTCTAACATACCATTATCCTGAGCAGTAAGTGGGGATAATAAGGTGTGATGGGTGGTACACTTCAGATTTGATCTTCCAGACCACCCAATCTAAGGAGATGGGTCAGCCCTTTGGGGTGGAAGGGACTCATCCGCAGTTACAGCTGGTGGAGATACTGCATTGGGATTTGCATGCCAATCCCGGCCTCCTCAGAAAATTCATTTTGCTTTTTTAATTTCTTAATGCAGTAGGTGTTGTGATGTTAGAGACCTAGGACCCATCCTTTGTGGTACCTTGGTGGGACTCAGCATCACTGGGAGGACCTGTTTCCCTTCCAAGTGACGTTGGAATGATGCCATCTGCACATTCTATGCTGTAATCACTCAGCTGTAAGATGGAGACAATTTAATTCAGTAAATGGTCTATGTCCTTCAGCAGGTGAATGGATAACTGAACTGTGGTACATCCAGACAATGGAGTATTAGTCTGCATTAAAAAAAAATAGCTACTAAGCCATGGAAAGACATGGGGAACCTTAAATGCATAGGACTAAATGAAAGAAGGCAATCTGAAAAAGCTACATACTATGTAATTCCAAATATATGACATCCTTTACATTTTGCTGTGAGTCTGAAACTGCTCTAAGAATTGTCTATTTTTTTTAAAAGGTCTCTATATTGAAGATTTGATAATCTCATTTGGAGATAGAGCGCAATTAGATGCAAAAATTTTCTTTCCTTGTCTTCTTTTTGATCTCCTCTGGATTAGGTCCTATCTTTTGTTCATAAGGGTCTAAATTCATTCCTGATGGAACACCTACTATGTGCCAAGTTTTCCTATTTACAGACAAATAAGACTTAGGCTTAGAAAGTCTGTTCCTGAAGGCCAGAAAGTTCACATGTGATAGAGCCAGGATTTTTAGATACAAGATTTTCCACATCCTAGGCTTTGCTACTGCCTCTCCAACCCTGAGAGTTTGCTAGGAGTTTGGCAATCATTCCCATTCATGTTTCTATAGGCTCCTAATTGACTCCTAGGACTGAATACTTATTCCCATATTGGCTGCATATCTCCTTTCACAAAGACTCTTCCAGGGCCAGGACGTGGAAGCCACCAGGACCCAGATTTCAACTAAAAAGAATTGCTTTGCAGAGCACAGAGTTCCCCAGGATGGAATGGGCTGCCTCAGAAGTATTGACCACCTCATCACCACAGATATTAAAATAGACAACGAATAGATGGAAAGACCAATGATTCTTTTTTTTTTTAAGACCAATGATTCTTAAACTGGGGTTCACAGATAGGCTCTGAGCATCTAAAATTGCCATATCTTTTTTCTTGGAGAAGATTTTCACCAGGTTTTCAAAATTGAATTTGACATGATGATTAAGAACTGTTGAGAGCAAGGGTGGACATAATAAAGTTATGTCCCAAACTTGACCACCTGTGAGTCTCCTGTTCAGTCATTTTCAGGAGGTAATATGAGTCATTAGGGAAAATACCTACCCAGGCATCAGCTGAAAGATTTGAGTCTTCTGCACTCCAACATGGGAATCAGGGCTTTCCTGGGGTCAGTGTATTGGTTTCCTAGGGCTTCAGTAACAAAGTACCATAAACAGGTAGCTTGAAACAACAGAAATTTATTCTCTCACAGTTCTGGAGGCTAGATGTCCACACTCTTGGTGTTAGGCCATGCTTCCTCTGAAGGTTCTGGGAAGGATTCCCTCCTTGCCTCTTCCAGGTTCTGGCAGCCCCAGGCATTCCTTGACTTGTGGCAGCATCACTCCTTTGTTATGTGGCATTCTGTCTCCATGTCCAAATTTCCCTCTTCTTATAAAGACGCTATTCATTCTGGACTAGGGACCATCCCACTCCACCATGACCTCACTACAAGGACCCTCTTTCCAAATAAGGTCACATTCTAAGGTCCTGGAGGCTAGAACTTCAGCTTACCTCCTTTAGTGAATACGATTCAATCCACAACAAAATGAATCCTGGTGCTGCTTACAAATCTGTGTAAATTCACAGAGATAGATGAATTTTATAATATGTAAGTCATAGTTTGATCAAGTAATTTTTAAGAAGTGGCAAGAAGATTTTTCAAACTATTATTTAGGAGGGGGCGGATCTTGAAATTTATAATTAGCACTGAATCTGAACGAGATATCTGAAAGTTTTAAAGCCATGTTTAGTGAACAAACTATTTGATTTCTCAAAATAGAGACATATATACATGAATTTAGATAGTAAAAAAATAGAAATAACCTAAATTTCCATCAATATGGAAATGGTAGATAAATTGAAGTAGAGCCAACCATGGAATACCATGCAAAAATGATAAAGAATGAGATAGTTTGATATTTAGTGACATGGAAAGGAATCCAAGACATTGTTGTGGGGAGAAAAAGGTAAATAATAGATTGATATGGAAAACATGATACCATTTATATAAAACACAAAAATCAACATCAAAGAAAATTACATTACATGACTTCCAAAGATACATGTGTGATAAAAATAATATTGAGCATTTACCATGTGCGAGGCACTGTTCTAAGAGACTGACACTTGTTAACTTATTAAATTCTCAGTACAAGTTAGCTAATATTATTAAACCCCATTTAATGAAGAGGAAGCTAAGGCAGAGAGAGGTTGAGTTCCTCCTCCAAAGCCACTGGGTGATGAAATTGGAATTGGAAACCCAGGCTCATCAGAATTCAAAGGGGGTATTTATTCTGCTGCTTTGTGTACTCTGGAGGAATATACATAATAGTAATGAGTAGTTACCTCTAAGAGTGAAATATAGGGGAGTCTGTGACTCCAAACTGTAGTGAATGAGATGTTAGCCTTTAACTTTTTGATAATTATAAGAAATAATGCAGAGAGATCCTGTATACCACTTACTCAGTTTCCATTAATAATGATAATATCTTATAAAAATGTAGTGAAATATCACAATCAGGATACTGTTATTGAAATAATCCAACTGATCTTGTTCCGATTTATCTACTTTAATGTGTATGCATCCGTGTGAATGTACTTAGTTCAATGCCCCCCCCCTTTTAAAGATTTTTAATTTATTTATTCATGAGAGACACAGAGGGAGAGGCAGAGACATAGGCAGAAGGAGAAGCAGGCTCCCCACAGGAAGCCTGATGAGGACTCAATCCTGGTACTCTGGAATCACACCCTGAGCCAAAGGCAGACACTTAACTGCTGAGCCACCCAAGAGTCTCTCAGTAGCCCCTTTTAGATACTTTTTTTGAGCAATTTTAGGTTCACAGCAGAATTGAGAAGAAGGTGCAGACTTTCCCATATATCCCCTGCCCCAACACATGCATAGCCTTCCATATTATCAATATCACCCCCAAAGGATTATATTTGTTATAAATGATAAACCTACATTGACAAATTACTATCATCCAAACCCCATAGTTTACATTTAATGTTCATCTTGGTGTTGTACATTCTATGGGTTTGAACACATATATCTAGTGTCATAGTATTATAAAGAGCATTTCCACTTTTCTACAAATCCTCTGTGCTCTGGCTATTCATCTCTCCCTTTCCCCCACATACCTGGTACCCACTGACTGACCTTTTTATTATTTCCATAGTTTTTCCTTTTCCAGGAGGTCCTATGGTTTTCTTCTGGTAGTTTCACAGTTACAGACTCTTCATTTAAATCTTTAATCCATTTTGAGTTGATTTTTACACATTCGTTTGAAATTGTTTGAAGTAAGAGTCCAGTTACATTCTTCTGCATGTAGATATCCAATTTTCCCAACACCATTTATAGATAACATGGTCCTTTTCCTATTGTGTATTCTTGTCATCTTTGTCAAAAATCAATTCACTATAAATGTATGGATTTATTACTGGGCTCTTTATTCCATTGGTCTATATGTCTATTTTAAAGTTAGTACCATACAGTTTTGATTACTATAGTTTTGTCAAGTAATTTGAATTCAGGTAGCGTAATACCTCTACTATGTTCTCCCTTAAGATTGCTTTGGATACTTGGGATCTTTTGTGGTTCCATATGAGTTTTAGAATTGTTTTTACTGTTTCTTTTTCAAAAGATTTTATTTATTTATTTTAGAGAGAGAGAGAGAGACAGAGACAGACAGAGAGAGAGAGAGAGAGAGAGAGAGAGAGATAGTAACCAAGATAGCACATGTGGGGAGGAGAAGGAGAAGAAGCAGACTCCCCACTGAGCGGGGAGCCCAACCAGAACTTGATCCCAGGGCCCTGGGATCATGATCTGAGCCAAAGGCAGCTGCTTAACTGACTGAGCCACCCAGGCACACCTGTTTTTTACTATTTCTATGAAAATGCTACTGGAATTTTGATAAGATTTTCATTGAATCTGTAGATCTTTGGGGGTAATATGAACATTTTTTACTAGCCCTATCCATGAACATAGGATACCTTTTCATTTATTGGTGTCATCTTCAATTTCTTTCATCAATGTTTATATTTTTAATATCAGGATTTTCACTTAATTGGTTAAATGTATTCATTTTATTCGTTTTCATGCTATTATAAATGGGATTGATTTCATGATTTATTTTTCAGATAGTTTACTCTTAGTATACAGCAATGTAACTGATTTTTGTGTGTTGATTTTGTACTTTGCAACTTAACCAAATTCTTTTATTAGTGCTATCATCTTTTGGTGTTATCTTTAGGGTTTTCTCTATATAAGATTCTCATCTGCAGACAGACTCTTCCTACTTCCTCACCTGGTTGGATGCCATTTATTTCTTTCTATTGCCTAATTAGTCTGGCTAGGACTTCTGGTGCTATATTGAATAGAAGTAGCGAGAGTGATATCTTTGGCTTATTCCTGATCCTGGAGGAAAAGCTTTTAGTTTTTCATCATTAAATCAGATTAGCTGTTTGCTTGTCACATATGGCCTTTATTTTGTTGAGATATATTTTCTCTGTACCTCATCATTGAGAGAGTTTTGTTTTTTTTTTTTTTAATAATTAACAGATGTTGAATCTGGCCAAGTACTTTTTCTGCACCTATGAAAGGTGATCATATGGTTTTTATCCTCCATTCTTTCAATGTGGTGTATCACATTTACTGATTTGCATATATTGAGCTGTTTGTGCATCCCAGGAATAAATCCCACTTGATCATGATATGATTCTTTTAATGTGCTATTGAATTTGGCTTGTTAGTATTTTGTTGAGGAAATTTGAATATTTATTGATTAATCTATTAAATATTTTGGTCTATAATTTTCTTTTCTTGTAGACCTTTATCTGGCTTTGATATCAGGGTAATATTGGGTTTGGGTATATTCCCTTCTCTTCAATTTTTTGGAAGAGTTTGGGTATATTCCCTTCTCTTCAATTTTTTGGAAGAGTTTGAGGACTGACATTAATTTTTCTTTAAATGTTTGGTGGAATTTACCGATAAAGCCATTTGGTCCTGGCATTTTCTTTGCTAGAAGGTTTTTTGGGTAAATTCCCTTCTCTTCAATTTTTTGGAAGTATATTCCAAAATGAGTTTGGGTATATTCCCTTCTCTTCAATTTTTTGGAAGAGTTTGAGGACTGACATTAATTTTTCTTTAAATGTTTGGTGGAATTTACCGATAAAGCCATTTGGTCCTGGCATTTTCTTTGCTAGAAGGTTTTTTTTTATTACCGATTCAATCTCCTTGTTAGTAACTGATCTGTTCAGTTCTCTATTTCTTCCTGGTTAAGACGTGGTAAGCCATATGTTTCTAGGGATTTATCTATTTATTTTAGTTGTCCAATTTTTTTGGTAATTGTTCATAACAGTCTCATGATCCTTTGTATTTCTGTGCTCTCAATTTTAATATCTCCTCTTTCATTTTTTATTTTGAGACTTTCCCTTTTTTTCTTAGCCTCGCTAAAGGTTTGTTAATTTTATTTATCTTTACAAAAAAAAAACCCTCGTAATTTCATTGATCTTTTCTTTTGCTTTTTATTTTCTATTTAATTTAGTTCTGCTCTGATATTTATTATTTCCTCATGACTTAGTTTGTCATTCTTTTTCTACTTCCTTGAGGTGTAAAGTTAGGTTGTTTGAGATTCTTCATAATGCAAGCATTCATTGCTATAAATTTCCCTCTTAAAACTCTTGGCTGTCTCCCATAAGTTTTGGTATGTGGTGTTTCCATTTTTGTCTCGATATACTTTTTTTCCTTTTGGTTTCTTCTCTGACCCACCAATTGTTCAGAAGTGTGCTGTTTGATATCCACATATTTGTGAATTTCCAAGTTGTCCTCCTGTTATTGATTTCTAGTTTCATACCATTGTTATTGAAACAGATACTTGTTATGATTTCTTTTTTTATAATATTTTATTTACTTATTTGAGAGAGAGAGAGAAAGAGAGAGAGAACACAGGCCAGAGGGGTATGAGGAGGAGCAGAAGGAGAAGCAGGCTTCCTCCTGACCCTGAGATCATGACCTGAGCTGAAGGCAGGTGCTTAACCAATTGAGCCACCCAGGCATCCGCATTATGATTTCAATCTTCTTACATACGCTAAGACTTATTTTGTTAAGACTTATTTTATTTATATGATCTATCCAGGAGAATATTTCATGTACACTTGAGAAGAATATGGTTTCTGCTGCTGTTAAATGGAATGTTGTATGTATGCCTGTTGGGTCTGTTTATTCTAAAGTATAGTTTAAATCCAATATTTCCTTATTGATTGCCTGTCTAGATGATCTACACATTGTTGAAAGAGAGGTATTGAGATCTCCTACTATTATTACACTTCTGTCTAGATTTGCCTTCAGGAATTTGCTTAACATATTCAGTATTTGCTAAATATACTTAGGTGCTCTGATGTTGGGTGCATATATATTGACAATTTCTATATCCTCTTGGTGAATTATCCCTTTATCATTATGTAATGACTTTCTTTGTCTTTTGTGACAGTTTTTTACTTAAAGTCTATTTTGTCTGATGTAAATATGGACATCCCTACACTCCTTTGATTACTATTTGCATGGAATATTTTTTCTGTCCTTTAGCTTTTAAGTTATGTGTGTCCTTAAATCTGAAGTGAGTCTCTTTTATGCAAGATATAGTTGAGTCTTAACATTTTACCTATTTAGAAATTTTATGTCTTTTGATTGGAGTATGTAATCTATTTAAATTTAAAGTAATTATTGATATCTAAGGACTTCCTATTACCATCTTGTTAATTATTTTCTCACTGTTTTGTTCCTTTCCCAACCCTTCCAATAAAGTCATATCTCAAATATAATTAAACATTCAATGTTTACAATATAACAATTTACTTATTGATAGGTCATGACGCAGTTCATACATACAAGTTCAATTCGCTATTGGGTCAAACAGTGTACTTTATCTTTTCTCACCATGTCACTTCATGTTTTCCTCAAGTTTATAATGCCTCGTTTTTGGTTTTTTTTTTCCATTTGCTTCATTTTCTATGTAGAAATTGCTTCACGTTCTTCACACAACTCTAGAAATCCTTTTAACATGATTTTTCTCATAGTCAAATGACTCAGTTATTCTGTTGGTTCCACTGTTTTCCTGGAGATAACTCATTTCATATCTCTCAAATCCCTGTTTTCTTGGTCCAACTTGCTCTAGTTGCCCTCTAGGCCTAATCCCCATATGTCATGTAGGGATCTAGCTGTCATCATTCCCTTCAAAACAATTCTTGAAATTACATTTGTCTCTATTCTTTGCTGGATCCTTTTCTTAGGCATCTTATTTTCCTATCTTTGTTTACCTCTTCTTTTTGGCAGAATACATTGTTCAATGACTTTCTAAGAACTTGCAAATTTGGGAGGGGGGAGAATAGGTTTTTCTTGTATTTTATCTATAGTTTTAATGGATATAGAATTCATATCTAGAAGTTATTATTAATCAAAATATTTAGATTATGCTGTATCGCTTCTTAGTTTCCAATGCCGTTGTTAGGAAATTTAATATCACACTGATTTCCAATGCTTTGTATGTTATCCACTTTTTTTTCTCTTTTAAAGCAATTTAATTTTTTTCTTTACTGGCATTGTTTTAAAAGTTAATAACATAGTTTGGCTTTTCCCCCCAGCATTTTTGTTGTTGCTGTTGTTTGTTCTGGGCACTGGGTTAGGAAGAAAGTATTTTCCAAGCCTGGGAAATTTTCTTGTATTTTTTCTTTGATAATTTCCCTTCTCAATAATCCCCATTCTATTTTCTGATAATTCCTTTGAGTGAAATATTGCACCTCTTGGATTGACATTCAAATAAAAAATATGTAAGTGTGTGTCTTCATATATTTTTGTCTTTGTCTAAGATGGTCTTGTTTTTTTATCTTCCAACTCTTATGCTTATTTAGCTCTTTAAAAGGATTGATCATGATGGTTTAATTTAAAAGAGCTCTTTCATACATTCTGATAGTTCCTTTATTTATGGAATCCTGTTTCATGGGTGTTTCATTATAATATAATGTAATATTAACTATAATAATAGCTAATATTAATTGAGCCAAGGAGTATTTTGAGAACTTTACAAAACTAGCTCCTTTAATTCCCAGAATCACGTGTTTTGAAGTAAGGGAGTGGTTCTCCAAAAGAAAAGAAAGGCATTATTACAGAAGTAAAGGAAATGGATGTGGAACACCAAAAATGACAGATACCCATGGCAGAATGATCCAAAGTATTATATGCCAATATGTCTATCCCAGGCACTATTATAGGCACAGTTGCTGGGAACACGGAGAGGGGAATAAGGCACCATCCTGCTGTGTTCACATTCTTTAATACAGTTGGAAGTTAATGTCATTTGCCACTTGTCAGCCCCTGATGAATTCCTCCCCCAGTGTCTTGAAGCAGCCAGAAGCTCTGCAGGAAAGGCAGGCTATAGCAGGAAGAGAGGAGGGAGGGGACCTAAGAGTTTCTCCTTCTTTGTGAAAAACTCTGATGGGAAAATTGTCAGCTGTACTCCCACTCTCTCTGAAAGTCAGTGTGATGCTGCATCCATCTTAATCACCATCGGAGAGAGCAGGCATTTTAATAAGCAGCATTATTCATGAAAACTTTGTTCTCCTTTCCCACTTCCTTCCAAAATAAGATAGACTTGAACTTGGAATGAACTCCTCATTTGTCGCCTTCTTCTTACCTCTTCTTCATATTCAAACCTATTAACTTCTCCCCATGGCCTCATCCTCTGAACATCTCCTGGGGAATAGATGAGAAACAGCTCTCCACCTGGGGGGAAGGGAGGGTATGGCTGAAGGTGCCTGAGTCTCCATAGGTTAGAGCATACTGGATCTGCCACTGGGATTTGAGAGATGAAGGAGATGGGCTTCCTGCTATGGTAGAACTTAGATTTCATTCATTCAATTCATTGCTTATTTAACAAGTAGTAATTGGTCACTTAATGTGTATTTTGCTGAGAATACAAACAGTGAATCAGATATGATTCTATCCCTAGAGGAACTAACTGTCAATTTATTCAACAGATATTTTTGAGCTGTGGCACAGACCCCAGACAAAATCATTAGGAGCCAATGGCCCCTGTATTCATTGTGCTGTAAGAATAGTTATTGATCACCATATATTTCAGGCACTGTACTAGACCTCAGACTTTTAGAAACAGAAAGTCCAAACCTTTGTCTATGCAGAGTCTGAAAGAGGAGAAAGAGAAAGAAAAGAAAGCAATAAAATACATTATCTAAAATGGTAAATGCCATAGATAACAGATCCATCTCAAAAAAAAAAAAAAAACTTCTATGTGGTTTAGAGACACTGATTCCAATTTATTCTCAGAGATGGGCATATGAACAGGGCTAGCCAAGTAAAACAATGCATATTCCTGGACACAGTGATTGTCTCAGAGATGGGGGTGCAGGATTCAAGCAGGATTAATAACACAGCCCAGAAACTTTGCCTTGGACCCTTTGATAGCAGGAACTCTATTTATGCTAGAGTTTCCCAGTGTGTACAGTCATCCTGCTACCACATGGAGAGAGCCTGTCTGAGAATACAACCAATGCAGAGTAAAGTGAGGCAAAGAAATGGAAAGAGACCAAGTCCTCATGACATTATTTGAGTATCTGGAATCAGTCATCAGTCCAGTTTGTCAGTCATTAAATCCTTCCTTTGGCCTAAACCAGTTTAAGTTCTGTCCTCAGTAATATGAGACTTGAGACATCATCTATCCCAGTCCTGTAGGCTTTGCAGAATCAGGGAGGGTCATGTGACAGATGTCTTCAATTTTACAATGAGTATTTTTTCTCCTCCATACAGAAAAAATATGAGAAAACTGAGACTCAGAAAAGTTCATTTATTTTCCCAAAGTCACATAGCAACCATGTGGCAGCACTGAGATTTGGATTCATGTTTGTCTGATTCCAAAGAAAAAGCTCTTCATCATCATGGTGGAGGCCCCATTTACCTTTTCATTCAGTAAAGGTATTATTAACTGGCAGCCACCCGAAATTTTATGTAGAAATTGTGTGTGTGTGTGTGTTATTTAACTCAACAGTATTGACAAGAGATCTTTTCTATCTCCAAAAATGTGTATTCCATGGTCTTGCTGTTGTCCCATAACCCTTTGTCCTGTGTATGTTCCAAATGCATGGGAAAGAAAAGTGTTGAGTTTTTTGGGTCAAAATGGCATCTTTAAAACATGCTTTTTCTTCCTTCAACAGTCATGGAGTTATCATTATGTAGTTTACTCTTACTCTGAATTTTAAAATAGCACATACACAGTAAACCTCAAACAATACAAAAATATTTTATAGTGAAGCCTAGGTCTTTCTCCTACCTACAGTTGCAGTCCCACCCTACAGAAGTAGCTATCACCAGTGATACACATGGTAATTCCAGAAATGATCCACACACATACAAACACCCAAAGAGCATAGGTTCCCTGCATCACACGCCCCCTATTCCCAGGAGGACATGTGGCAATGTCTGGAGACATTTTTTTTTTGTTGTCACAACTTGGGAGTGGTGGGGATTGCTACTGACATCTAGTGGGTAGAGGCTAGGGATGCTGCTAAACAACCTACAATGCATAGGACAGCCCCCACAACAAAGAATCAGTAGGCCCAAAATGTCAATAGCACAGAAATAGAGAAACCCTCATCTAAAAGAATTTCTAACTTGTTTTTAATACCTGGCAACATGTGTTGGACGTCTTTCCATACCAGCTTACGCTGATAAACTTTAGTGTTTTAAACAGCTGCATGGTATTCTATTCAACAGATATTCCATAATTCATTTAATTAGTCTGTTACTGACAAACACTTAGGTTATTTACAGCACAGGGCTGTTGCAAACCACGCAGTAAAGGGAAAACTGTAAATAGGTCTTTGCACACAAATTAATGCACACAGATTAAGATACATTCACTGAGCCAAAGGGAAAGCATTTCTCTTTACTTGGGCAAGTATTTCCAAAATGTTCTTCAAAGAAGCTGCACTAGTTTACACACCCACACCAGTGAATGAGAGTGCCTATTTTCCTTACACTCTCACCTGTAGCAGGTTTTAATAAACATTTTAATTTTTGTCCATTTGATAGATAAATAATTGGATCTCATTTCTATTTAAAATAGCATTTTCTAATCATGAGCATGATTGAACATCTTGGACAATCCTAAGCTATCTGAAGTTCCCAGAAATGGTCCCTTGTTGCTATAAGAGCAGGAGACATGCCCTTTCAAAAGGAGGCCTCTTTTTAAACACCTCTTTCCCCCACTCCTAGATCCTGACTGATTCTCTGGCAGAACCCTCAGAAAGTGTGAAGATGATGTCAACACACTTAGGACTACATGCTTCTCAGAAGCCTACATATCAAAACTGGGTGGGGAATCCCAGGCCAGCCAACCCACTCCCTAAGGTATCTGAGAACATCCCAGTCCTTATCTTTTTAACCAGAGGTTGTTTTCTAGAAAGAAAGGTTAAAGTTGCAGAAAGTCAATAGCTGGACTGTGCCTGTGAATAAGCAGGTTAATTTATCAGAGGCTGATTAAAAACTAAGTTTCTGTTTCCTAGAGTACAGCTGAGAGAATATTTTCTATTCTGTAAAGGATGAGGTCTTTCTATCAAGAACATAGATACCTGAAAATAAATCAGAAGGAAAGCTTTTAACACAACCTCCATCCTCCCAGGAGGCAGGAGAGAGGAAAGGGTTACAGCATCTCCCCACTCAGTGAGTACCATCGGTGCAGAACACAGTGAGCCCCGAAGACCTGGGCAGTGCCTTGAATGGTTAAGGAGTGAAGAGCTATTCTACTAGTATGGATGACACTAGTAGCCTATGGACAGTGCACATTCACTGTTGCTCAGAAAGCTATGGGCTGACCTTTTTTATGGAGCAAGCTGAGAAATGAGAACAAGCAGCTATGTAGGAGAATGAGCTGGCCAGGGGCTGGTCACCCACTAATTCTTTTACATTGTGTTGCCAAATACCAATCATTCATTTATATTTCAAAGAGCACATTTGTTCTTAATTTTGATGCCTCATAAACTTACAGAGAGGGCAAAGAGTATTGTCCCAATACACCCTTGTGTTATGACTAGATCCCATATTATTATGACATCAACCTATCTGAAATATTGCCTGTGGTCTGTTTTATAACTGCTCAGAATACTCACCTCCCCTTCCTCAGGGAGGATTATACACTTTAGCTCATTGATATCAGGCTTGGCCATATGACTTGTTTTAGCAAATGGGTTGTGAATCAAAATGATGTGAGCTGGTTATGAGCACAAGTTCAAGGAGACATTGAGAATGATTGTACCTCCTCTCTTTTCTCTGCAATGTCCCATTTAGATGTTTTCTATCCACCTGGATACTTGTTTTGGATTCTTCAGTGCTAGTATATAGAAATACAACTGATTTTTTTCATATTGATATTGTGATCTGATATTTTGCTGAAATAATTTATTAGTTTTAGTAGTCTTTTTTTAATTCCTTTGGATTTTCTGTATACAAGATTATGTCATCTGTAAATAGATGCCAGAATGCCAGTTTTACTTCTTTCTTTTCAAAATGAATATGTTTTATTTATTTTCTTGCCTAATTGCCCTAGAAACTCTAGGACATGGGGGGATCCCTGGGTGGCTCAGCGGTTTAGCGCCTGTCTTCAGACCAGGGTGTGATCCTGGAGTCCCGGGATGGATTCCCACATCAGGCTCCCTGCATGCAGCCTGCTTCTTCCTCTGCCTGTGTCTCTGCCTCTCTCTCTCTCTCTCTCTCTCTCTCTCTGTATCACATGAATAAATAAAATCTTTAAAAAAATTCTAGGATAATGTTAAATAAAAGTGGCAAAAGTGAACATCCTTGTCTTGTTTCTGATCTTAAGAAGAAAGATTTCAATCCTTCACCATTAAGCATGATGTTAGCTGCAGAATTTTTATAGATGGATCTTTATCAAGATGAGATTGTTCTTTTCTGGTCCTAGTTTATGGATTATTTTTATCAGGAAAAATAGTTGGATTTGTTTTTTAAATTCTTTTTCTGCATATATTGAAATGATCATGTGGTTTTGTCCTTAATGATATTAATCTGACATATTATATTTGGCTGATTTTTCATATATTCAACCAATCTTATATTCCAGAAATAAGCCCTACTTGGTCATGGTGTATAATTCTTTATGTATTTTACTAGATATGTATTATTAGTATTCTATTCAAGATTTTTTTGCAATATTTACAAGGGATATTGGCATGTAGTTTTCTTTTCTTGTGATGTCTTTTTCTGGTTTTGGTATCAGGGTCTAATATTGGTTTAATATAATGAGTTGGGAAGTATTTCCTCCTCTTCTATTTTTAAAGCTTTTTGTGAAAGGTTATTGTTATATATCCTTTAAACATTTAGTAGAATTTGTCAGTAAAGCATTATGGATGTGGGATTTGTTTTATGTGAAGTTTTTTTAACTTGATATTCAGGGTTTGTTTTTAAAATCAATGTTGGTAATCTGTGTCTTTCTAAGAATTTGTCCACTTCATCTAGATTTTCTAATCTGTTGGCATACAATTGTTCATAATATTTTCTCATATTTATTTATTTTAGAGAGAGAATGGGGAAGAGGGCAGAGGGAGAGGGAGAGAATCCTCAAGCAAACTACCTGCTGAGTTTGGAGCCCAACGTGGGGCTTGATCCCAGGACCCTGATATCATGACATGAGCTGAAATCAAGAGTCAGACACTTAACCAACTGAGCCACTCAAGCACCAGTGTTCTTTTCATTTCTATGAGATTGGTAGTAGTGGCCTCACTTTCATTCTTGATTTTAGTGATTTCAATCTTCTCTTTTTTTCTTGACCAGTCTAGCTAAGGGTTTTTCAATTTTTTTAATATTTTCAAAGAACCAAAGTTTGGTTTCATTGACTTTTCTCCATTTTTTTCTTTATTCTATTTCATTAATTTCTTCTCTAATCTTTATTGTTTTCTTCCTTCTATTTTCTTTGGGTTTAGTTTACTCTTCTTTTCTAGTTTGTTATGAGAAGACTAAATTATGGACTTGAGATCTTTCTGATTCTACTACCGTCACCAGGGTTTGTTGTTATTTGCTGTTGTTGATGTGGCTGGTGCTCCTGCTGCTGCTGTTTAGTGACTTCCTTGAAATATTTTTTTAAACCTGTACTTCTTATTATATGTGGATGTTGAGGTTTTTTGCTTACTTAGCTTAGTGGTCAGCTAATAGTTGAATAGATATTTCCTTAAATTCTTGGACCACTAAATTATCCAGCTTTTGCCCAGTGTCTCTCTGTTGGGGAACCCCTTCAGTGCTCAGGCAGGCAGTTTACACCTCTTCCTTAGCTTTCACCTCTTACTTGTACAAAGCCTCAAGGTCAGCCAGCAGTGAGAACACATGGTCTTCTCAATTGTTTCCTGCGTATGTGCCCAGCCCAATCTTATGCATGTATGTAGCCTTTTAGATTCTCAGAAACATGTCAGAGATTTCCAGAATCCTCAATGGACACCTTAATTTCACCTTTTCCTTTTAAATTTTTTGGTCAGCTTTCTGTTTGCTCAAATTTTATTGCTGCCTCAGGCAGCTGCTATGTTAAACAATTGTCGCTGATTGTTTTTGACAAATGCCTTCAGGGAAGAGTTTGTTCAAGCTGAGAAGGCTCTGAGTCAGATCAAGTAAATACAAACCTTGTTAGTGTGTGTTTTCTGGGAATTGTCAGGTGAGTCAGTAATGACAATTATCTGCGAATGGTGCTTTTGGAGAGCTCCAACTCATTCTTCCCTTACAGTGGCTTCTAGGCTGCTGGTTTTCATTTATGGTTGGAGGCTATTGGTTTTCAACACTATCATGGAGCTGAGGATGGGTGTTTGAATAAAACAAATTAAAAGGCCAAAAAATTATCTGTTCTTAACAATATTTAACTGTTTTTCTTGAATAAATGCTCCTGATATTTTTGCAAAGCTTTAGTTAATTTCCAAGGTTCTGAAAAAGTTTATTTTTGACAATTTTTATTAGTGTTGCTTAAATGGAAGAACAGATTTTGGGAGGTCTTTGCAATGTCATTTCCACTAATGTCCCTCTGTTGAAAGTTGAATCTGAGGCTAAATGTCTTGCGTTTATAATGATTTTTTAAATGTCTCTGTTATTAAACTGAAGTTTCCACAAGAACAGTAATTTACCTATCCCTCTACCTAGTACAATGCAAGGTAGCAAGCCCACCCTAAATATTTGATGAGTCAAGGAACCGATGAATGTTTTCCATAACGAACCAAGAGTTAAACCCAATAAAAAGTTTAAATAATCAGTTATCTTATTCACATCTTATTGCTGTATTTTCTAAACTGCCATAAATTGTTAAATGCACCATCAGTTCAGAAACTAAGGAGGAGAAAATTAATTAACATTTTAAGTTTCTAAATCAATTGTATGTCACATTCTAAATTTGAGAAATGTTTTAAAAATATGAAAACTATATGTGCCTTAAATTTGGAAATGTGGCAATACTCCTGTGTTGGAAAACTAAGAGCTAGTGCACAAAGTTAAAAATATACAGATTATGACCCACTGAATGAGGAGGCACACACATGGGATTGGAAGGTAGCTACTAAGGCATGTGAGTTCCCACTTTAGGGAATTAAAACTCCAGTCCATTGTTTTGAAGGTACAGCTTCAAAACACTCACACAAAGGAATTAAAGTTACAAGATTTATTATTTAGAGATCTTAGACCAGGGCCATGCTGAGCTGGGCAAAGATCAATCCTCCATCCCAAGTCATGCATGTGAGCATGAGATAGAGAACAGGGTAGCAAGCACCTATTAGTTATGAGGAGGTTGGGGGCAGAGGTCACCAACTTTTTGAGGGCTCAATTCTAAGTGGTTATCTTAAAAGATGCCTCAGGAAAAGCAAGGTAGGAACATGTGGCAGGAATCCTAAGTTCATGTTCTCGTTTAAATGTCCAAACTCTGGGTGTGAGTAGAGTTGTCATACTGTAAAATGTCTTGGAAGCAACTCAAAAATAGCTGTTTTCTTATCAAAACTCCCTATCCTATAGAAAAGGAAAGCAAGGCTCAGAGGTCTGCAGCAATCTTCCCAGGATCACATTACCAGCATGCCGCAGAATCAGATGTTAAAATCAAGGTCTGATACCAAACATGGTGTCATTAGCCATGAATCTATGGAAGAAGTACAGAGTGGTAGGCAGACAAACTTTAGAGTCAGAAAAACTTAACCATTTCAAGTGGCACTTAGTGAATGCTAAGAACTGGGGTAAATGGCTGAAGAGAAGAGAATTTCTGCAGGCTTCATTTTTCCAAATATCAGCCCTATGACCTTCATTCTTGCCACTAAGATGGTGCTGCTTATACTGGGGTATCAGAATAGGAATTATGTTGAGATATGCCACACCCCCTTTGCCTTAGAATGGGATGCAATTACACCAAAGATTCTGTGCCTGCACCATATTTGCTAGGGGGAAGCTATGTCACCTGACTCTACCTTAGAGTGAATAAAAAGCCCCATAGGATCTTGTCTGTCTCGACTACCCTTATTGTGCCATGATCTAACCCAGTGCTCAGCACTCAGCTGATATGTGTTGAATCATTGAAATATTTTGGCCTTTAAGAACTCTAAGGTTTCCATAAGCCATCTCCAGTTGAGAGTGTCTCACCCACCTGGAGACTTTCAAAAGCTGACTGAGGGATGCAAAATCCCAGGAGTCCACAAAAAGAAGGTAGGACCATGATACCCACTGCCCACCCCTCAGCTCTGTTCTCTGAGGACAAACTCTTCAGCAGTGGCAATATAGCAAACCACACTTTGGCATTTATATAGTCTTTCTTTAAAAACTGAAGTATAGGGCAACCCAGGTGGCTCAGCGGTTTAGTGCTGCCTTCAGCCCAGGGCGGGATCCTGGAGACCCGGGATCAAGTCCCGTGTTGGGCTCCCTGAATGGAGCCTGCTTCTCCCTCTGCCTGTGTCTCTGCCTCTCTCTCTGTCTCTATGTCTATCATGAATAAATAAATAAATCTTTTAAATAAATAAAAATTGAAGTATAGTTGATGCATAATGTTACCTTAGTTTCAGGTGGACAATATAGTGATTTGACAAGTCTGTATGTTATGCTCTGTTCACCACAAGTGTAGCTACCATCCATCACCATACAATGCTATTACAATACCATTGACTATATTCCCTCTGCTGTACCTTTTATCCCTATTATATAGCCTTTGATTCTATACATCTCTGCACCAAACCTATTCTTAGGATATATATATATATGTAAAATATATATAAATTTTATTTATTTAATATTTTAATAAATTTTATTTATTTACTATTTATATATTTATATTAAATAAATAAATAAATAAATAAATAAATAAGTAAATAATTCACTGATGCAAAAATGAATGTACAGATGTCAGGTGAGGAGTAGGTCCAATACTGTGATGAAACATCAATGCTCTAACCTCACCCCATGAGGTGTGTTTCAACCATGGATGTTCACCTGCCATTGAATCACATTAGAGCTGAGGAGTGCTATAGCCGTGGTCCCAGCCTTGGCTCCCACAGTGTAATCACTCTGGGCTTATCCCACTCCCAATGAGTCCCCACCTCCCCTAGGTAATTCTAATGTGCAGCCAGGATTGAATATCATAAAGTACATAGATTATCTCATTAGGAGGGTCTTGAACTTTAGGCTCATTGACTTCAATGAGAGAGCTTGCTTTAAAAAAAGATAATAATCCAGATTCCAGGGCATCTGGGTGGTTCAGTCTGTTGAGTGTCTGACTCTTGATTTTGGCTCAGGTCATGATCTCAGGGTTGAGAGATCCAGCCCTGTGTTGGGCTCTGCACTGAGCATGGAGTCTGCTTAAGATTCTTTTCCCCACACTCTCTGCCCTTCTCCCACCATGCTCTCTCCCTCTCTAAAAAAAAAAAAATTAAAAATTAACAAATTAAAAAATCCAGATTTCAAGAATCCATCCCTAAACACCTCCAAATCTTTGGAGATGAGCAGAGGCATTTGCAAGTCCCCATTGTATACAAAATGAAGCAGTAGCCCACAGAAGAAAATGACTTTGCCAAGTCTGTCTCTCTCAGGCTTCAGTTCCTTCCTCTAGAGACAGAGCTTGACCACAGAAGACACAGAATAAATGTTTACCGACTGAATATTTGTTGAATGTGAGGCAGCATATCCTTGTGGTTAAATTAGGAGACTCTGGAGCTGACTTCTTTGTTCAAATCCCAAGTCTGCCACATATTAGTTCTGTCACTTTGGGCACAAATTATGTAATATTCCTGCTCCCATTTTCTCATCTGTGTAATGGGAATTATAATAGAACCTACCTCATAGGGCCATAAGGATTAAATGGAGTTAATTAAGTTCATGAGTTGATAGATCAACAAAGAAATATAGAGAACTTTGTTGGTTACCTGGAATTCAAGTTTAACGAGGTGTTCTGTATTTTTTTTTAAAGATTTTATTTCTTTGTTCATGAGAGATACACAGAGAGAGGCAGAGACATAGGCAGAGGGAGAAGCAGGCTCCCTGTGGGAATCTCATTGTGGGATTCGATCCCAGGATCCCAGGATCACACCTTGAGCTGAAGGCAGATGCTCAGCTACTGAGCCACCTAGGTGTCCTGTGTCCTGTATTTTTATTTGCTAAATCTGGCACCCATCTCACTTAGAGACCTAGAAGTGTGCTCAGCACGTACTAATAAGTGTTTGCTATTATTATTGTTTGATTTTTATTATTGACCCCACTCCATTCCAAGCCTCTCAGAGTAAAGAGCCCTTCAGTCCCTTATTAATTTGGCTTCCAGTAATGTTAATACATGACCATTCAGAGGGTAGATTAGAGCTTTTCATTGCTAGGCAAATTCTCCCTCAAAAATAAGACAACTTCAGGTTAAAAAAGATAATAGTGGGAATAGTTAAAATAGTTAACCAAATGAGATGTTTTTGTGAAATTTCATGTTTGAGAAGTTCTCATGTCCATAAAATTAGGGCAATTATAAATTATTTTGTGCTTAAAAGAAGGTCAATTCAGTAGCACCTTCTCAAGTCAGTTCAGGTTACCAGGATCGCTTCTGGGAAATAAACTCTTATTAATAGAACTTCCTTCTATTTTGTTTTCAAGATGGTGTCAGCAAATCAACATGTGAATCTTGGATCTACTATTAATTAGCTGTGTATTTTAGCGGCCAAGGTATTTTGTGTTACAGAAACTTTGTTTCCTTACTTTGAAGACAGGGCCCCCATAACATATGGTCTCAGAATCCTTTAAAGGTAGTTGACTCTACCCTCAACTTCCCACTAGGGTCCACATCTGAGTGGAAAAGGCAACCAGCAGGGCAAGCAAAGCAATGTGTATTTGCAAACACAAGTTGCATTGGTTATTACCAGCCTAGGAATAAAAGAAGACAAAATCCATGGTTGTGGAGCCCCAGAGCACACATTATATAGCCCAAGGTTCTCAGCCTAGGCTGCACATTGGAATCAACTAGGGGACTTTCAATCAAATGTTCATCCAGGTTTCCATTCCCTGAGATGCTGACCCCATTGGTCTGGGGAGGAGTCAGGCACAGTCCAGCTGCTTCAGTGTTGCTCCTATGTAGCTGGGGCTGAGAACCACCGGCCTACCTGGCCCCTATGAGCTCAGCTTTTGTCCTCTCATGTCCCTCTCCAGTTCACCCCAAATCCTCCAAGATGGGGCTCACAGGATCGCATGGCACATTGCTTCACATCATTTAATTTTCATTTGCATGTGGCTCTGCTAATTATGATGCAATCCTCATGAAGAGAGAGCCCCATGCAGGGTCAGCTCAGAAGTGGCAGCAGCATAGTTTACTCTTGGCTGCACCCTCTGCTTCGCTTGGCTGAACACCCTGTTTTCAGCCTATCTCACTCTCGAGGTCACAAGAAAGTAAAGTCTCTGAAGCCTCCCCACACTGTGACTTATAATCTCACTGTCCAGGATACGTTCTTCTCAACCCGCCAGTTTAGCACATTTCACATCTTGGATTACTAGGAGTTATTTTGAACAAAAGAAGAGTTTGTTAATTTAATAAACCAGCAAGCAGCTGCTACTATCTCCCAGAGCTAATGCATTGGACACTTTGTTCTGACTTTCCTTCCCTAATCCTGGGCCCCTTGTTTTCTCTCAGGTGTTCCCACCACTATAAAATTTGTGAGCACTGCTCTTAGTCATGATTGAGCCTTTCTATATAAGCAAGCACTTATAAACAACTTAGGATATTGTTTTGTATGTTTTGAAAACTACACATGAATGAAATTACACTGAACACTATCCTGCAACTTACTTTTTTTCATTTGGCATTTCGTTCGAGATTTATCTAAATTCAGTTTATTCATCTTAACAGCTGTCTAATGTTCCATTATGTTAATCTTTAACACTTTATTTATCCATTCTAGTCTATTTTCATTCTACCAACATAACATTTAGAGTATGTCTAAACACATCTATTCATGTATAAATGATCCTGCTGGTGAAAGAGTTTCCTCTCTCTCAGGGAAAATGTGTAATTACATACCCAAATGTGTGTGTGTGTTCATTAACACATTGCATGCTTATCACACTGCAATCATGTGTTAAATATTCCTAAAGCTTAATTTCTTTCTTAATTTTAAGTATAAAGAAACATTGTTAGAAGTTCAGCTCTAACATCTCTTCCCACATCTCAGTGGGATTTTTTTGCACATCTTGCTTTGGAGACTGTTGCTCCAATCAAATGCATTTTATATATTTATTATTAATATCTTCCCATCCTCCAACATGAGAGGATTCACTTCTGATCAGTACAACTCATCATTATCCCACCAGCTGTGTGTGTCTTTTAAAAGTGTTCTCTCACTGTTAAAACAAGCCCACACTGCATTCCACACATTCTCTCTCGTCATCTACACCTCCTCCCCTCTCCCATCAAGCTTTAAAACCTGTACAATCCAGTCAGGTTCCAAGTTCCCATTAATTTCTCCTGAGAGCTAAAACTCATGTTCCCTCCAATTAGCATGTTTCCATATACAGTGGTGCAACTACTATAGAGTGAGGCTGGTCTCTTGTAACTTCTTGAATTACAGTTACAAGAAAGAGCATACTTACACTACTAAAATTCCCTCTTCCCACCTCACTCTGTCAGAAACTACCTCTGGCTCCCCCAGGGCTGGAAAAGTGGTTGCAAAATCATTCCCATGATTCCATCTACTAGTGCCCACTGCTCAGATCTGGCTGATTAGGAATGCCTTTGCAGGTGATCTCAGCCTAGTTTTAAGAACATGTTGATTGACTTGATTGATTAATCACTTGAAACACAGTAGGGAATTGCCAGTCTGTGGGTTTTTTGGAGAAGGCTTTTCTGAATTGTAGATGATTGCTGCCTTGACAATATGGGTTTGGATTGTAACTAGGGGGCTAATGGTCTGGAAGATTGTGAGTTTCCCAGGGATAAATAAGGGCTCATTAGCAGGTCAGTGTGTGTGTGTGTGTGTGTGTGTGTGTGTGTGCACTGCTTTTGGGAGGAATCTTCATTTTCTCAGCCCATTCTGCTAGCTGTTCATCTTATTTTAGGATTGGGAGCCACATTACCATTATAAATTATGTAAAATCCGATAGGAGCTGAATAATGAATCAACAGACCCAAGGTTCAAATTCTCTGTTACCCACTTAAAAACAGTGAGAATTTGAACAAATGGCTTAATTTCTCTGTATCTTGGCTTCTTGTTATGGAAAATGGGGACAGGAATAATATTTTTCTCTTATTATTGAGGATTAAATGGGAGACTGTAAAGTGCCTTGCACAGCATAAGAGCTTAATAAATGGTACCCACAGGTGGCATCTTCCCTTCATCTGTTTTATGTATCCAGTTTGCTTGAATTCAGACCTCAGCATGCCTGGATACCACAGAGTAAATTTTACATGGTGCCTGGCATCCAATAAGCACTCAACACATAGTGGTTGCAAAAAGTGTGATCTCTGAGTGGTTGTTGTCACTTACCATTGGACATTTATTTAGATGTTCACCCTGGTAGTTTAATTCTTTGATTTTAAATTTTGGTGATTGGAACTCCTTGTACTGCTTTGACAGATGATTTTTGAGGTTATTAAGATCTTTGAAAGGGGTGCATGGGTGGCTCAGTTAAGTGTCTGCCTTTGGCACAGGTCATAATCCCGAGGTCCTGGGATGAAGTCCAGCATCGGGCTCTCTACTCAGCAGGGAGACTGCTTCTCCTTCTCCCTCTGCTGTCCCCTTTGCTTGTACTCTCTCTGATAATAAATAAATAAATAAATAAATAAATAAATAAATAAATAAATAAAATTTCACTAAAAAAGAGCTTAAGATCTTTGAGAAAGGAGAGGAATGATTTACATATGTTAACTCAGATTTTCACAACCTAGATCCTTGCTACTCAAAGTGTGGTCTGAGGACCAGCAACATTGACAGCACCTAGGAGCTTGTTACAAATACAGAATCCTAGCACTCTCAGAACCTACTGAATCAGAATCTGTATTTTAACAAGATCATTAGGTGATTTATAGGTGCAATAAAGCTTGTAACAGATTTACCTAAATATTTATACTACACACAAAAACATAGCTCCACTGTCCTTAGATAGATGTGTCCTCTCTTTGTGCATGTTGACTCTGTCTCTAGCAGGCACTAGAGGAAATGAGTGGACCAGACTCGATGTTACATTAAAGCACTCCTGTTGAATAATGTACAAGATCTTTTCAAATGACATGAACCACTTAAACAAGTTACTGGTTATTTTGTCAATAGGTGAGTAACTGATGGCAGTTTTGTTCACACATTTTTCACATAGCCCTTGAATGATCCATAATTTTCTGGGCCCACTGCCAGACAAAATTACCAATATTACACCATGTAATGATAACACCAAAGTAGGGGCTCTGTGCATTTCAATTTAAGGCAATTTAGAAGACTTCAGTGGAGCATTTGTTTTCTATGTGATAAAACTTTCCTTGGAAAAAATTTCTTGTGGTTATGATGTCATTTCACTGTTGCCCTCAATTTTTTTCAGAGGTTCAAATCTACAGGCCATGAGGTCCCACAAACAGACTCAAACCTAGGGGTCATTCTTGACTCATTACCATCTTTATCATCACCTTCATCACCATCTTCATTCTTTTTGGCACATAGTTATGAAGTCCCAAGTCCTTGTGTGTTACCATCCATTTCTGTGGATGGTAAACATTCCCCTTCATTGTTTTTTTTTACACTAAACCATTTATTTCTTCATTCTTACTACACAAGTACTAAACCCCTAATCCTGATATTGCCAACAAATGAGCAGGGTGCTCCACCAAAGAAATTAACCAGATACAGATGCTTTCATTGTAACTGATGCATGCATTATTCAAAAAGTAGTTAATGTCCAGGGAGGAACCCATTCAGAGAGCACAACTCCTTACACATAGAGAATCAAACCTCTTCCAGAGATTGATCAGAGCATAAATGAAATATGAAATAATCTTTCAGGAGCCTCTTATCATTACATTGTCTATTTAATAAAAATATTCCCTGGTGTTCATTATAATTGGATATTGTCTGTTTAATATTGTCTATATGGTATATTGTCTGTTGAATAAAAATGCTGAATGGTGTTAATTATATTTGGGTGAAAAGAATCATCTTGCATATTCATTGAAAGACATAAATCACCCAAATTCTGCAAGTTGAGTGAATGCTGAATGAGGAAATATCTCTTGTTGCTTGTTCTAAATTTGCTTCTCTTTATTTTCTCAGGGCATCTCTTGTCTTTATGTGATTCAATGTCTTCAGCAAAGAGACAAGTGCTTTTCCTTGGAGCACGTGAACATCAAAGAACTAACCTGTCCTCCCTCCCCAGATTCTAGTCTGTTTCATATCTTTGTTAAGGACCTAGTGGGCACGGATCTTTCAAAGAAAATCCAAGCTAGTTCTAAAAGGCAGAGTAAATCTATCAATGTGGTGCTAAGCCAACAGTAGTAAAGATAAGGCACGTGTCTAGAGTGGAGTTTCTCAAACTGGGCAGATCATCAAAGATATGTGTGCATTTGGGTTTGTTTTTTTGTATAGATTTTTAGCCCCACGCCTAGATGAGGATGTCCTCAAACTTGAGCATACATCAGAACTCATGTGGAATATTTGTTAAAATACAAATTGCTAGGTCCTACACTCTGAGTTTCTGATCCAGAAGGTCTGGAGGGCCAGAAAATGTGCATTTCTAACAGGATCCCAGATGATGATGACGTTGCTGGTCTGTGGACTATCCTTTGAGCGTTTCTGCTCTAGAAGTTCTGAGTCAGCCTATTCTGAGACTTGAGAATGCACACATCTGCCATGCATCTTATGGAACCATGTACCCAAAAGTTTAATACCACCAATGCAATGCATGCTTATTCTGAAGCAGCACTGTGCTAGATTCAGTGCAGAGATGACAATAAAGCCTGGTCCCACTTGCCTCTGGACCTCTATCCTCCATGATCCCTCAATCCTGCTTTATGTCCCAGCTCTACTAAATCACTTATAGTTCCCCAAATTCAAAGCTGATCTGCATCTTCTCATCTTTGTATATGCTTTTTCATCTGCCCAGAAAACTCTCCTCCATTTCTCTGTTTCATTCTTCAAAATGCTCTTCCAATGCCATATTCCTCAGCATCACTCTCCCCTAAGGAGACTTTGCCCTTCAAGGAAACTCTTTTCCTCCAGGAAATTATAATCTAGAGTGGAGGTCATTAACGAACAACTCCCAATTATGATATTGTCCCTGTATTTTGTTGGATCTTATACATATTTCAATGTTGGGCTTATTATCTAACATTGAAATGGTTGTTTTCTTATGCCTTATTCTCCTCTTAGACAGTGGGATCTTAGACCACCAAATCCACATCTTTTTATCTCTGTGTACCTGGTTCCTACAGAGAGTTGGTCACATGCTTGAGTGTTTTCTAAATGTTTTCTGAGTTCAATACAACATAGCTCTTCTTCCCAAAGGGATAACAATCTTATGCAAACACTAATGCAGCAGATGTGAAAACCTTAATTATATTATTAGTTGGCATCGGAATTCCTTTTATATATTGGGACTGTTTTTGTTGAGAGAAATCCCTTGAGAAGCCACTTGCAGCTTTAAGTAAAGCTCAGAGTGCCTGGGCTTCGGGAAAAACATTGTGGCAATGAAAGAAAAGGCTACAAGGCTCTGTGTGAGATGAAAGAAAGGTGGCTTTGCTCTTGACTTAGAGAGAGAAGGAACACAGAAGAAAGGGAAATAGAACAGGGAAAGTGAAATGTGAGAGACTGAGAAAGAGAGGAACCTGCCATCAGTGAGGTGGGGTGAGGTTCAGGCACAAGATGGATGAAGTGGCCTATAAAAATTCTCTAGTTCCAAGATGACTAAATTTCAATAATAGTTGAAGATTTTTTTTTTTTTACTACTTTGGGAACTTTACTATTGTCTGCCCTGTGTACCCTGTAATTTTCAATAGAATAAACTGCTCACAAATCCCTAACAAAACACAGGTGCTTTTGTTAATGTTCATTTTGGGGAAATAAAGCAAGAAGCTGAGTTTTTTGTCTGGGTCAGCACAAGGAGGACTGCAGCCATGATTCATAGAACAACCACAAGATGATGTGACATGAAGTGATTCTGTCTAATCAGGATGCTACTTCATCAAGAAATACTCACTGAGTGTGACTACATGCTGGACTTACAGAAGTAGGTATATTGCAGTGAACTCAATGAAAAAGTCCTTAATCCCATGGAGTCCATGCATGGGTGGGAGGAAGACATTTAATGTAACTGGGGCACTAAGTACTAAGAAGGTAAATTAAGGAGAAGAGGTGTGGTGATGGTACATAGTGGTCAGGGAAAGCCTCTTTGAGGAGGAAGTGTTGGAGCAGAGACCTGAATGAAATAAGAGGGTGAGTCATAGGCTGTATCAGGTAAGAGAGCTTGGGGCAGACCTTGAGATAGAGAATGATTGGCCCAACTGAGAGCAGCAAGCAGCAGATCTGGAGCAGAGTGAGTGCAGGGAAGAAAGGAAGGAGAGGAGTTGGCCAGAGAGTGGGGGCAGATCACATGGGCTGTTGAATGACAAGAAATCCGGATTTCATTGTGGATGGGGTGAGGTGTGGGATGAGGAACCATTGGAGGGTTTGGAGCGGATAAGTAACATGATCTGATTTGATTTTGGTTTGTTTTTTAATCTGATTTGAATTTGTAAAGGCTTTTTATGGCTGCTCTGTGGAGGGTAGACTGTAAGTGATGGTGGAGGAGGCAAGGGGACAATTAATGGAAATCTTGAGGAAAGCCATGGAATTGAACTTCCCCTGGCCATGGAATTGAGATTTATGTCTATCTTCTACAGATTTCACGTGGTTGAGAGATATTCCTGATATTCAGATTTAGTACTGCTGCTACTTCTACTATTATTTACTATTACTACTACTACTAGTAGTACTAATATTAATACCATTACTAATACTACTGCCATTGCTGCTGCTAGTACTACAGAGTAACAAACATTCATTATATAGCAGAAATGTTGAAAAGTGATTTTCGTATATAAATGATCTTATTCACTTCTCTCAATGAACCAAAATAGGAGCTATTTTTAATCCATACTTTACAGATGAGGAAAATAATGCTAGGACATGATCAGTGAGTTGCCCCAGGTTACATGATTATTAAGTGATGGCAATGGGACTTGACCTTACGCCTTTCTGACTCCAAAGCTTGAAATTCGTTACCTCTATTCAGTTATGGCAAACAGCGAATAATTACGTGTAAATGCAAACAATATGTACAGGGGGAATAACCAGCTGAATAAAGACTTTCATTCAGTAAGTCATTTGTGTGAGACAGCCTATGAAACAGAGGAGACATCAGCATGAGTGAAGGCAGAGGGAAGAAGCCGCGTGAGAGGGAGCACAGGGAGGTGATAGAGTGGGGAGGAACTACGTGGGAGGCATGATGCCTGCAGAGATGTACAGGTGGAAAAGCAGAGTGGTTAAGAACATGAGCTCTGTAATTAAGAATCGGATCAACACTCCTGATCCCTACTTACTCATACAACCATGGGCCAGTTCCTTGACCACCCTGTGCCTAGACTTTGTCATCTGTTAATGGGAGTAAAAACAGCATTGTCTCTATAGGGATATAAATGGGATAAAGCACAAAGAACTCATAAGATGCCTATTAGCATAAGGGCATCTGGGTGGCTCAGTGGGTTGGGCATCTGACTCTTGGTTTTGGCTCAGGTCAGGATCTCATGAGTCGTGAGATGGATCCCCATGTCTTCCAGCTCTGCTCTGCCTTCAGCAGGGAGTATGCTTCAGGGTTTCTTCCTCTGCCCCTGCCCCCATTTGCTCTCTGTCTCTCAAATTAATCTCTTTTTTAACAAATGCTTAGCATATAACAAATACTAAAAAAAAAAGTTTAGCTATTATTAATCTAGAGAGAAGTAGATAAAATTGAGAAACATTTAGGATTTGGTAGTTGATTAGAGGATGAGAAGAGTATGACTCCAAGGTTTCTGGGTTAAGCAACTGAGAGGATGGTGGTGTCATGAACTGAAATGGATGAACTGGTCAGAGAATTGGATTTTTTCTTTTCCTTTCTTTTAAGATTATTTATTTGCTTATTCATGAGAAACACAGAGAGAGAAACAGAGACATTGAACTCCCCACAGGGGGCCTGAAGCAAGACTTGAACCCAGGATCAGAACTTGAGCCAAAGATAGATGCTCAATCACTAAGCCAACCAGGTGTCTCAGAATCAGACTTTTTCAAGGCAACATAAAAGTGTTAGCAGGAGAGAGAGAGAGAGAGAGATCCTAAGAATGAAAGAAATAACATGGGCAAAGAGATATAAAAGAAAAGAAGATGGTGGATTTTCTCAATCTTTAAGGGAGAAATGGAATCATCCATGAGTATGGGAAATGAAAGAGGAACAGAGAGTGTTAGACAAAAGGAATACTTAACATAGCTATGATGTTAGTGTGAATCTCCCCAAACAAAACCTGAGGAGACAAGGACTTGAGCGTAGGTAACTGGGTGTTTATGTGACAGTTTAGCTCCAAAAGTAGGAAGAGAGAATAGGTCAAATGAGATGAGAAAGGAAGGAAAGTTGATAAATGGGGTGTTATTGAGCTGATAATCACTATGAACAAGCAGAAAGCATCTTGCTGGGGGGTCCTCTGAGAAACTGGGGGATACACCTCAGAATGTCCCCTCTTGGGGGCATTATCCACTGACTCCCATCTCCCATTGGCTGAGAGTTGCCATTAACTCCCCTGTGTTTCTAGGCTCTGCCTATGTGTGTCCTGAGTGATCTGCCACCATTTTGAAAAAAAGA
Organism: Vulpes vulpes; assembly: GCF_048418805.1. Classification (NCBI taxonomy): domain Eukaryota; kingdom Metazoa; phylum Chordata; class Mammalia; order Carnivora; family Canidae; genus Vulpes; species Vulpes vulpes. Next base: position 104,627,218 of record NC_132782.1, read on the forward strand.
CTTGAGACAGAAAAGTGGGGAGACATGGTGGGGAGTAGTTATAAGAATGGGCAATGACCATTCTCTGTAGCTAAAGTCAGAATTGGGAAACAATACCATCTGCTACAGAAAGTAGTGAGTGGTAAACTTGAGATCTTACAAAAATCCTGAAATGTGTAAGCACTTTTAGTATTATTTAATATATGAAGACCTTCAGCTTAGAAGGTGAAAGTAAGTTGGTAAATGAGGGGTTTAAACCCTTAAATCAGATGGAATCCAAAACATACACACATTTCCCACCTACTGTGCTGACAGCCTTCCCCCCAAAATTCTATTAAAATGGAAATGGCAACAACATTAATGGACCAGTTCTTCCCAGTACTAATTATTGGACTTTTGCTGACTTATGGTTCTCCAGACCAGGATCTAAAAATACCCACTTCTTGAGAGACTGGATACACAGACTCTAAAGAGGAAAATGAGAGCCACAGAGAATCCAAAATTGGATACCCTTCTCCAGTCGAAGTCCAATGAATGGGAATTGCATTTCTCAGCCCAATCAAGAAATTCTTTACCTCCAGGAATATGCAGCTATTAAAGTTCCAGGCCTCCAGCCTCAGAGGAGGAATTCCAAAAATTCTGCCTATAATCTGCTTAGCTCAGTATATGCCCAGTGAACTGAGGTATCTTTCTGTTTCCCTCACTGTGATAGAACTTTCTAACACTATTTGGCCCCCAAACACCTTGTCTTCTAGACCTGTCAACTGCATTGTGTTTCCCTATAACTGTGCAGAGAACAGCACTGAAAACAGGTGTTACAGCTGCTATTGATAACTGGAATTCAGAACCCTCAGTAGTCTGACATAAGCCAGGCATAAGGTGAAGTAGGTTCCAATCCTTCTCTAACCTGAGGACTTCCATTGGCTGGTGGAAGCCCTTAGAATCATGCTGAATCTGAGAACATTCTGAAAAATAGAATAATGTTCTCTTACAATCTCTGTGTCCTGCAGGATGAAAGGAAAAGAAAAGAGAGAGGATAGGTGTGGTGGGGAGAGGTGAGGTTATTGAACATTTATCTATGCCAGTTACATCCTCATAGATTATCTCATCTGATTCCCATGAGTTTGTAAGAGATCCAAGAAAATTAGGATGAATTTATAAGGTTCAAAAGCCCATGCTCAAAGCCAAGATTTGAACTCAGATGGCTGACTTCAAGCCCAGACAGCAAATATAGCACTCATGCCGCCACTTCCTGTCCTGCACTCAGGTAGACATTACTAATTAATCAGACCTTTTATTCCACTGATTTTAGAATCTTTTTCATCTCACTGTCCTACATGGTCATTACCAATCAAGCAGAGAGTAGTAAAAGCCAACTGAAATCCTTCCCATTAAAAAAAAGATTCTACCCATTTACCAAAGATTTGCTGGCAGAAGGAAGATTTTTTTTCTTCAAGGGAGGCCATGCCCATCACAGAGGCATTACCATTACTGTCCAGATCCAATCTGAAAGGTCATCTTTTATTTATTTATTTATTTATTTATGATAGTCACAGAGAGAGAGAGAGAGAGAGAGAGAGAGAGAGAGAGAGGCAGAGACACAGGCAGAGGGAGAAGCAGGCTCCATGCACCGGGAGCCCGACATGGGATTGGATCCGGGGTCTCCAGGATCGCGCCCTGGGCCAAAGGCAGGCGCCAAATCGCTGCGCCACCCAGGGATCCCTGAAAGGTCATCTTGAGGTAATCCAGTGGTCCCTACATTCCTACCAGGATCTCCTTTGGATAGTAACAAGGAGTGCTGTATACACCTATCTTCCCATCCCCCAGTAGCCAACACCGATAACATGTTAATGCGTTTTTTAGCTTCCAGAAATGTTGCTTTTCACTTGAACTTAACTGTGATCACACTGCATCTGTATTTCAAATCCTAATCTCCCATGCCATAATAAACTCTCCGTTTGTTAATTTTTATTTCTGCCCCAAATATATGAAGTCAAAGAAATCAGACCATGCATTCCTTTCCACTCTCCGGCACCCTGCGGCATAGAATGCTTTTTCAAAGGAGACTTAAGAAATGGGCATTGCTGCTCAGCTTGGGCAAGGCTGAGGGTTTGCAGTGGGCAAAGAAATGTTTTGGTGTTGGAATCTGGAGGTGTTCTCTTCACTGTCACATTCCCCTCTCCATGCTCATGATTGATATTAATCTCTCCAGCCTCCTTTGATGTCAGCAAAATCATTTTATTTGAGCAGTAGCCCAAAGGAACGTGGCTGATTCACCACCTGTTGCCATCTTTCCTCCTTCCTCCAGCAGTTAATTTAGAAGATCTCTTCACAGGGTAGCAGTGTGTTTGCTAGAGCACTGCAGTTCCCTATGTTTGATCTCATGTTTCTTGCCTGGAGCTTGTATTTCAGACTAGAGTAAATTATTTACTGGTGTAACAACCAAGTCTTGTGTTATTTAAAATATAAACCTGAAGTATCGGAGCAATCAGACCTCACCAGCTGACACTATTTATGCTTTGCAGATACAGAGACAGATCAAAGGATGAATCATAATTATCCCAACACATCCATTTTTCTAAGTACAAGAGGAGGAGATGCAGTTTTCTCTCCTGACTATGAATTTCAGGAAATGAATAGCAACTTAGGCAAGAGTCTGTTGACTTCTCTTCCCCAGAGCCATTGCAACAAGGAAACAGGAGGGTAGCCAGGGAACAGTCAACTCTGGGGCTGACATTAACCCTGTCCTGGCTTCTGTCCTTTGCACTTTCAACAAACTTTGCACATCAGCAGTCCTTGGTTCGTACTTTTGCTCACACAGTGTGTTGTACTTGTTTCACTTCCTTTCTCTTCTTTGCTTCCCACCAGTCCATGAGCTCCTGGAGGGCAGGAAACCAAGGTACACAGAAGAGGGTGCTTATGCAGAAGCAGTTAGCATTTGCTTTCTTTGGTAGTTTTAATATTGTCTGGCTAGAAGCCTTTTTTGTCCACCTGCTGGGTAACCTACTTTGGGATGGATAAAATTAGTGGCTAGTGGCAGGCAATATAGGTAAATGGCTTAGAGGCTAGGTTTTGGAATGAAGTAGAGGTGGGTCCTGGCTCTGTTACTTTTGCTATGTGATCCTCAAGAATGTTACTTTTTTATGAAAATTAAGACAATTCATATAAAATAATTTACTTCTATAAAGAATTTAGCATAGTACGTGCACAATCAGTGCTCAATAAGCAATCGTCATCATTACTGTTTGGAAAGATCTGCAAGCCTTTTATAGGTCCAAGAAATACTGAGGTAGATGGTATCAGGACATAGTGTTCTCTGGAACAGCTGGGTTCTGTGTAAAAGGAAATGTCTTTCTTGATCTGACTTTGCCAAAGACTCTTTTGGAGAATGAAAGGGATTCTGTGTAATAAGGAGCAACATCTGAAAATCAGCCATTCAAGGAGTCATTCTGTATTAATATCCCAGTGCTTGCCCTTTATCTCATTGCCTCCCCTTGTCTCTGCAAAAAAATGAGTATGGCAGTTAGGTATGTCTTAGAATGACTGGTGCCTTTGGGGCCTGAAGTCACATCTGGAAAGGACCCACTTCTGCAAATGCATCTCTGCCTTTAGGATGCAGAAGCACAGACCCGAAGCTCTTAAGGATGGCTCTCAGAGGACTGAGCCCTGAGGCTGGATGGGTTCCAGGCTCAGTTCAGTGGACGTCAGTTTAGGGGTCTTCCAGAGACCTCTAATAAAAATAATGGAATTCCTAAATTCTGCAGATCTTCTAAGGAACTCAGTCTGTCTTTATATGTGATCTCATCCCTCCTTTCCAGATCAGAAAAAGACCAGACCCTTTGATCTGTTCATCTAAACCAAAGTAACCCTCCCTACAGGAGATTTATTACCACATTTTCATGATTCTAAGACACTTCATTTGTAAGCCACATCACTGGTATGATAGCACCTTTCTGGAAGAAAAACACAAAAATAAATATGCACATCAATTGTCAGTTGCACTTTGAGAAATGTTAAAATGTGGAAAGATGTACAACTTGGAATCGAAGAAAAAATTAGTCATACTAACTTAATGGGCACTTGTTGCAACAGAAATGCTAGAGCTGTCAGTGGATTAGGAAGCCCAGCAGTGGCTGTGTGATAGGAGAGTTCCCAGCCTCCCCCCTCGTCCTTTGTCTACGTGTTTGTTCCACGGTCTTCACAAACCCTGAGCCTGGCCTCCAGAAAAAGTTGGTGCTTAACTGTTGATGTCACACATATCCATAATAACTGTCCCCTGTGACTCCAACCTCTCTCTGCAGCTAGGCAAGTTTTTTTTTTTTTTTTTTTAATTTCCTGCAGAAAATCGACTGCTATCCTAGAGACTCCTACCCCTTTAACTCACCATGTCTTAATGTGGTGGGTGATTAAGACACACCATCAGGCAACAGGAAAGTCTACACTGGTGACTGCTTTGCAAACCTCATTGGCATTTTTCTGGAGGGGCCTAGAAGGACAAAGGGAGTTGATATTTACCATATGAAATTCTCCATAGGAATTATATGCCTCTTATTTATCTCTTTGGTCCAAAACAAGACTTATTTCCTTGGTTAGAGAGACCCTCTTTCCAGTTTGATAATTCCGAAGAATAAATGCCAAGACTGTGCGTGTGACTGGGAGTGTCTGAGAATGACCTTGGGAGCCACTAACCCACCCACTGCGGGTGTCCATTGGCAAAAGGAAAACGTTAGCCCACATCAGTCAGAGAGTGGAAGCAGAGAAGAGCTACAGAGTTCACAAAGCATACAAGTGAGGGAACCATGTAACAGACAACTCCTGGAAGGATGAAAATTGTTTCATGTGTCTTTCTCTTCTCCGATCTATTGGATCTACAGAGGTACATCAGGTCTCCGTGATGGTTGTCCATAATCCGAGCACCCTGAGCATCATCTGATTGGGCTGGAGCTGATCACGTGGCTCAAATAGGGCCTGTAAATTCTCTCTAATAGAATTCAGAATCCAATTAAGCCTGGCAGTCTCTATTTGCGGTTGGCTAAGAGCAGCAGTTATGAGGTCAGACACCTGAGAAGTGCACCCACCACTTCCCAGTTGTCCTTAGGCGCTTAACCCCTGAGCACCCTCCCTTGAAAACTAATAAGGGCAGTGGCAGCACCCACACCATCTAAGATGCTTAGCACATTGTTCTCGGCATATAGAATGTGCTCAATAAATACTAACATTAATTGTTTTAGTTTCCAATGAAGGCCATAACAAGTTATCACAAACTTAGTGGCTGAACACAATGCAAATTTAATATCTTACCATTCTGTAGGTTAGAAATCCAATATAAGTCTCATCCTGTGATTGTGTGATTGCATTGAACCCACCTGGATAATCCAGGCTAATCTCTCTACTTTTAAAGTCAGTTGATTGGCAACCGTAATTCAATTAATAATCTTAATACTACTTTGGTACAAAATGTAGCACGCGGATTCTGGAGATTAAGATATGGACATCTCTGAGTGGGCATTATTCTGCCTACCACAACTATAAAAAAAATTGGAGGTCTGGGGCAGCAATAGTACAAGGTAGAGATGGTGAAGAAAAGAAAGCAACTTTGCAGGAGAATGAAGAGAGTCCAGATATGTAGAGTTCTGAGGTCTTCCCAGTTCCCCAGTCCAGCTCTTCTGGAGGCCCATCTTCATTCCTTCACATGGCTTCCCCAAACTGAAATTACATGCTTCATTACATGATCATTACAGCAAATCCTCTCCCTCCATTAATTTTTGTTTCTTTTTTTAGCTGGCTCAAGCAAGCTTAAGTAGGTTGCTAATAGTTAACAAGGGGTGCCTGGGCTCAATCAGTTAAGCCTTCAATTCTTAATTTTACTCAGATCATGATCTCAGCGTAGTGAGATAAAGCCCAGCCTTGGGCTCTGTTCTCAGTGGGGAGTCTGCTTGAGATTCTCTCCCTGTCCGTCTGCCCCTAGCCTCACTCATGTGCTCTCTCTCAAATAAATAAATAAAGTCTTATAAAGAATACTTAACACTTGGAATCTTAATAAGATGGAAATGTTCCCAGTAATAATGTTCTGTATCACAGCTACTCAGCAATGAATCCTATCACAGTGACTACTTTTATAAAAACATTACTCAACAGTGATCATCTACTCTTCACTCTCCATGTATAATATGCCTTTGAAGAACATGCCACAGCTCGAATACCTTGGGACTTGGTCTTTGGGTGATGAGTTTGTTTCCTTTTTCAGGCACAAAACACTCATCTAGAGATGACCCAGGCCTTTTATGTCAATCAGTGGTATCTAAATGCGTAAAGTTATACTACTCATTGATAATCTACTGCAGGATTATAGCTGAGCCAAGTCCATTCATACCTTTTCTTTGCCCAGAAGTGCAATGCTCTCTTGAAAGGTGTTCTCAGACTTCCTCTTCCACCTCTTATAAATTGACATTATCTCTGAACTACTGTGTGAAAGACAAAGACATTCAGGTACAGGATTTCCTGGAGTACTGGCCTTGCACTGTGTTATTACACTTGGAATTGGTTTGTGGATAGACTTGAAGAAATGTGCATTTGAATCCTAACTGTACCTCCTAAGAGCTCAGGGAGCACAAGCAAGCTACTGAGCCTCTCTTAGCCTTAATATCCTCTTCGTATAAAATAGAGATAATGTTTCCCACCTCAAAGGATTGTTATGGGAATTAAATGAGAATTCTGTGCCTGATCTAGTGCTGAATATACAGCAAATATTCAAAAGTGGCAGCTTTCACTCATTTTATTTGGTTGAACCAGGAATCAAAAACACATCTCAGGTATTACCTTTTCTTGTATCACCAGGAAAAGAACTAAAAAGAAGTTCAACAAGTACAAAACATGATTTTCCTTTGGTTATTCTTTTTTTTTTCTTTTTTGAAGAGAAGTAAGCCTTTATTTCCTTGTTCACAAATAAAGCTGCTGAATTGGTTGCTTTTTGGTGATCCTTTGGTCCTTCTTGAGTCAATGAGTGTAGGCAGAGAGTAGAAGAAAACCAGGAAACCAGAGATCTGAATACCATATCTATACAGAGTAATTGAATACATTTCAAAAGCCTAATGAAATGGAAGAAGGTAAGAAGCAGGATGGAATTTAGAGCACAATACCATTTACGTAAATGTGAAATATGCACACACAAATACCATATTTTTTCAAGGGTATAGGTACATTTTAAGTGTGTATAAAATATGGAAGGTGACTTGAAGGATATATATTATATGCACTAGTGTAAGTACCTGGTAGAGAAAAATAGGAAGGAAAAATTAAATGAAAAGAAGCTTCTAGCACTGGATGATAATTTTAACATGCTATGAATGGGAGAGTATGCCATTTCCTCTCCATATATTTATATTCTATATTCATATATATGTGAATCTTTAGTAGGATAAATATAAATTATTATAAAACCAAGATCTAAATGTTGATCAAATACATACCTATCAGCGAGGTCTCCAACTCCATAATTCCCTTCTGTGGTTTTCCTTGAACTCAATGAGTTAGGAAAGTTCTGATTCTACTCTGTGATTCATACTCACTGAGTTTCTTGGGTGATATCATTAAAAGTATAATAATTATAGGGTTTTCCTGTGAATGGAAAAGTGCATATTGGTGATGGAATGTCATTTGTCTCCACCAATGGTAATGTTTTGAAAGCCATGGGCTCTGAGACTAACTGTGATCCTAAGGCTGTGGCAATAAAAGTCATGGTCTTCAACGCCCTGGACTCATAAGTTGAGTATTGCTTTTGCACAATGACAACAATGATTAATTTCATCCAAATCATCCTTTCTCTCACTGTTAATCTGCTGTGTTTTTCTGAACATTTTCCTGTGGATTAGTATTGATGCTTGGGTTTCCTTGGAGAGAACAAGCGATATAGCAAAAGCCTCCCAAGATGTGTACCGATGCTCTTCTCCTATTGATCTAATTAAAGATCATGATGCCTAATATAATTAGTTCAGTCGGCCTTTCTGTCTGGATGGTTCTTACACTTTTAGACATGTAAGCACCACAGCTAAATTGCTCTGGGGTAATGAATTGCAATTTTAAAGGAAGCGGCTTTCAGGGTACAAATACGTGAATCAACTAGGACATTAATTATAGGATTTCCTTTTTTTCCCCTAAGCAATCGATGCTTATTTTCATCCTAGACTTTTTTCATCTAGAGGCGGGACACTCAGTGCCATTTTGTGGAACATGCTTTAAATTCTTGACTTAATGGACTGTCCAGAGCACAGGATGTGTGACTTAATACTTTAGTTCAGATGATATCTAGCATTTTATTTTATGGTACAAGAGATAAAAGGGGGACCTGGGAAAATGTGTAAGTCTTAAGAAAGCAAAACTATATAAGATCTGGATCACATGATAAGGAATTGACTTTGTGGAGAGAAGAATGAGATCAGTAGAGCTATTGGGAGATTTGAAGAGTTGATGACAGAAAGATTAGGGAGTTCTCATCTGAAATTTTCCAGGTTTTCAACTAAGTAGAGGTAAGGTCATCAGATGGGAGAATGGGTTAATGACAGTGACAATAATAATAATGTTATCATTATTATCAATAGCCAGCATTCATTGAGTTCTTCCCATGTGCCAGGTATTACTTTAATCAATTTTTAATATATTAACCCTTAATCTTCACAACGACCTTATGAAGCTAGATTGGATCTTGGAAAGCAGATGAATAAGCTCAGTAAAAAAAAACATTGTAAGATATAAAATGAGTATCTGGATTTATTTTCTCTCTAGTGTTTTTAGCGGCTCAGGTATAGCACAGAGAAGGCAGATGGCTTACTGCATCTAGGGTTGGGTTTTGCCAAGCAAATATGGTATGGAGAGAAAATGAGTCAGGAATATTGTGTGAGTGGGCATTTGGAAGCAGGCAGTTGCAAGTGATGGACCATGAGAATGGGAGAGAAAAGTAGTGGAGGAGGACAAATGAATCTGGAGAAGGTGGTGGCCTGAATGGCCTACAGTCATAGTGAAGTTGAAGAATTATGGTATTGGACCTAGTTGCCTTCAAGCTGGAAGAATAGGAGTTTGTGGTCATGGAATCAGAAGCTGGTATTTATGTTTATAGATGGAACAGTGTTCAGTGATGGTGAGTTCTAAGGCATGTCCCTAAGTGGTAAAGAGGACATGAAATGATAGACATGGTCAGATTCATATTTGGGAAGATGAACAGTAGGCAAGGGGTAAGCCTGGAGGCAGGGAGAGGATTGGAAAAGTTCCAGTCATCCTGGAGAAAGAGAGATTGTGGCAGCTTGGCTAGAATGGTGGCAGTAAGGATGCAGATGAGGAAGCAGAGGGACCGGGGAGACATTTAGCAGGTAGAAGTGTGGAAGAACTTCATGGATTTGACTGAATACAGAATCAAGGAAAGGGATGAAGCAGAGTGATACCCAGATTCTAAGTCCCAGTCTTGACAACTGGGTGAAAGTTGATAGGCTTCAATCATAAAAAAAGAACTGGGAAGGAAAAAAATAATGAATTCAGGGTAGACAAGAAGAGCTGGAGATACTTCAAAAGGTTTAAGATAAACCACGATTTCTCTTACATATAGACAGGATCCTTCGATGTTGCTTTCAATGTTGCATCTCCTGGAAAGAAAGGTTTGTATGTGCCTCAGTCACTAAGGAACTCAAATAGGCTCTGTGGGAGGAGAGAGTATTAAAAATGGGGAGGTGAATACAGAAGTTGGGAAAGGCATTACAAAGACTGAAGGTGAGACCCAGCAGACTAGAAATAAGTGAAGTGGTGCTCTCAGGTCAGGCTGTAGTCTGCTGAACCAGAGCATGAATAACAGCCGGCAAAAACTACAAACATCCTTTATGTTTCTTGGAGCTGTGGCCATCTTTGTTGCCTGTGCTGTGTATCCTCATGCTGGATCATCTTGGAAGAAGAAAACCTTCAGAATCTTCTCAATTTCCATCTCCTCACAATAACATGAAGGGTCTCATTGGGTTGCAGATAAGACAACTCCACTCACAGGAAAGTAAGTAAAACATAAGACTTCAGTGGACTCATGGTGAATGTCTTTGACTGAATCTGAAGAAAAACACGAGAAAAAGCAGCCTTCCAGAAAGGTAGGAGGTGGGGACCAGGACAGCTCTTGAATCCCAGCAGCAGGGCTGTGTGTACTTTCACCCTGCAGCTCTGCTTATCCTTGGTACATATCCATTAGTGTGGTGGGTATTTCTTGAGCATCTATTATGGGCCAGGCATTATGCCAGATGCTGGGGCTATAAAACTGAACAAAAGGAAAGATGACCCCCATCCTGATAGAGCTTGGAGTCTGCTATGACATGTGGTCATTACTCAACTAATGACACACACAGATGTGTAACAGGAGGTGGGGGGTCACATATCAGGAACCTGGCTGCTGAGGACCTACCTGAGGGAAATTTTCAGAAAAGATGAACTGGATAGAATCCTTCAAATAACTATTACATCAATTCACATGACATCATTACTTTCCATGATATGAAAGACCAAAGATTGCCACTGTCCCATACATGTTTCCAAAGTCCTTTGGGGGAGACAGCATCTGGGGAATGGAGAGGGCAAAGGATTTTGGGAAAGACACTTGGCCAAATCATCTGTGTGTCTGTGGGCAGATGACTTAGTCTACCCTACTCCATCCTCTGTAAAAGGAGAGATCATCACAATAGCCTCTGTGTCCCAGGCTGGTACACACTATAATATCATTTTAATGCCATTTTTGCCTCAAGGGGTACAAATTGTCACCCTCATTTCATAAAAGTAGAAACAAAGGTTGAACATGTTTTAAACCAGGAATGACTTCCAAGTCTACCTACCCTTCATCATTTTCCTCCTCAAATCTCATAACCTTCTACATCGAATGAGTAATTATTATCATTATCATTCTTAACAGAAATAATAGCAGTGTTCAATTGATAATATAATTACTGCTGATAGCTACGACATATAGCACACTATTTGCCAGGCACTGTTCTAAACACTTTCCATATATTTATTCATTTAGCCCCTGGAACAACCTATAAGATAAAATAGTATAATCTCCACTTAACAGATAGGTAACTGAGACACTAAGAAATTAAGTAATTTGAACAGGTTACATAAGTAGCAGAGCTATAACTTGAACTACAGAGACTAGTCTCAGAGTGCAGGCTCTTCACATTTCCGATCTCTCTCTTGCTCACTTGTTGTCTCTCTCTGATTTTCACTGTGTGTGTCTCTCAATACACACACAAACACACACACACACACACACACACACACACACACAAACCCCAAAGGGGAAAAACAAAACCCACTATGATTACTCATCACAGATTTTTGCCTGAATCCATTTTTAAAATGAAGCACAAAGGAACATAAACTTGGTGTTACAACTTGCTATTACTGCTACTGACTCCATTTTACTGATAAGGAAACTGAGGCTCAGAGACCTCTCCTTATTGGAGATAACTCAGATTGTAATTGGAGGAGTCAGGATTCAAATCCAGGTCTGGTTGACACCAAAGCCCTACTGATATGAGGACATGAAAACAGTTTCCCATATCCTTTCTCAACTGGTTCCATCTCAGCCCTTCTTGAGTGAACTTTGGGGCCTTTGTGAAAAAATAAAATAAAAGATCAGTATGGTAAAAAGTGCCTATTAGGTCTTAAGTCATGCCAGCCCTCACTCTGAGATACCCATACACCATACCAGGCTGTGTCCTCATTTCAAAAAAAAAAAAAAGTCACAACATGAAATTGATCTCTCGTGTATTTTCTGCTTCTGTTATAATCTCTGGCATGGAAATGAGTTATTTAGGTTGTTAGTAGCTGACAGTCCCCATAAATTGCAAGAGGAGGCTCAGCAGGGTGACAGGTGATGCTGTTTTGTACTTTGTCATACTACATCTCTCTCTCTGGTTATAATCTCTCCCTGCAATTCCATGTACCAAGCGGCCATGAATTATACATGTACTTTCTGAAGTTTGATGAAAGTTCTCCCACCTATTAAATTGCCAGGTTCCCAAATCTAACATAAATCTAATCCAAACATGCTTAGGAAAATATTGTGCCATTTGTTCTTCTAATATTGTGCCTTTTCCTTTGTTGTATCATGTATTCATAGTGTCGAGAGCTTCTGCTTACTGTATATTCACCTGGGGATCACAAACCAGTCAAATGAGTCTGCAACATGGCTCAGAAAGGTTAGCAATTCAGAAAACACAGGCTCATTCATTCCACCCCATCACGTAGGATGAAACCCTTTCACTGCCCTGGAAGCAACTAGCAGGGGAAAGAAAACTGTAGTAGAGAAGTCAAAATCCCAAATAAAAATCCCAAGATGGGGAAATCCAGCTTACTTCCACTGGCTTACTATTGCCTGTGGGTGAAGAAATTAACCTTTAGGAAAGCATCCTCGGTTCTTTGTGATACAGCTTCTTTCCATCTGTGCATGTTGCTCTGATCTCAACACACTTTCTAGCCATGTCAAATGATAACCAATCCTTGGCACATTCATGCTGAAAAATCCTATTGTGAATTATGAATGACCCTGAGATCCTTTTATTGATTAGGATTTTTTTTTCTGGTTGCAAGTGAAAGAACCATAACTCAAACTGACTTAAGCAAAAGGAAGAAATTCTTGTGCTATGTAGTTAATAAGTTCAGGAATATAGGAAATTGTAGGCGAGGCTGGATCCAGGAGTTCAAAGGACATCACCAAGACTCAGATTCTCACCATCTCTCAGCTCTGCTCTCCTCTATGTTACTGTCATTTTAGATAAGCTCTGTCCTTTAGTTGGAAAAAAGTACTTGGCTTACCTGCAAGCCAGAACAAAGATCATGCTTATTTAAAAAAAAATAATAGTAGAAAAGCTCCAAGTATTTATTGAAGATTTGAGTCGAGAAAAAAAAATTAGAGAGTGTTGCACATGAACATCCTACTTAAGAGTATCTCTGGAAAAGTCAGATGATCTGACAATATCAAGCCTTCCCTGATAAATGGTAACCATGGACTGGCTGCTTAGAAGCATTCTGTTGAAACAGGGCATGTGCTCTCTTTTTATTACCATCCTTCCCACACCTTATTGTCTCCCAACTCTAGAACCAAAAGTTAGTTGTCATGTATTATGCTTTCATTGTAGTTTTTGTTTTAGAAGAGAATTTTCTTTATGGCCATATCTTTAAGAAAAATGAGTCAATTAGGGGTACCTGGATAGTGCAGTCAGTTAGGAGTCCAACTCTTGGTTTTGGTTGAGGTCATGATCTCGGGGTGATGAGATCAAGCCTCACATGGGACTGCACACTCAACACAGAATCTGCTTGAGATTCTCCCTCCTTCTCTCTCTGCATCTCATGTATGTGCTCTCTCACTCTCTTTCTAAATAAAAAATAAATCTTTTCCAAAAAAATGGGTCAGTTAATGAATACTGAGAGCCATGTGAATTTCCTTACACCTATTTCACTATAGTTACATATATTGTCTACTTGATGTCCAAGAGAATGGTAGCTTGTGGCTTCCATGGGAAAGTAGTCTTACTTTGATGGGATGGTAGTTAGGAGAGTTGGCCATTCTTAGACAACCAGGATCTAGGAGACAAAACAGTGCAGACAGAATGAGAGCACTGACAGATATTCACCCTCAATTTAAATATTCCATCTCCTTTTTTCCCAAACTGAATCTACACCCTGACATTTGGTCCATAGCTAAACTGACAGCTCTTGGTGACTGTCTCAGGGCACATATGTGGAAAATGGGTTCCTCATCTTTCAAGTTGGTCATCCTCTTGGGATGGAAAGAAAGGAATCTCCAACTATTTTAAGAAAGCAATGCTGTAGGTTGTCATATGGTTTCAACAAGGGAGCTTCCTTTCTGGGATCAGAGTGATTCAGTGGGTGCTTTTTGCTTGGGACTGGCAAAAAAAATCCAAATGCATATATATATATTTATATATTTATGCCAGTTGAAGTCAGAAATGTAAGGAGGTAATGAATGAGACTCAGAGGTAATAAAGTCAGATACCCTGGAGAAATAAAAGACTAGGGGTATACACATGTATGGTTATGGTTTGGATAAATCTTAGTATACCTAACCAAGGACTCAGATTCATAATAGGAACCACCAAATGTGCATTTATTAAATTATTGCTTGTTTCCTTGGATTCCTTCAGGATCTAGGACCTCCACTGACTCTTTATTTGGGATAGAGGCTATGTTATTAACACCTTTTAACATAAAGAAGGACGATTATTATTCCTCCACTTCTGGGTTGGAGAAAGTTGATTCTGGACAGGTTGGGTAGTTTGCCTGAATGCACCTGAGCAAGTATGAGCAGGATAACCACACAGCCTTTCCACAACTCCTGGAAAGGGGGAAACCAAGAGAATTCTGATCTTATGAGACTCCACACTGGAACACCCTCCCTTCAGTATTTAACTATAATTAGCGACAACCATCCATATGGTGACTTTTCTCAGGCCAGATGGGTGGTTGTCAGGCGGCACATGATCTTTGCTTCACTTTGAAGGAGACGTGAGTAATCCTGGGGATATTAATCCAACAGGGGCTATATTTATCTTCATTTCTTTTGTTAATAACACATCTCTATTTCTTCTCTAGCCATCAGGGAGTATAGGGCACAAGCACCAAGGTAGTCCTACCTGGAGCCCAAGGAAAAGGATGCCTCCACTCTGTGGTTCCTACTTGTTTCCACAGACTCATGCTCTAATGGCCTCAGCCACCCTCAAAGGAGTGTGGGAACCCTGTAAGATATCAGACCCTTAGAGTTTGTCCAGACAGTATGACAGATGAGGAGACTGGGGCTCAAAAAGGATGTGTGGCTGATGTGTAGCAAGTTACAGGTGGGGCTAGAGTGAAAGTCACATGATTTCTCTTTGGTTTTATGTGGGAATGGGAGTGACATCCTATTTTGCATCCTAGGGAGCCAAACCATAAAAAAATTACATGGCGACCTCTTTATTTTTACTCTCAAAACATGAAAAATTATGTGGTTACCCTATTTCAAGGGACTACAGTCACCTTTAAAAGGAGGCAGAGGGTGGGTATTGTCAGCATATATATGGTGGAAGTAGAGCCAGAAAAGCTTTCAGGATTCAAGGTGGTCCTACAAACAACCTACTCCATCCATCCCTCTTTAGTCCATGAGCTTTCTCCCTAATGACAGCTCTGCATCTCCTCTCTCAACTCAGCCTAACACAGAGAGCCACACCCATGGCTGTCCCACACTGTCTCTCATTCACCAAGAAGTGAGCCCTGCAGGGACAGAGGCAACACCATCCTGTTACTCTGGATTACTCTGGATTGCCTCTGGATTGCCTCTGACCTTGACACAAACAGAGTTGCTATAAATACCTTCATCCCCTTCTTTCAAGAGTTGTATTTAGTGTCTTTACCTCCTTTTCTAGTCTTTCTCCAGTCTGGATATCTATTAGATCCCACTTTGAAGGTCCTTAATATCAAGTAAAATTTTCAGCCAACATGATCTGGCAAAGTTTGTGGTATCTTTATTATTTCCTATCATTGTTCTCATTGTTATCATAGTGCATTTTATTAGCAGTCTCAAAAGCTTTCAGGATAAAAAAGTATGAACATCAACTATTATATAAAAGAAAAAGGCTCCAACACAGGTAGCATACATTTGTGACTTTGGATAAGTTACTTAATCTTTCTATATCTGTGTCTTCATCTGTAAAATGAGAATACTTCCTACCTGATATAGTTATTGTGAGTGTTGAATGAGAAGATGTCCATGGAAGTGCCTAGAGAGACCCTACCACCTAATACTTGCTCAATAAATACTTACATCTTGGCCCAAGTAATTCCTTAGGCATCAACCAATGAGCTATCTAGCTCAGACCTCCAAAACTTATGCATCATTCTCCTTTTTAGTCCTGAGGTCTTTGCCCTGAGTTCTTTCTTTCTCCAGGGTATCTGGTTTATTACCTCCTTATATTTCTGACTTCACCTGGC
Source organism: Vulpes vulpes (assembly GCF_048418805.1). Lineage (NCBI taxonomy): Eukaryota > Metazoa > Chordata > Mammalia > Carnivora > Canidae > Vulpes > Vulpes vulpes. The sequence continues at coordinate 104,643,199 of NC_132782.1, forward strand.
CCTTATGCCCAAAGCCCTACCTCTCCTCCCCACTATGGCCATCAGATATTTCTAGATGGGTGAATTGCCTCATTTTTGCCCCCATCAAAGAGACATAAATCAGTTAGGGTCTTCCCTCTTTTCCTGAGCCAGAGATAGCAAGTATCTTTCAAACTAAAGGCTGGCTGTGATTGGGTGATAGTGGCTGAATTCTTAAGGTTCTAAATCTCTTAATAAACTCAGTGGGAAGGAGTTCCATGATTGTTTAGCAGTGTCTGCATGGGCAAGAGTGGAGAGTGACAACCCATATTCCATCTCTACTGTGTGCTGATGATACTGATTTGTTTCCCAAGTCTTCCTAGAATTGTTGCCACATTACACTGTGAGCCAGGATGCAGGTGAGGTCATGAAGCAGCACAAAGCCATAAGCTTCCACTGCCACTTGACAAACCACTCAAATGTTTTCCCTTCTGGTTCATCAGAGGCTCCATATTCAAATGCAAAACTGCTTGTTTTATCATTCCCTCATTATTGCATAAGGAGAACAGACCCACAGAACCATCCTTCCTGGGTAGTGGGGGGAATTAGGCCATTATGTTCTCTCTCCATCTTTTTCAAATGTTTTTAATGAGGCATGCAATTAGGGGGGATAAAAAAACTCAGGGGAAACAAGGTATGACTGTGTGAGTCTTTAGGACACAACAGCAATTGCATTATCAGTAACTACCCTTTAAGGAGTACCTACCACTATATATCCTAGCACTGTGGTAGGGGCAAAGCTTATGGCTTCTCATTTAACTTTATGACAGTCCTATGAGGCCTGTACTATTAGTTTTCATTTTACAGGTGGGAAACTGGTCCACATTCACAGTGCAGGTGAATAGCAGAGCTGTATTTTACCCTGGATATTTGTCTGGGTCCAAAATCTGAGTTCTTTCAAGATACCATGTTGTTTCTGAGGAAGGATCTACAAATTCTTAGCTACAGGTCAGCCTTCCTGATCTAATCATTCCCTTTATTTAACTGGCATTTGAGATGAAGTTTCCTTCTATGAGTGTGTGTGTATGTTTCTGCAAGAAGCGTAGCTTTCTACAGTAGATTGGATTAGAAGATGTGGAATCAAAAGGCCAGAGTATGAAGCATGCATCAGTGGGGTCATAAAACAAAGGAGAAGTCTGAATTGGGTCTTACCCCCAAGCCAGAGAGCCCGAGATGAGCCCATCTCCACCCCTAGGTTCTTAGTTTCCTAGGGCCGCCATAACAAAGTAACCCAAAATGAGGGGCTTAAAACAACACAAATTTATATCTCATAGTTTTGGAGACCAGAAATCTGAAATCAAGGTGTCAGCAGGCCCATGATCCCTCTAAAGACAAAGGGAAGGGACTGTTTTGTGACCCTCTCTTAGTTTCTGGCATCCTTAAGCTCTCCTTGTCTTATAAATGCATCCTTCCAGTCACCTGGCTGTCTTCTCCCTCTGTGTCTTCACATCATCTTCCCTCTGGGTATGACTGTTTCTGTTTTATAAGAACATCAGTCATATTGGATTAGGACCTACCTTAATGACCTCATTTTAACTTAATTACCTCTGTAAAGGCCTTGTCTCTAAATAAGGTCACATTCTGAGGTCCTGGGGGTTAGGGCTTTAATGCTTATTTTTGTGTGGAGTGAGACTCGACTCAATCTATAACTCCTGGGTTCTCTGTGTGGGAGTCAGAATTTAGGAATTAGCTTTTCACATGCAAATAATCAAAAGATGAATAAGGAAGTATGAAAAGTTACCATATCCAAAAGTGGGATTCACCTTTTGCTAGCACATAAAACTGATGTGGAATATCCTACTTTAGGAGGAGAAGACGGGCAAAATTTTTGAGCACCTACTATGTGCCAGGTTCCCTGTCAGAACTTTACAATCACTGCCCTATTTAGCTCAATTAGTAATGGGGAAACAAGTATTTATATCAATCCATTGATCCTTCACAACAAACTCAGGGGGAAGGGAATCCTACTGTCTTCATTTTACAGATGGAAAGAGTGACCTCCAGAGAAGGAAGATGCCTGAGGCAGCAGGACTAGAATTCCAAATCAAGAGCAGTGAGATTCTTATTTCCATAGTTGGCTATGTGTGTCCATGAGGGTTGGCTGGCGACCACCACTGGCTCAGACTTCGGATAATTGGGCCAATGGTCACCTAGAAGCAGATTCTCCCCTTTAGGAAGAATCTGATGGCAGAAACATGGGAAGTCCAAGAAAGAGGAAATGAAACACAGAGCTCATTGACTGGTGATGATTGTCTATCCCCAGTGAGAAGAGAAAATGAACTGGGTTTTGATTCTTGATGTTAAATTTGACATTAAACTTTGAAACTTGGCCTCAAAGTCTAAAGATTGCCAAACCTCAGTTTTCTCATCTGAAAACTGGGGACACTAACATGGCTGGAGAAAATTAAATGGAATAATATTTGTAGGAAAACATGATGAAAATGTTGATCTTAGTTTCTGTCATTGTTGATAGAGCAAAGACAGTTTGGAGCTAGATGAGGTGGACATTTCCTGAGAGAAAAGGCCCTTTGTTATCCTTTTCAACAAGGTTATAGAGTTTCACCAGGAAGCATCAAGCATTAATCATGTCAGCAAGCAGGAGCAATGGAGAATGCCTCTACTCCCACATCTTTTTGCTGCAAAGCTGTGGATGGTTACCTTAAGGCAAAGTAGTTTATGTACCAGATATTCACAGAATGATTTTCCTTCTGTTCCTGTTTTAGGACATCCTTGCTGATCTCCCCCATCCGTCTCTCCCAAACATTTTAATGGTTAAGTAGAAACCTGAGTTCTTTTCTTCTCAAAGTTAAACAACTCATCCCTTCAAATGCATGATGTGGCTCTTGGCTCCAGAGAGTCTGAGATTGTTGGAAGATGTCCAGAAGTTCCATTCACTCTGAATGCCATGAAATATGCATAACATCAAATAGGCAGACTTGAAAACCTCCCTCCCTCCCTAATTTCAGGAGAGTGGTAGTTGTTATATGCTTGCATCTCGGTCAAATGTACATCTGGGGACATGCCTGAGACATATCAATGACTCTATTTGGGTGATAACATTTCATACGTTATCCAAACCAAGCTTCTTCCTTCCCAGATTACCTTTAACTGCAGCTGGAAGAGCTGTAGAACCTAGATGGTCTTGCCTGCCCCTGGCTGTGGCTTTATATCCATTCCCTTGAAAGAAAGAAGACAGGCTATTTGGTATTTAGATGGATATTCCAATCACTCATGTGCTGATGACCCCAATCTTCAGGGTCCAAGAGTTAGACCAGAGAGTATAATCCCCTACCCTCTTCCCCAGTAAAAGATAGTTCTTCTAGTCCTCTGACTTATGAAGGCAGCCATTGCAGAGGATCTCTCATGGAGAGAAGTAGAATGAAGGGCTAGATCTTTTTAAAAGACGGAAACAGAACTCAAAAGAAGAGTCAATTTGGAGAGGGCAGAACCAATCTTGAGGCAGCTCTGTACATGTTGGGCATCCCTAGAAGTTGCTGACATTCCAGGCACCAGGCCATTTAGCACCTCTGCCCCCAGAGTGGATAAGAGAGGCTTGAATAACACCAGGACAGAACACATGAGTGTTCAAAGGCAAATGCCTGATTATTTTACTATATCACTAATGATCTTCCCACATGGGGTTTCTAGGAACCCTCCTGGAGTCACACCCTGTTGGATATTTTCATTTTCCACTTCCTCTTCTTTCTCCATTGGGAAACTCCACTTTACTACTCTGGGGCTTCTGAGACATCTGGGAAGTACAGCTTCTTCACTGCTCTGATGGAGGGTTCTTTGCCCTTTTGGGGGGAGGGGGGAGAATGTCCGTTTTAATCAAATTTGAATCTTCTTTTGGAACATAGGTGGATTATGGAAGGAAGATGAGGACTCTTCCAGCGAATTAAAATAGTTGACTCATTCTTGGTTATTATCTCCCTCATCTTTAGTGTTTTCTTGTACCACTATTCTCTTACCTACAGTTTCAGTATTTCTCCAGAAAGAAATGGATGTTAACTCAGCCATAATGTTTACAGTAAGTCCACCCAGTCATTCATGGGCATGGGAAGGGTCCTCCATAACTTCCACAAGCTTAAGACATAGGATGACCAAGTTGTCCCTGTGAGTCAGGGTCTTTCCTGGGTCTAGCACTGAAAGTCCACATCCAGGGACTCTTATTCCCAGGAAAACCAGGAAAACTTGGTCATCCTAAAGATATGTCTTTAAATCTTCCAAAAGACCTGTCTTCTCCCACATAATGACAGAGGAATTCTAATTATTTTTTTTTTCCTGGTATTACCTCTTTTGCTTGAAATCCACTTTCAGTCACTTCTTCTGACTTCTGGTCCCTTATTATCTCCCCTAAATACTACTATCTAATTTCTACCCCACCCAGGTTAACAAGAAGGACAACTGACTCAAGATAATAGGGAACATTTTCTGAAGGATACCAGGAAGAGGAAACAGAACATGAATCCAATCTCATGTGTGCCAAGAGTTGTACCAGCTATGAACACATACCATGTTATCACAACATGGCGTAAGTACTATCATTGGTTCCATTCTCCGATAGCAAACCAAGGATTAGAGAGACAAAGTAACTCCCTGGAAGTCACTCTGCAAACAAATAATGGAGGTGGAATCAGATTTCAGGTCTTGTCTGGAGAAAAGTAGAGGTCATTCTGGAAAGGAAGTTTGAGGTTACAGTTATAAAATTTCTCAGAATGTTGAAGCCAAGGGGGAAAAAAATCTAGTGTGATGGAGGAGAGCAGATGAAGCAGCAATGTGGGAAAACTGAAATATATGCATTCCTCTTTTTTTAAATTTTAACACTCTTTATGGAACTTAAGTCACTTTGTAAGCTTTGAAACATAAAAATGTATTATGTATAATGTGGTTTGCTCATAAAATTATCATGTTTGGGGTATTTAAAGACCTGAGAACATAGGAAGAAGGAGAAGAGCTTGGGGAAAATAGCTTTTCTCTTTTATTTGAGAAAAGTTAAAACATTTCAGAAAAAATATTAAAAAGAAGTTTTTCATCCCCCCCCCCCCCCCGCCAATGTTCAAGATGGTATTTGTAGCCATTCACTTTTCCCTTTCTCTGTTAAACTTCAAGAACCCTCAAACTGACCCTCTAAGGCTCCCTCACGTGCCCAGGGGCCAATGCTTAGCATCACCATCCCCTCTGCCTCTGCATCCTCTCCTTCTCTCTAGTGTTGGGTACCTTATGGCTTTGGCGCCTTTCATTTTTCCTTGTCCTTTCTTCAGTCCCAGCCTGTCATCTAGCTCCCTACCCAATAAATAGCTCTTACTTTCTGCCTCTTCATAATTAATTAGTCCTTATGAGTAGTTAGTGTCTGTGGTAGTTCCTGGTGGCTACTGATCATCTCACTTAGCTCATCCCTGGGATGGGCTGATTGCTAGGTTCAGAGAACTCTTCTTTAAGACTTTTTGAGGAGTAAAGCCAGGGACCTGCCCTCTTACTACATCTGTTCAACTGATTAATACAGCCCTACCCTTGGGTTCCAGGTTTGATGGGTAGAGTGTGGGCTTGAATGTCACTCCCACTTGGCCTTTTGGTCAAGTGCACACCTACTGACCCCAGATGAGCCAGAGTTTTCAAAAGGCTTTGGTCAAAAGACTAGAAATAACCTTAATACTCACAATAGGGACTGCTTAAATTATGATGTAAACCATAAAATGGAATTGCATACAGCTAAGAAAGTATCAAGATAGAGCTACATCTACCAAATACAGTACTATCTTTAAGGAAATTTTAGTGAAAATGATAATAATTCAGGGGTTCCTGGAAGGCTCAGTTGGTTAAGCATCTGCCTTCAGCTCAGGTCATGATCCCAGGGTTCTGGGATGGAACCCCACATCAGGCTCCCTGCTCAGCAGGAGGGTCTACTTCTCCTTATCCCTCTGCCCCTGCTTGTGTCTTCATTCTCTCTCTCTCTCTCCCAAATAAATAAAATATTGAAAGAAAAAGAAAACGGAAAAATTCCAAATAACGAGAAAACACACTGCATATACACTAAATAGAATGAGATGTTAAGTACATATTTGCTTGTCTGTTCATAAAATATCTTTATGATCTTTGCAATGCCCAAGAAACTCTGACAGGAAGGTGACCTAGAGTATTAAAGATAAAGAGGAAGAGAGACAATTTTGACTAGATATCCTTTTATAGCACTTATTTTTTTTATCATTTTCGTGTATTGCTTTTTGGTAGTTGGTTAAGCAGATAGCTAGATTATACAAATAAGTAAATGAAAATATAAAGGTAATTTGACACATTGTATGCATATGTATGCTGGAAATTAATTAAGTGAAACAATTGCTGATTGATCAAATCACCCCTGCACACAGCATAGCCTGCATGCAGTCTACTGAATCTGGCAATACTTGTTTGCCTTTGAGGAAAAAAGGTGGATGCATGTGCCATCTGGATGTGCCTCTGGCTAGTCCCCTTGGCCATTTCATCATTTCCACAGCAAACATTAACTGAGAAGTTAATATGTGCCCACACTGAGATGGATGCTAGTAGTGTGGTAATGAATAAGACAGAGCTGACCCATCCTGATCTCACAGCAAATGGGAGATGGGGCCACCTCCATACATTACTGCACTACAATGTAACAAATGTTCAACCCAGAGATGCTGGGGGATGATCCACTAATGGGATTATTGGGGGTCTGGAGAAGAAATTGAATAATTTCAGAGCTAAAATGACCCTAAAGAATCATCCAAGTCAATCCCTTGATGAAAAAGTTGAGGAAACAGCTCTGAGTAGGGCCATATGAGGATAAAGTGGCAAGATGGGATGTATAAACAAATGATGAATTTTCAATTTTGCTTCATAACAAATTCCAGTATCTCAATGGCACGCAGCACGAAGTATCTCTTTAGCTCAAGTTCTGTGGGTTGGCTGGGGGCAGGACAGGGATTAGCTGGAGTGACTCTGCCCTGCTCCATGTGTCCTCCCTCTAGTGGGCATATTCTTCTCCTGGCATGTGGCAGGGATGCAAGAAAGCAAAGAGAAGCATGCATGCCTCAAGAGGTATGCCTCTCAGAACTGGCATGATATCACGTCTACCTCATTCTATCAACTAAAGGAAGTCACTTGTCTGAGCCTAAAGAGAAGAATAGGAAATTATTTTTTACTCCTTTAGTGAAGAAAATAAAAATTCCCAGGCAAAAGGTATGGATAAGAGAGGGCAGAGGGGGTCAAGAATTAGGGTTGACAATACAATCTACCCCATGGATTTATATACGCATTTGTAGCTCACAAGCCCAGTGTGGTAGGCTGCCTCTTTGGGAAAAGAAGAACTTGCTAATGTGGAGAAGTCTGAACACTCTAATGGGTGGAAGGGCCTGTAGACTATGCACAGGTAATGACACTGGTAATGTCAAGGGGCAAAACAGAACCTTACTAGAAACCTGGCATCTAGGAATTGATCTTTTCTTCTCTTTCAAAGCTCTTCCAGTGTGCCAAGAACTCTACAGAGGTGTGCAAGGGCTAGAGGGGATGGGAGCTAGGGCCACCTGCTCCGGGGCCAATTAGGAATTGAGAGAAGGGGGAAGGGGAGAGAAATGTATTTAGGGGAGGTGAAGAGATCATTGCTTTCAAAAGCAGAATCTTTTCAGCCATTTGTTCAAAGCCAACATAGGGACAAAATGTTGTTATAAGTGAAATGAGATGTTTTTAGATGATACAAGTGTCAAAGTGCAACCTTGAGGCCCAAAGAAAGGCAAGGGCCAGTGCTTTTTTTTTTTTTTTTACAAGATTGCTGATCTGTTAACCACAAGGTACAGGCTCAGGCCTGCCCACAGCACAACCGACCCCCAGGCTCCCTTCCTCCCTGATTAGGACCCGGAAGCCTCTCAAGCAGAGTAGGCAGGGAGAGGGGCTGGCCCGATTCCACCTTGGAGTAACAGGAAGAGTAACCTGAAGTGTTACTTTCACGGAGTGATAATGCCTGATGTCTCCTGGAGGCAAGACTTTGAAAGCTTGGTAAACACTATGGCAAGGACTGAAATAACTGTTATCATACTGTTTAACACCTAAATTGTATATATTGTTGCTGAGAAAGAAGCAAATTTGGCTGGTGGGTGTTGAGGAGGTTGTTTTCAGGATACCCAGGTTGCAAAGACATTCTGGGATGATTCACTGAGTTACTGATAATAAGGCACAGAGAGGAGAGAGACGAAAATTATAACAATAACTACCCAGATACAGAACATGTTTTGTATGCTGGGTTTTGCTATCAGATTATTTTTTCTCACTACCTCAATATTGTAGGGAGTCACATGACCTGTTCTCAACCAGTCAGAATCTTTCCTGGGACTTTGACTCTTAAGTGTAGAGATGCAAGCACTTGGAACTACTGAAGTTTCTTTATGGCACCTGAGTGGGTAATTTTATGTGTTAACTTGACAGGATCAGCTGCTGAGATACTTGGTCAAACATCACTCTGCTTGTGTCTGTAAGGGTATATCTGGATGAGATGAATGTTTGAGTGGACAGACTCTATAAAGCAGACTGCCCTTCCTAATGTGGGTGGGCTTTAGCCAGTCCATTGGGGGGCTGCATAGAAAAAAAAAAAAGGCAGGGTAAGGAAGAATTTGCTGTTTCTGGTTGTTTTCAAGCAGGACTTTGGTCTTCTGTGTGGTCCTAGAATGTATGCCACTCACCCCCTTGGTCCTCAGAACTTTACACTCAGATTGGAATTATATGACCAACTTTCCTGGTTTCCAGCTTACAGATGGCAAAATGTGGGATTTCCCAGCATCTCTAATTGTGTGAGACAACTTTTTTATAATATAGTTAACCCTTAAACAACACAGGGGTCAAGGGGCACTGACCTTACCCACAGTCAAAAATCCATGTATAACTTTCACTTTCCTCAAAATGAACTACTAATGGCCTACTGTTGACCTTATCAATAACATTAACAGTCGATTAAGACATATTTTGTATGTCACATATGTGAGATACTGTATTTATATATATAATATTTTATACATTGGAATTTTATTTGCTAATATATAATATATATTGTATTCTTATGTATACAATAACATAAGCCAGAGAAAAGAAAATGTTATTAAGAAAATCATAAGGAAGGGCAGCCCCGGTGGCTCAGCAGTTCAGCACCGTGTTCAGCCCAGGGTGTGATCCTGGAAACCGGGGATTGAGTCCCACATCGGGCTCCCTGCAGGGAGCCTGCTTCTCCCTCTGCCTGTGTCTCTGCCTCTCCCTCTCTCTCTCTCTGTCTCTCATGAATAAATAAATAAATAAAATCTTTAAAGAAAAAAAAAGAAAATCATGAAGAAGTACATTTATAGTAGTGTGCCATATTTACAAAAAAAAAAACAAAATCCGTGTAAAGTGGACCTGCACAGTTCAAACCCATGTTGTTCAAGGATCAAATATAAATCTCTTTTATTGATAGAGAGAGAGAGAGAAGAGATAATAGATGATAGATAGATAGATAGATAGATAGATAGATAGATGATAGATCGAATAGGTTCTCTGGAGAATGCTAATATAACCATCAAGAGGTTTGTGCCACCAAGGCCTTAAAGAGTTTCCCAAACACTTTGTAGTGTCTATTTCTTTCTTTTTTTTTTTTAAATTTTATTTATTTATTTGACAGAGAAAGAGAATGAGCACAAGTGGGGGAGCCTTAGGCAGATGGAGAGGAAGAAGCAGGCTCCCCACTGGGCAGACAGCCTGCCTTTGGGCTTAATCCCAGGACTCTGGGATCATGACCTGAACCAAAGGCAGATGCTAAACCTTAGACTGAGCCACCCTGCACTATTTCTTATATCCTGGGAGCTACTCTATATTTTTCTAATTCATTCTTTTTGCTTAAGCAATCTGGAACCAGATACTGTTGCTTACTGATAATATAACCTAGGAGATGGGCAAATACTATTCCTCTTTAAAAATAAAAATAAAAACAAAAAAGCAAATAACAAATGCAAGTCATAGAGGTGAAATTACGTTACTCAGCTGGAAGAGTAGAGTGGTAGAGCTGGAATCTGAACCCAGTCTGCCTAAATCGAGAATTCGTACGCTTCCCATTTTTTTCTTTGGAGTTGCTGCTCAGAAGATGGCTAGAAACTGGGCTGGGAGCCTGGAGGTGTCTCTTGAGCTACAGAAACAGAGGCATCTAACTTGGCTCAGTCTGGGTCAAAGAAGATGCTATGAGGTCAAAGTTGCATAGACTGAAGAGTATCAATTCTGATTCAGAGTCAAGTGCCAAATTGTGGATCTGCTACTAAATTGCAGGGGGTTCTGCTTCTTGAGGGACATAGGAGACAAAGTGTATGTGTTAGCCCCACTCTGTGTACAGACTTTGTGACTGGATATTGCCAGCCAGGCTCCTGCACATGAGACTGATTACATTTCATTTCCAAAAGGGTATTGGGTATAGATGGAATGAGGAGAACCAGCATTTATTAAGATAATCCAGCTTCTTTGAGGCTGTTCCTATCTGTAAAACTCAGATATTACATTACCTAGCTGGCAACATGGCCGTGAGAATTAAAGGTGAGAATATCTGTAATGCCCTTATCATGAAAAAATACAGTGTGTGGACAATACAGCATATAGTCATAATTCTATTATGTTATTCGGCAAGCATTATACATCAGGTATTATATTGGATACTTTTAAAAATGTCTTATTGAATTATTATTATACAAAGACGTAATTCCTATTATTATCCCCTTTTCACAGCTAAAGAACCTCAAGAGGTTAAGTACTTGCTCAAGGTCACATTAGCTATTAATTGGTGGCTATTATTATTATTATTATTGCCATATGGATAACAATTCTCAATGCATAAATCCGATCTATACATTGTGCACATCTATACGCAGACACAACCAAAGGTTGTTAGGCACACCTGAATACACAAGGAAACACAGACATTACACAATAAGTAAGTTCCCTGAATTGTAAAATCCCCTTCCCCATATACCGGGTGTGTCATTCCCTGTCCTACTGCTTCCAGCACTCCACCTCATAATCTGATAGGTTAATGCAGGGCAGATGCTAGTATGGCTTTATTGCAATACTTTCCCCAGGGTAACTGAATTTTAACCGATGAATGGTGGAAACTATAGTGCAAAAGCTGCCAGAATTATTTGTCCTTAGTGAAAATTCCAGGCCTATACTAGGATGACAAAAGGGAGACTCCTGGGGAAAGATCATTCATTCATTCAATGTAGTGTTATTGATCACCAGCCATGAACGACCCACTGTGCAAGGCTCCAGAGAGAATAATACAATGATAGAGGCATGGTCCTTGACCTCTCAGATATCAGAATCTGCCAGAGTGACAACATAAGCCGGAGAAAAGATCTTAACCATGTCCTCCTAATGCCACCTATAGATGGACAGAGATAGTCACAATAAGGGGATTGTCATTCCATTTAGAATCCTCATTGTGAATTCCCAAAATCCTGGAGATGTGTTATCCAATATGGTAGCCACTAGCTGCATTGGGATATTTATGTTTCAATTTAAGTTTATTAAAATTAAATAAAGTTAAAAGTTCAGTTCCTCATTATGCTAGCCTCATTTTAGGTGCTCAAAACCTCCATTTGGCTAATGGTTACCATCCATCTTGGAAGGGATGGATATAGACTATTGCCATCATCACAGGGATTTTAAAGGCTGCCAGACTGGAATACCAAAGAATGATGACAGTTTAGAGATATTTAAGTTCTATCCTCCTCATTGTACAAATGGTGAAACTGAGGCCCAGAGAGGGGGGCCAGAGAATGGGTCCATAGGCTAATTACAAATGGAATCTTCTAGTACCTTTGCCAAATAATATCCCCCACCCTCTGTCCTGCTCACTCAGTCTTCCCTCACAAACCAAAGGAAAGGAATCACTGATTTCATATTTGACATTGCTATACATATCCCAGGGGTAAAATTTGTTCTACAGGAGAAGCCCTTCTCCAGAGATGACCTTACTATCTCTCTAAGAGGTTGTGTGCACCAGTAACTACAAAACAACAATAGCAACAAAGCTTCCCTTTCTGTGTGGTGATCTTGGCATGCATTGTCTCTTTTAAGCCTCTTCAGCAACCCAAAGAGTTGGTATCATTATTACAGATAAGGAAACCAAAGCTTAGAAAAGTCAGGGACTTGCCTGAGGTCACCCAGCTGCAAAGAGAGAAATCTGAATTGGAACTCAGATCTTTGGATCCTAGAGCTCATTGCTGTGTGCTTCCATTCTAACCTACAATTGCGTTTTAAAGCTTTGCTTTAACAGGATAAGAAGCAAATTATAATTGCAAATTTCCCTCTTTCTTGGCCTTGCTTCAAATTCAAATACCAAAACAAATGTAAAACCAAAGTTTAAACAAGAACCATCCCTGCTGGAAAAGCCACACATGCTCCCTCCATTCCTTGCCCTATTTTTTTTTATCAGCTCTGTACAATGTCTCTGCACTGCAATCCCCAGAAACAATTTCCATAGGTCCCAGAAGGACCCAGAAAGAGCGTAGCTGGGAGACCTTGTCTGAAATACCTGTCTCCTGCTGTAAACACAGGACTGCACTTCCAGCGTGGATGTCAAAGGGTTAAAAATCAGATCCGGAGTACCCTCCCCCTCAACAGACATACCCACCTATCCCCAGCCCAGGTGTCCTGGATGGAGAAACAAAAGGCAGAAGGCTCCCACAAAGTTGAGCTCTTTCCAACCACAGCTTCAGCTGTGCCATTTCAAATCTGTCAGACAAGGAAGAGACTCAGCTTTATTCTTGTGTGATAAAGTGTTACCCTCTCTAATTCATGTAGGGTAAACCTCTTAGTGTCACTTTGATGACTAAAATATTTGTTGAGAGTTCTCAGGTCTCTTGGGGCAAGAGAAATGCAGCTGGCTGGAATTTGTTTTGCAAAAATAAACATGGCGAAATGAGTCCATGGGGACCACCTGAGTCCTAATGCGAGCATGAGGCTGGGTGGGAATCTAGACTGGATCTGTGTCATGTAGGGCTTTGGGTGTCAGCTAAGGAATTTGAACTTGATTTAGGAAGTGATAGGGCATGGTGGAAGCAGGTTTTTGTTTCATTTTTGTTTCAGAAAACTGCCATGATCTTGATTTATCTGATCATTTTTGCAAATAGTAAGCATTTACCATGTAAGCAGCTACTCTTCTAGGCCCTGGAAACTTTGAGGATCGACCAGACAGGTGCTGGCAGGTCAGGTTGTGATGGGACTCATATACATCTAGAATAGTGGTTCTCAACTGGGGGAAATATCGCACCCCCTAGGGTATTTTGCAATGTCTGGAGATATTTTTAGATTTCATATCTAGGGAGAAGTGGTATTTGCTACTGGCACCTAGGAATAGAGACCAGGGATGTTGTTAACATCCTACAAGGCACAGAACAGACCCCACAACAAGGAATCAATAAAATGTCCATGGTACAGAAGTTGGGAATCTCTGACCTAGTAAGTAATGAACTCATGAATGATATAGAACTTTTCCCCTGCACAGAGTCACTACCTGCTTATAGATACTACCATGGTGCTGGGCACAGACTATGTAAATAGTAGATCAATTTTAAAAAGGCACATGTGGGATGACTTTAGAAATTATCCATTTATAGACCAATGTGAGATAGTAGGTATTTCAGACAGAAAATTTGAACAAAAAAAATTTTTTTCCTCAAATGAGAGCTCCAGAAGATCAAACGTGAGGCATTTCCAATTTTAGTGACACAAGGTACTTCTGGGAAAATAATGATTCATGAAGCTCTAGGAATCAGGAAGATTCTGGGACAGACAGCCATAGCCTTTGAAGTTAACCATGTAGGGGACAAGCAGCAACCACCATTATTAAGCACTGAATACATGCAGGGTACAATGGGTTGTTTTATGCATCCCCCCAATGACCCAGTGAAGTAAGTCTGTTGTGATCTCCATTTTACAGATGAAGGAACAGAAAG